>NW_022631068.1:9001753-9601753 GCF_010015895.1 Lontra canadensis | reverse complement strand
TAGGAATCTGAAGTTATTCTTGTTGGAAACTTTATCATCATTCTGCTCAGAGGGAAGAGAAAACACTCACAGCTGCCACTAATCATTCATTGATTCATTCACTTACTCTTCTAGCAGATTTTATTGAGTAACTACTACCGGCTAGGTCCTATGAAAATCCTGGGAGAAAAAATGGAGTATAAATCATACAAGTCCATGACCCTACAGAGCTGTCAAATTTGCACACTTAATTTAACCTTTTAGTCCAGAAGAATTGAAGTGTTTTTGATACACACAAAAGGTTTTTAAGCAGAATCAAGTGTGCATTGAAATGATTAATGGGGCTTTTAACAAAATTCTAATTCTTTTTTTTTTTTTTTAATTTTACGGGCTCCCTGCTGAGCAGAGAGCCCAATGTGGGGCTCGATCCCAGGACCCTGAGATCATGACCTGAGCCGAAGGAAGAGGCTTTAACCTCTGAGCCACCCAGGCGCCCCGACAAAATTCTAATTCCCAGAATTGGATTCCATTGTTCTGAATATTTTGTTCATATTATTAATAGAGAATCAGCTGCATTTAAAAAAAAAGATTTTATTTATTTCTCTGACAGAGAGAGAGAGAGAGATCACAAGTAGGCAGGGGGGGGGGAAGCAGGCTCCCCACTGAGCAGAGATCACCACCTGAGCAGAGGGCAGAGGCTTAACCCACTGAGCCACCCAGGCACCCCTGCAGCTGCATTTTGAACCAGATAATTATCAGGATTCTTAGATGTGTCCCACTAAGCTAAAATAGGTAACTATACAATTGACTAGTTTGGTCTTACATATCATTCATGGTCATATTCTTTTTTTTTTTTTTTTTAAGCCTAGACAGTTTTTTTTTTTTTTTTTAAAGATTTTATTTATCCCTTTGACAGACAGAAATCACAAGTAGGCAAAGGCAGAGAGAAAGAGAGAGAGAGAGGAGGAAGCAGGCTCCCTGCTGAGCAGAGAGCCCAATGCAGGGCTCGATCCCAGGACCCGTGGATCATGACCTGAGCCGAAGGCAGAGGCTTAACCCACTGAGCCACCCAGGTGCCCCTAGAGCCTAGACAGTTATTTTCTCAAGGTCCTGTACTATCTGAGGCCCACATAGCAAGGAGGATGAATGTGACTATTCTAGGAGTGAATTCCACAGAGTTTACCCTTCGGATGGTTATTGATGCTAATATATAAAAGAACAATTGTGTTTTGCTTTCACTTATCAAGGTTGGCAGGTTAGACACAGCTGGACTCTATTTGATCAGCACTGTTCATTTAAATTTCAGGTAGATGGAACTTCTCAAGAAACATAATCATCTTAAAAGCTCAGAAGTATGGAAGAAATTTATCATTTTAATTTAAAATCACATATATTTTATAATTAAACTACACAGTTTTATGTCCACACATTAATATATTCATAAATTTATAATCAATACATTATATCCAAAATATAGTCCTGGGGGTGCCTGGGTGGCTCAGTGGGTTAAGCCTTTGCCTTTGGCCCAGGTCATGATCTCAGAGTCCTGGGATCAAGCCCCACATCAGGATCTCTGCTCAACAGAGAGCCTGCTTCCCCCTCTTTCTCTGCCTGCCTCTCTGACTATTTGTGATCTCTCTCTCTGTGTCAAATAAATAAAATCTTAAAAAAAATATATATATATATGCATATATATATATAGCTTATATTTTAGGTGTGGCTGATTTCATAAGTTTGCAGAACAATATTTCAAGTATGTATCACCAATATTTAAAGAGTATTCTTAGAAGACCATGGAGCAATCATCTGACTGATACTCAGATATAGGGGGCATCATTGCCATAGGACAGGCACTTTCATTGAACAGCATTTGCTAAAGTTTATTTCCCAGAGTACTATGAAAAAAGAGGCAAGATATTCCATGGTCAACAAAATTTTGGGTTTCTCGCCAGAGGACTTGTGAGACACTTTAATATGTGTGTACTTGCTAAAAATATCCAAGAAGGTGATAAAGTAAACTAAATTTCCAAAAATTTGGGCCATGCATTATTTTTTTCTTGAGAGTTTATTGAGGTACTCATATTTTACAAATCATCATGGGAAAAATAGCAAAACATGCTTTCATATAAGTATAATTTCCAAAGAGCTTTCCTACTTTGAATATGCTTGTTTTAAATTACAGGTAAAAAATGTGGGAATTAAATTAACAATGACAGAAGAAGACACAGTATATGTTAAATATTAACAGGCCTTTGAATTTAGACCACATGCACCCCAATGTTTATAGCAACAATGTCCACAACAGCCATACTATGGGACGAGCCCCGATGTCCACTGATAGATGAATGGATAAAGAAGATGTGGTATACATATATAATGGGATATTACCCACCCATTAAGAACAATGAAATCTTGCCATTTGCAACAATGTGGATGGAACTGGAGGGTATTATACTAAGAGAAATAAGTCAGTCAGGGAAGGACAAATACCATATGTTTTCATTCACGTGGAACTGGAGAAACAAAACAGATAACATTGGGGAAGAGAAGGAAAAAATACAATAAGATAAAAACAGAGAGAGAGGCAAACCAGAAGAGACTCTTAACTACAGGGAACCAATTGAAGGTTGTTGGTGGGGGAATGGGTAATTGGGTGATGGGTATTAAGGAGGGCACTTAATGTAATGAGCCCTGGATGTTACATGCAACTAATGAATCACTAAATTTTACCCCTGAAACTAATACTGCACTACATGTTAACTAAATTGAATTCAATAAAAAAAAGGGAAAGGTTTTTGTGTAGGAGTGATAGATCAAGAAAATCTTTCTAAAACACACAAAGCATAAGCATTTAAATGACTCCTTCACTGAGACAAGTGAAAGAAGAATTTCATGTTTTATTATAGTTTTTCCTGCTTTAGTCATACAAAAGTTCTTATATTCAAACTGATAACAAAGGTATTTCTTTTGAAATTATGGTGCTGGCTACTGGTGTTACACCAACTTGCCTTTTCACTTACCAGGCACAACTTAAAGTTCTTCAATCCTAACTGCCTACTTAGGAAAAAAAAAAAAATCACAGGGTATGGTAGACAGAACAAAGGGTTTGGAATCACAAAGACTTAAGCACAAATTCCATCTTTACCATTTACTTAGCTCTGTGAGCTTGGGGAAATTACCTTATCTCTCTGATCCTGTTTTCTCTCCTGAGAACTGGAGATAATGATCTTGACTCACAGAGCTGTTAGGAGTGTTATGAGAGGCTGGACACAGAAACTACTCAAGTATAACAGGATATCCAGAATTGTTCATTCTCTGTCAAGAGCATGCTTCTTTAATCAGACGTGAGCCAAAATAATAACTAATTTCAAAACTTCACTAGAATCTTTCTCTCTCACACTCTCTTTCTCTTTTTTCTCTGTAATTCTTTATCCTTTGGTTGTGTAAGCCTTCAATAATAGGCCTCTTGAGTTACACAATTATAAAACCAGTAACAACCTATATTTGGGGAAAATTCTAGAGTAACTAGAATCAAGTGATTAAAGACTAATATAAACTGGATATAAATTGTAATATAACTGTATTTCTGTGGACTAAGGTCTCTTTGGAAGATGTCTCTTCCTTTATGTGTATTTAAATTATCCTATACCTGTATGTTATAGCTAGTTCCTAGGGAGAAGTGGGCTCTTTTTTAGCAGCTATAAAGAGAGAGAAAATGACACCCTAAAGATTACAGAAAACATATCAAGTATTAATTTTCCTCAGATTCTGGAAGAGAGGCCTCTGTGAAATGAATGAGTCTAGACACAGACAAAAACCAATCTATCCCAGACTGACACATTCTAGGCGTGGAATGATTTAAGACTGAGTAACAAGCCTTTGAGAAATGCATTGATGTTTGAACATTACATTCCTTCCAATGGTACCATGTGAGTTTGAAAGTAGGGATCTCTATTGTGGAACACGCAGCTCCTGGGACAAAAAATGGTCTTTCAGGAGCTGGACCTTATTCTAGTGTGAATGGAGATCTCATTCTCATTCAGAGCATCATGGTTCCTGAAGCCTAGGCATGTTGGTTGCCAGAGTACAGTTGTGGCATGAAGAAGGTGTGAATGACACATGTTTTAGGAGAGCTATTAGAAGGTTTAACTCCCACAGCAGGAGAGCTTGGGTTCTATTCTACTAGGTGTGTCCTGATTTATCTTACCTTACAGTATGTATAACCAGAGTCGATCACTCTCCTCTTCCCCACAGCTCCCACCCTGGTCTAAACCATCATCATCTCTGGCTTAGATTCCTGCAGTGCTGTCCACCAGAGCCTCTGCTCACATTCTTGCCCCCAATAATGTATTCATAGCATAAGAGCCAGAGTAACTCTTTAAAATAGAACTCAGATCATATAACTTCTCAGAACCCTTTGGCATTCAGAGTGAAAGCCAAAGTGTTTTCAGTGACCTACACAGCCTTTTATAATCTTGTGCTCAATATCTTGCTAATCACTCTCTCCTACTACCTTACCCCTCACTCATTCTACTTTTTATCTTTCGGTCACTTGTTACAACTTCCTTGTCCTTGCCCCATCTTTCTCACCTTCTCTATTCTTTTCCCTGTTGTATTTATTATCTTCTAATACGTGAATCTATTTATTTATGTTAGTGCCATGGAAGAAGTGATCTTCATTTTATTCATTTATGTTTACTAAGCACTGAGTTCCATGCTGGGCACAGAGTAGTCACTCACTAAACATTCGTTGAATGGATGAATGAGTGAGTTAACTTATTTTAAGTACACGTCCTATGTAACTTGTACCTCACCAAGAGATGATGGAAACAAGAATGCAAATAAACCAGAATTATTCTGGAAGAGGCATTATGTCAAAATTCAAATTAGCATCATGAATAGCTGGCATAGCACTGATTATTAATTCATTCCTGTCAACCTTTAAGATGTGAAAATATCTAATACACTTAAATAAAAGAGATGCTTTAGAAAGATGTTTCTACATTAATTCTTCCATCAAGGAGTGAAATGTCAAGCTAAGTGCACATACAGCTAGAACATTTCTAATTTTGTATGTCTTAACTTTAAATATATATAGATCTTTTTCAAGCAGCATGAACGGTCTTCTTTTATAACCTCCTAAACTTAATTTCTCTTTTGTTATACCTCTACTTAAAACAAAACAAAAGTAGTTTCATGTTCTCGCAGCTACTGAGCAGGGGGTTGGTGAAGGGACGGTGTTGCCAGGGAGAAAGATAACCTTCCCCCTTGGAATCAAAAGCTCCCAATCTGCTGCTATTCTGTTAGTTCTGATGAAGGCAGCCTTTTCGGAGGGAACAAAACACCCACCGCCTTCACACTTCACATTATTATTTAATTATTCCATCCAAAATTCCCAAGAAGTAGAATATTCACTTTTGAGAGAAGGAATTTAAAAACTGAGTTTTTACAAAGTCACTCTCTGCGAGCTGGTGGCAGAGAGCTGAAAGAAAACAGAATGTGGTAGTTGATAAGAGTAGGTCTAAGAAGACAAATTGCTCATACAACCTGAAAATGTACTTGGAACACACGCACAGTTACAGATCATCTACCTATTCATTTACATGGCCTTCCAATATGAATCCCTATCTACTGGTGATGTGATCATCTAGAAATTGTCCATATGAACGTGTGATACAAAGAGGATTTGAAACCTGTTCTCTGCCAGACTCAAGGCTTAGTTCTGGTGAATGTAAATTTAAAAACTGGGAACTTGGTGCCTGAGGGATACTCCTATTTTTCAGCTAACAAGTCTGATACTTGCTGACATGTTCATAATTTCCTTTTCTCTGTCCTCGTATCACAAGCCCTTTCTTTTCCCTCCCCTCCCTCTTCTCACCCTCTCCTCACCCTTCTTTCCCATCACCATTTAAGCATCTCATATAAGAAAAAAGAAAGAAAGAGAGAATGAAACCTCCTAAGAGCTCTTGCCCATCTCTGGCTACTGCTTTTCATCCTCCCACCCACAGGGTAACATTTGCTGCTGTCTCTGCTTTTCCACTCTTCAAACCATGTCCATCTTGCTTGCACATCTGTCTCCTCAGAAAGATGACTCTCCTTGCTTTCACCAAAGATTTTCACAACCTCCAATGGAACGAGCCTCCTTCTTGTCTTACTGGACTGCTCAGTGGTACGTTACCCTGCTAGTCCCTTTTCCTTGTGACTCCTCTTCTCTGCCTCTTCCATCTACCTCCAACTCCTTCAAATGTCTACTCTCCTCTCCTACATTTTATAGGCTCACCCCTAGATTCATTTTCTTTTCTTCTCTCTAGTGGCTTCATCCTAATATGTGGCTTATATTACCATCTATGTTCTAAAGACAAAAGCATTAACTTTCAGTTCACACTCCTCAGTGGGCTCTAACACAAACTTCAAACATTTTCTACTTATATTTCTCAAAGGTCCCTTAATTACTAGCTTACGATCTTTGTTCCCATAATCCCACTCCACTTTCTCCCCCAAATTAGCTCTCTTCTTGTCAAAAGTAGTTTCCTACTTGCTATTCTTTCTGCCAGTAGTATTCTGTCCCCTAATTTTCCCATGATGGACTCCTTTTCATTTATAACTCTTTCGGATCACACATGCATACATAACCACCTAGCCACATTCCCTATATAAGTTATTCTGTTTAGGGGCACCTGGGTGGCTGTCAGTTAAGCATCTGACTCCTGATTTCAGCTCAGACCATGATCACCATGGGTATAGGATCAAGCCCCTTGTTAGACTGCATGCTCAGTGGGGAGTTTGCTTGAGATTCTCTCCCTTCCTCTTCCTCTTACCCTCCCCCAACACATGCAAACTCCTGCTAGTTCTCTTTCTCTAAAATAAATAAAACTTAAAAAAACTTTAATAAATTATTCTGTTTTAATAATTGCACTACATTTCTCATTATGCAGTTTTTCTTGTTGATTTATGGTTTCTCTCCTCCTATGAGAACGTTACCCATTTTTGTCTATCTTGATTCCCATTTATCTTCAGAATATAGTATATAATAGGTACTTCATTAATGCTCCTTGAATGAAATCGCTCAAGCCACAATCCTAAATTATCCTTGAGATCTTCCTTTCTTTTCCTATCATAACCAAACCAAGTATCTACATTTTAACTTAAATATTTATCAGATCTCTATCTTCCTCCTCCCTCTCTAATGCCATCCATGATATCTGTGCATTTAGTCCTACTCTTCAAATCTATCCCCTTCTCAGGATTCCAAGGTATCTTCTTAGAAAACAAATATGGTCATGATCCTGCCCTGCTTAAATTTTTTTAATAGTTCCCCATTTTTCTTAAGAAAGTCATCAAAAGTCTTATACTTCTAGGTGTAATTATTTAGCCTTCACCATTCTTTCCATACTCATCTAGTACCCTTTTATTCTGGTATTAAAAAATGCCAGGGTCCTTCCTCCCACTGCCATCATGATAATCAATTGATTCCTATGATGATGGGGTTTCGCATTAATAGATTAAGAGATCCCCAGGTGATCAGAATGTGTAGTCAGTACTAAAAACCATGTCTTGCCTTTTATTTGACTTATTTCAGGTATTATCCATTTTTAAACTTCAAAGATTATTTTTTTAATTTCATTTCTTCCCTTCCTCTAGTGTTCCCTCACCCTCCAGACTAGATCACTGCCCTTGAAATAAATCTTTCTAGGATTACTTTTTTTTGGGGGGGAGGGATCACTTATCACAAATTGAAATTATGAAAGACTGACTCCTATGAAGTGTAAATTTAATGAAAGTCTACTTACTGATTGGATCCCCAGTAGCTTGAATAGTATGTGATAAGATTATTTGCTGAATAAATAATTGGAAATATGTAAGCAAAATAACTAACAATATTATAATTGGATGTATGTATAAATTGCACTGGGAACAGATGAGGAAATGATTGATTACATGGAGGAGAAATCATGGGGAAATAAAATCTTATCACAAGACTGAGTTCATAAAACTTTTGTAATAAATACTTGTTGGTTGAATTACTCTAATGATATGGATATTCTGGGTTAAATTTCCCAGAAAAAAAAACAAAAAAGGGAAACACAATTAAAGGAGTCAATAGAAATTGAGACCAGAACTCAACTTGATCAATTCTATAGCACTAGACAGTGTGTGAATAAATCCTTACCTTGTAAAGAGTCAAGGCATTGTAATGTTATTTTATATATATTTTAAAAGTGTTAATAAATACAAATACTTCAGTTTTCTAGGGCATCCTCAAATTATAATTCAGTATATCTTTATGTGTTTCTTAGAAAACTAACAACAGGAGCTGTCCCGTGAGAAAAAAGGGGAGGAGGCTCCCATATCATATGTAAGTACCTGTGAGCACTCTATTTAACTGACATTGATTAGCAAATTACATAGATATTTAATCAAAGAAATCATCAACAATTTTCACCTTGTCTGTCCCATTTTTTAGAAAAGTAGTTGAATCACACTTGTAGTAATTTAGAGGCACCTCAAAAACTTAATTTAAAAATTGTCTTTGAATAAGGGAATGGCTAATTAAATCCCCAAGTTGTAACACTATACACCTTACAAAAAAGATGAGCTGGATCAAAATATAATGGCAATTTAAAATATTCATAGTACATTGTTAAATTACAGATTGGAGTAGTAGACTAGTATGTATAAAATGACTATTTTTTTTCTAAAAAATGTATACATTTTATATATACATAGAAAATATCCTGAGGGACTCCTAGCAGAATAAAATCAAGGTATTAATAGGGCTACTAATAAAGAAAAGGACATGATTTGGGAGATAGTAGATGTAAACTTTGACTTCTTACTTTGTACATTTTTATACTTTAAGTTTTTCACATTAAGATCTTTTTCTTTTGTAATATGATAATTATGTGTTTAATGGATGTTTTTTAGGACTGTAGGGGCTTAACTAAAATGGCAAGAGGTTTTTGTTTTTGTTTTTGATAAAAGGAGTATGAAAGATATGTTTCTATCTCCTTTCTCTTTATCTACTATTTTTTTTAAATGGACATTGATAGTTTTATTGTTTCAGTAGAAAAAAATAACATTCTTTAAAGAACACTTTAAAACAATCATTCAAGGAAAAAAAGTTGTCAGAGATAAAGAAGGCCATCTCATAATGATTAAGAAGCCAATTCTCCAAGAAGACATAACAACCTTTAATGTGTATGTACCTCATAAGAATGTCAAACTGTGTGAGGCAAAACTGACAGAACTGCAAGGAGAAACAAATGAATCCACTGTCACAGATGGAGACTTCAACAATCCTCCATCAGAATTAGCAAACCCAACGGGCAGAAAACCAGTAAGAAAATCATTGAACACGGGGCACCTGGGTGGCTCAGTGGGTTAAAGCCTCTGCCTTTGGCTCAGGTCATGATCCCAGGGTCCTGGGATCAAGCCCCACATCAGGCTCTCTGCTCTGCAGGGAGCCTGCTTCCCCCTCTCTCTCTGCCTACTTGTGATCTCTGTCTGTCAAATAAATAAATAAAATCTTTAAAAAAAAAAAGAAAGAAAATCGTTGAACTCACAAACACCATTGATCAAGTAGATACAATTGACATCTATAAAGTACTTCATTTACAGCAGAATACACATTTTTCTCAAACTCACATGGACCATTCAAGAAGATAAATTATATTCTGGGCCATAGAATGTATCTTAACAAATTTAAAAGAGTAGAGATCATGTTACAATGTCTGCTTTCAGACCACAATGGAATTAAACCAGAAATCAATAACAAAAAGATAACTGGAAAATCTCAAAATATATGTAGATTAAATAACACACTTCCAAATGACACATAGGGCAAAGATGAAATCTCCAGAGGAAAAAATATTTTCCTTCTATGTGCAAGTGTAAACACAATTTATCAGTATTTAAACTATCTAAAATTTAAATACAGTGAAAGTTGCGCTTAGGGGTAAATTTATAGCATTGACTGCATGTATTAAAAAAAAGAAGGAAGATTTAAAGCCAATAATCTCAGTTTCTACCTTAAGAAACTAAAAAAAAAAGAGGAAATTAAAATCAAAATAAGTACATCAGGGAAATACAAATCAAAACCACAATGAGATACCACCTCACAACAGTCAGAATGGCTAAAATTAACAAGTCAGGAAATGACAGATGCTGGCCAGGATGCAGAGAAAGGGGAACCCTCCTACACTGTTGGTGGGAATGCAAGCTGGTGCAACCACTCTGGAAAACAGCATGGAGGTTCCTCAAAATGTTGAAAATAGAACTACCCTATGACCCAGCAATTGCACTGCTGGGTATTTACCCTAAAGATACAACGTAGTGATCCGAAGGGGCATGTGCACCCGAATGTTTATAGCAGCAATGTCTACAATAGCCAAACTATGGAAAGAACCTAGATGTCCATCAACAGACGAATGGATAAAGAAGATGTGGTATATATATACAATGGAATACTATGCAGCCATCAAAAGAAATGAAATCTTGCCATTTGCGACGACGTGGATGGAACTAGAGGGTATCACGCTTAGCGAAATAAGTCAATCGGAGAAAGACAACTATCATATGATCTCCCTGATATGAGGGAGAGGAGATGCAACATGGGGGGTTAAGGGGGTAGGAGAAGAGTAAATGAAGCAAGATGGGATTGGGAGGGAGATAAAACATAAGTGACTCTTAATCTCACAAAACAAACTGAGGGATGCTGGGGGGAGGGGGGTTGGGGGGGTGTGGTTATGGACATTGGGGAGGGTATGTGCTATGGTGAGTACTGTGAAGTGTGTAAACCTGGCGATTCACAGACCTGTACCCCTGGGGAAAAAAATATATGTTTATAAAAAATAAAATTTAAAAAATAAATAAATAAAAAAAATATATAAATATAAAAAAATCAAAATAAGTAGAAAAAAAGAACAAGAATTTAGACCATATCATAACATTATGTCAACAATACTTTAATAAAAAAGAATTAGTGGATAAACCAGTAAAATTGGAAACAGAAAAAAAAAACAACAGAAAAATTGGTAAAATATTTGTTCTCTGAACAGATCAATAAATCATTAAGCCTTTAGACAGCTTACTAAGAAAAATAGAGAAGACACAAATTATCAGTATCAGAAATGAAAGAGGGGACTTGACTACAGAGCCCATGGAAATTAAAAGGTTAATAAAGGAATATTATGGTTCACTCTATGCTCACATATGATGACCTAGATGAAATGGGCCAGTTTCTTTAAAGACACAATCTGCCAAAATTCACATACAAAAAGTACACAATCTGAATGGGTCTGTATCTATTAAAGAAACTGAATCATTAATTAATAACTTTCCAAAAGAAAAAACACCAGGCCCAGATAGGTACACTGATGGTTTCTACCAAGCAGAGAAATTGTGCCACTTTCCTATAATGTCTTTCAGAGTACAGAAGTGGAGGGGAAACATACTAACTCATTCTATGAGGCCAGCACTACACTATTATTAAAATCATACAAAGGCACTACAAGAAAACAAAAAACAAAAAACTACAGACCGATATCTGTCATGAACATACACACAAAATTTTTTAACAAAATATTGGGAAATAGAATCTAACAATGTATAAAAAGGATTATATATCACAACCAATTGGGATCTATCTTAAGTATGCAGGCCATTTCAATATTTGAAAATCAACTAATGTGATCCATCATATCAACAGGCTGAAAAGGAAAAATCATATGATCATATTAATAGATGCATAAAAAGCATCTGACAAAATTCAATATCCATTCATGATAAAAACTAAGTAAACTAGCAATAAAGTTGAACTTACTCAACTTGATAAAGAATAGTTATAAAACACCTACAGTTAACATACTTAATGGTAAGAAACTAGAAGCTTTCCTACTAAGATCAGGAAAAAGGCACCTGTTTACTCCTTTTCAACATTATACTGGAAGTACTAGCGAATACAGTGTGGTATAAAAAGAACAAAAATGGTACATAGACTCAGGAGGAATAAAGAAAACTCTTTTGTTCTCAGATGACATAGTTAGATGACAGAGACATGTAAAAATTTCAAACAAATCAACAATAACAACAAAAACAAATCCTGGAACCAATAAATAATTACAACAGGATTTTTGAAGATGGAAGGTTAATATATACAAGTTATTGCTTTCTTTCAGCAATGAACAATGGAATTTGAAAGTAAAAACACAATACCATTTACATTAGTACCACAAAGATCTAATTACTTAGGTATAAATCTAAAGAAAACATGTACAATATCTATATGAGGACAACTATAAAATTCTATTTAATGAGGTCAAAGAACTAAATAAGTGGAGAGAGATTTCATGTTCATGGATAGGAAAACGATATTGTCGAGATGTCAGTTCTTCTCAACTTGATCTACAGATTTGTGCAATGCCAATCAAAATTTCAAGTTATTTTGTGGATACTGACAAAGATTATGGAGAAGAAAAAGACACAGAATAGTGAACACGATTTTGAAGGAGGATAACATATTTGGAAGACTGATGCTACCTGACTTCAAGACTTAATAAATAACTACAGTAGTGGAATTAGTGAATAAGTACGCAAGTAGAAAAATGGAACAGTATGGTGAGCCTAGAAATAGACCCACATAAATATCTACTTGACTTATGAAAGCCAGGTAATCTTTTGCAGACAATCAAAGGTCAAACAATGGAGCAAAAACCGTTTTTAAACACATGATGCTGGAACAACTGGACATCCACATGCAAAAGCTATCTAAATAAATCTAGACACAGTCCTTACACCCTTCATGAAAATTAGCTAAAAATAGATCAAGACCTAAATGTAAAATGAAAAACTATGTAACTCTTAAAAGACAAAATAAGAGAAAATTTATATGACCTTGGGTATGAGGATGCTTTTTAAAATATAATACCAGGCTGAGCCTGGTGGTGGGTATTAAGGAGGGCACGTATTGCAAGGAGCACTGGGTGTTGCACATAAACACTGAATCTTGGAACACTGCATCAAAAACGAATGATGTATTTTATGGTGACTAACAAGACAATAAAAAAAGATTAAAAAATTTAAAAAATAAATTTAAAAAATAAATAAAACACCAAGAATACAGTCCATGAAAAAAATTGATAACTTGGACTTGCTTAAAATTAAAAACTTCTGCTCTGTGAAAGACAATGTCAAAAGAAATGAGAGTTATGGATATTGGGGAGGGTATGTGCTATGGTGAGTGCTGTGAAGTGTGTAAGCCTGGCGATTCACAGACCTGTACCACTAGGGCTAATAATACATTATGTGTTTATAAAAAAATAAAAATATTTTTAAGAAAAGAAAGGAGAAAACAAGCAACAGACTGAAAAAAATGTTTGCAACAGACACATCTGATAAAGAACTGTTATTCAAAAATATATAAAGAATTCTTAAAACTTAACAATAAGAAAACAAACAGCTGAAAGGCCTTAACAGATACCTCACCAAACAAGATATATAGATGACAAATAAGCACATGAAAAGATGCTATACATCATACGTCAGGAAAATGCAAATAAAAAAAAATGAGCAACCACTATCTACTATCCTACTAGAATGGCCATTATTCAGAATACTGGCAGCAGCAAGTGCTGGTGCGGACTTGGAGCAATGGGAACTCTCATTCATTGCTGGAGGGAATGAATGTAAAATGGGACAGCCATTTGGGAAGATGGTGTGAAGGTTTCTCACAAAAATGAACATGCTTTTACCATATGATCCAGCAATCCACTCCTTGGTACTTACCCAAAGTTGAAAACTTATGTCCACACAAAAACCTGCACAAGGATGTTTAAAGCAGCTTTATTAATAACTGTCAAAGCCTAGAAGCCACCAAGAGGTCCTTCAGTAGGTGAATGAAGAAACACACTGTGGTACATCTATATTATGGAAAAGTATTCAGCACTAAAATGAAATTATCTATAAAGCCATGAAAAGACATGGAGCAACCTTAAGTACATATGACTCAGTGGAAGACATCAAGCCTGAAAAGGCTACAAATTGTATGATTCCACTATAAGACATTCTGGAAAAGGTAAAACTATGGAGACAGTAAGAAGATCAGTGGTTGCCGGGAGCTGAAGGTGGCAGAGAGAGGCACAGGCAGAACACACAGGATTTTTAGGACAGTGGAAATACTTTGTACTATACCATAGGGTAGATACATGTTATTCATGTTATTGCACATTTGCCCAAACCCATATCATGTACAACGTCAAGAGTGAACACTATTGGACTACAGGTGATAATAATGAGCCCATGTAGGTTCATTAATCCTAACAAAGGTATCACTTTGGTACAGGGATCTTGATGATGGGAGAAATTCTGTGGGAGCAGGAGCTCTATGGGAAATCTCTGTACCTTCTTCTCAGTTTTGCCATCCTAAAATGGCAAAAAAAAAAAAATAATAATGCCCTTAAAAAAAATAAAGTCTGAAATAAAAATAAAAGCAATAGGAAAAAAAAAAAAAAAAGATTGAGGAGGAACTCATTTACAGTTCCAATATTGAAACCCAGACATTAACGGCTTGGCACTCTTTCAGCATTTTTCTTTTCGTCGGTTTTATACTTTATATAGGTATAATGATTTCTTTTTCAATTTGTGAAATTGTAAAAATAGTTATGCCCTTTGAAAAATATTTAAATTTACGGAAATGTGTAAGTAAAAAAGGAATACACATTTAAATGGGACCGTACATATGTATTTCTTTTACATTTGGTAGAAAATAACTATGCATTTTATAGAAACATGTGCTATACACTTCCCATGCTAAAATATAAGAGATTATATCCCTTCTAGCCCATTATGACACAAAACAAGTGTTATTAAAGCACCTACTTCCTTTTCCAACATCAGGCCTTCTGCTCGGAGGTTCTTTTCAAATGTGTTTCTTTTGTCATATTGTATATTTGACTTCCTGTAAACCAGGATGTAATCAATCCGTTTTTTGCCATCTTTAAATAGAAGTCCACTGGATGCTATGTAATTCATGTCATTCTGCAAATAAAACAATGCTTGTTAATAGTGTAGGTTAGACAAGCACACACATTTTGGTTTCAGTCACTTTGGTTTGGATACAGGCAATCCAAAAGCAAAGAAAAAAATGTGTTGTTTTACATTCCAGTTATAAGACATGGAAAGATGATTAAAGAAAGTTGCAATCTATAATAGGAGACAAGCTAACAAGTGATGTTCCAGAATTTGAAATTACATAGTCTCATACCAGAAACTGGTTCTCTGATGTTGGCATCAGAATGTGTATGTTTTATTCAATAAGGTCCTATAAAAATAATATCAGCTAGCATATGTTGCATATTTATTCAACATCAGTCTCAGACATAAGTGCCTTACATGTTTGATCTTATTTAATACTTACAACTCCCATTTCAAAAATAAAGGCACGAAGTCTTAACATAAGTACTGAAGCCAACATAGCTTCCAATATTAAATAATACTTAGAATAGATACTATTTTCTAAACCTATGTTCAACAACACTAAACCAAACAATTCCTGAGCTGCTTGCTCCCCAAATACTTGTTCACAGGATATAAATCCGTGAGCCAACTGAAAGAGCTTACTTACCAAGACTAATCACTTTCTCATCAAAATTGCTTTAAGGCCCTCCCCTTGCTGCGCCCATCCACCCACACTATTTTTTTATAGACTGGCCAATTTTCCACCAAATTCCTGCCTTGCAAGACTTACCTGACCTGCCAGCTGAGGCGCCTGAGTGATCCGCCACATTACAAATGACATCACATAACTCCTCTCCCCAAGACCCTTACCCCAGTCTATTTTTCTTGGCACTTACTAACTTCTACCATGTTATATAACACTAAACAATATATTATCTTTTGTTTGCTGTCTGCCTTGTCCTACTAGAGTAAAAACTGTATCAAGGTAAGGTTTTTTTTTTTTTTTCATCATTTTGCCTCAGAGTATTCCAGACATCTAATCCAGTATCAGATACATAGTAGGCATCAATAAGTATTTGTGGGAGGAACAAAGGAAGGCAGGAAATATCCATAATCCTGTGTATCCAGGTAAGGCTGACCTCAAGGATATAAGGCCAAGAAGAAATCGTGTTTTCATTTCTCATCCTCTCCCCTCCAATACTTAAAACAACTAAAATTATTACAGGTTAAGATAATCGCAAAATTACAGCAGAACTGCAATAAGCATGGTGTGCCCTTTGCTTTATACCCACTTCGTTTATGACCCACTGTCTCCAGACATCTTTGTATTAATTTAAACAAGGACTGGGTTAATACAAAATCATATACAAATTTTCTTCTACATTTTCCTTTGCTTGAAGTATACCATCCACTCCAGTCCATTATTAAGGGTCATCTGAGTCTTAGGGTACTAATAACATATTTAATCCCAGGTGAAGGCAAAAGTCCTTCAGTGAGAAAACCTAGAAGTAAATGAATGGTTGGTAGGAAAAATAAAAGAAAATAAGATAGTTTTTTATTTCATTTTACGTGCTTTTCATATTTTTTTATTTTTTTAAGATTTTATTTATTTTAGAGAGAATGAAACAATTGCAAGGGAGAGGGATCACAGAGGCAGAAGGAGAAGCAGACTCGCCGCTGAGCAGAGATCCTGATGCGGGGCTGGATCCCAGGACCTGAGATCATGACCCAACAGGAGGCAGATGCCCAAATGATCAGGCCACCCAGGCGTCACCGTGCTTTTCATATTTTAAAAGCAGCATGGACTGAAAGTGGAACCCTGTCAGATACTGTTACCCATTGTTCTAAGTCTAAGCAAAACAAACGTTCAACTCTCCCAGAGAAACAGCTGCCTTACTCTCAAATAAAATCAATATTTTTTTTGTTGTTTTTACAATAAGTGACGTTAAGCATTATTCACAGCTTTTGTTTCTGAGTGAATGTGTTCTCAGTCAAACTATATTAACTAGAATTCTAATTTATTATCTAATTATTCTATGACTTCTAAATTATTAATGATGAGTTTCATTCAGGCCAAATGAAAAATAGTGATCAAAATGGTAATAGATAAGCATGGAGAAATTTGGAAATCTCTTCTGAATCTTTTAAAAAATGTTGTATAGGGGTGCCTGGGTGGTTCTGTCGGTTAAGACTCTGGCTCTTTATTTCAGCTCAGGTCATGCTTTCAGGGTCTTGAGATCAAGCCTTGCATTAGGCTGTAGGCTCAGCATGATGTCTACTTATTCTCTCTTTTCCTCTCCTGCCCCTGCCGCCCCGTGCTCTCTCTCTCAATCCATCTAAAAAATAAAAATAAATAAAAAATAAATCTTTTAAAAAATTGTATAGCTTCTATATAATTCTAAGGCTACAGGCATTATATTTTATTTTAATAGATATATGGCAAACATTAACCAATATATTGATTAATCATGTTCAAACCTTAAAAAGCAGAACTGGCAGGAAATTCATTCCATATATCATTGTATCTAGACACCAAAAGAACAACTTCTTTAATTGTTTGATATAATAATGTTCGTTCGAACATGAAATCAAGACTCATCTCTTAAATTATGTGGAATAGTGAAATGTCTTTCAATTACAATATAGATGCATTTAATTTAGAAACAATTTTCATGTTTAAGAATCCCAGAAGACAGAATAAAACTAGTTTTGCTCAGAATAGCTGGGATGCTGATCATCCATCAGGTACCTTATCTTTTAACAGTTCTGAAAACAACTTAATTATTTAATGCATTACAAACCACAAAGCTCAGGTACTTTCCAAAAAGCTGGCCTCTCTAAAGAATATTTCGACAATATGCATGTTACGGCTCATGCTGAGAAAGAATCCTTTGCAAAGATTTTAGCACATTTTCAAGTAGCAACAGAAGTCTGTATTTGCATGAAAATGCATTTTAGGGTATTTTTCAAATAAAATTATGGTAGTAACTGCCTGTCTGTGAGATGCATATATTTTTCAGTATTTGTTCTTTTCAAGCTAACAAGAACTTATTGAACACCTAATATATGCTAGGTATCGTGTTAAACCTGGGGGATAAATGTAAGAGGACACAGAAGACTTTCAGGAAATTTAGCATACATCTGGAGTGGTAGGCATGTGGACGTTTAGTTACAATGCTATCTAACATGTGCAGGAGTAGAGGCCTGAGCTATGGGGTTGAAGAACGTCAGGGTGTATGAGAGGAAGATGGATTAACACGTGCCAGGAGCCAGTAAGGGTCATGTTGTCTTGGTGAATTTATCACAGTCCTCTGTCAGGCAGATATGAAATTAGGTCAGGTCATTAATCTGCAAGTGATTGCTGACTGATTACATGGTTACCATACTTTTGAGTTAGTATAATTCAGTATGATATGCTGGTTACGGTACTGGTATCTGTATCAGACAGATTGGGGTTTTAATTAATTGTGTTCTTAGGTAACTTAATCTCACCTCTCAGCTTCAATTCACAGAGCTTTTCAGGGAAGATAACAGTATTATCAACATTGTACGATTATTGTTATGACTAAATGAGGTAATGCACACAGGCTACTCTCAATGTTGTCTGACCTTTTGATATTAAAAAAAGTCAGCTATTATCACAAAAAATAAGGTAAAATATGTATGCAATGTATTAATTTGTTTTGGGATCTGTCTTGTTTTCTGATTATCCAAATGACTCTTTCTAATTTTTTGGAAAATTATCTTCTTCAGGACAAAAACAGATGGAAACATAGATAAGTAATCCAAAGGATGTTGGTGTGGATATAGAATCAGAGCAAAGGAAAGCAGGTATCCTTTGCATATACTTGTGAAACAGCATTTATAAAACAAAAAGTGCAATAAACAAATGCATAACAGTGAATTATTACAAGAAAAATACCTGTATAATTACTAAGTCAAGAAACAGAACCCCCCATCTCCTTCAGAAGCCTCCTTACATCATCTTTCTTAGTTGTGATGTCCTCCCTCTTTATGCCCCTCCCTAGAAGGTAGTCATAATCCTATTGTTTATGAAACTAATTTCTTGCCTTTCCTTAGTTTTATTATCAAGGAACATATCCTTAAACACTATATTTTAGTTCTGTCTCTTTTCGAACTTTGTGTAAATGCAAATATAAAATGAATAAACTTTTTTGTCTGGCTTCTTTCCTGTTACATTATGGGTGCGCAACATATCTCCAATTTTCTTGCATTTGTAGTTCGTCTTTTTTCACTGTTATATTATTGTATAAATACAAAAAAAACCTTATTTATGTTTTCTCTTAACAACTGCTATTCAGGCTGTTTCCAGTCTTGGCTATTAAAAATAAAGCTATAATAAACATTCATGTGTATATCTTGCAATACACATATGCATACATTTCTATCAGTATGTACCTAGGAGAAAAATCGTTGATTCACAAGAAAAATTTGCTTTCAACCCCTCAGTATGCCACACAACTCAGAATGGAGCCCATGTGTACAGAGTCTAATGCAATTTCTGATGTCTTTTAAGATTTTATGGAACATGGATGGTTTTGAATCTTCTTGATTATTGAGTCCCGGTCTTAGTAAGTTACTAAGTAACTTAGTAAGTTACTGGTCTCTACTAAGTTACTTTTGCTTAAAAATGGACTTGTTTTGCCATACTATGTGGCATGAAAACCTATAGTATGCATAGGTTTCAAGGGCTGTCAATATCTACTCCCACCTCCTATAGTCCTTTTATCCAAATTTTGCTATTCAGAATGCAATCAGTTATTGTCATGCCCTCTTCCTGGGTATTTCTGTTTCTGTTTGGATTTAGAGAGAGAGAGAGAGAGAGAGGGACATGTGGGCAAGGCATGACTCTGGCTCAGAAAACTGGTGTTTTTAAGGGCAGTGGATGCTCAGTTTCCTTCGCTGTGTGGCCCTTGCAATCCAACATTTCAGATCAATGATGGGCCAGGCTAGCCCAACTCTCCACTGTGATTTGGGTAGCCATTAGGCTGGTTTCAGCTCTTAAGGCCAAGTGTCTGTGTTTCATGCTTGTGCTTCTTAATCTTTTCCAAAACTTCAAATAATGAAAATCTTTTTCATTACTTTTTAGCAGTGGTGTTTGTTTTTTGTTTCTGTATCGTTTTTTGGCAATCATTAATGAGAAATTCAGAAATGACTGTATTGATGTTTATAGTCTGATGCCATGTTTTACTCAGAAGTTCTAGCTTTATGCTCCTTAATCAGAGAAAAATCCAAACATCCTTAGTATGTAACTATAATTTATTTTGGAGTTAAAACCATTCCTTACAATAGCTCTTATTGTTAACCTTACCCATTATGGAGGGAAAAAAAAGGTTTTAATATTTTTTTCATTTCAGACAAATGAGAAACGGTTTTGTCAAAAAGTTCACATATTTACAACAATAAAAGCAACCCCTGTTCAAATAAACTAACAGAAAATACACATGCACTGTAGTTCAAGAGAAATCCTGCACAAGAGTAGAAATTTACTAAGTGCTGCTGAATTAATAAAAATTCTGGTTTTTCTGTCATAGAAATTTTTTATTTTAAAATGGTACTTACGGGAGAAGAATGTTTTAATTTTCTAAGTGTCCTCAGGGACACAAAGCATATTAATACATATATATCTTTTAACACACCTAGCTTAACTAAAAATGTTTCAGAAATGTAATTACTATGCAAATTTTCCTATGCAAATCATCTTTAATCATGAGTCTTAGGAATCCCAAAAAATCACACTTCATTGCTATACAGGTGTGGCCTTCACTGTGGAGAAGACCCTGGCCAGGCTGATTGCTTCCTTAACAGAAAGTCAACCCTAATTCTCGTCCCCATCATCTTTAGAAATCTGAAACTCTGATACTTTTATCAGATGGTAGATTGTATTCTAGCTCCTATTACATCTGGTAGAGAAAACTATTTAAGAAAACAATAACTAACAAAGTAATAGCTAAAGAAATAATAAATACCAACATAAGATAAGCAGAAACCAAGCACTCTTCTACACACCTTGCATATATTCACACATTTCATGCTCATAAAAACTGAGAGATAAGTGCTCCCCCACCCCCCGTTTCATAGATGCTGAAATTGTGGCAGACTTTGAAATAGACGGAAAGGTCTTATGTTAGCCAAAGAGCAAGTTTATCCCATCTGGGATTTCCATAGCAATTCCTTTCATCTTCCTTTTACTTGACACCAAGTGGGTGTGCAAGCTGTGTCATTCTGAGCAGCTCCCAGATTAAGGGATGAGGTTTTGGAGAAGCAGGGCAGAGCCTCTTCTCTCTCACTTATGCTTCTTGGGTATACATGGAAGAAGCAAACCACCCTGGCCTAGAGGCAGGTGCAGAAGGATTCTGCAGCCTCACCTGCTCACAGGATATGTAACAGGTGGGCCAAAGCTGTTTGCTCCAAATGGTAGCTTCCAAATGGCATATCTATATCTAATCACAGAAACAAAACAGTAACCAAGCATACTCCAGACATTTCAGACCTTACTCCAATCTTGACGTAGATCTGCTTCTTGAGTTTTACTCTCCTGGGTAGACTTACAGGGGAAGAAACACACTTGGGAAGGGGTAGGAGTAAACATGTCCATTCTTCTTCTTGCTTGGTTATCTTCATAGCAGCCAAAGTTTTGTGGTTTGTTTTTAAATCATATTAGGTTTTTTTTTTGTTTTGTTTTGTTTTTTTTGTCGTTTTTGTTTTCTGTTTTTTCCAGCTTCATAAATGACCATGTTGCCAAGTGAAAGAAGCCAGGTCTGGGAACTCTACATACTGTGCAATACAATATGACATTCTGGAAAAGGCAAGACTATGGAGACAGTAAAAAGATCAGTGGTTGCCAAGGACAGGAGAGAGGGAGGACTGAAGAGGCAGAGCACGGAGGATTTTCAGGGCAGTGAAACTACTCTAAGTGATACTATAATGTTGGATACATGTTATTATACACTTGTTCTAAGGCATAGAATGTACCACACCAAGTGTGAACCATAATGTATACTATGGACTCTGGGTGATTATGACGTGTTAATGCAGGCTCAGCAACTGTAATAAATCTCCCATTCTGGTGTGGGATGTTGATAATGGGAGAGGCTGTGCATGTGTGGGGGCGGGAATATATGGAAAATCTTTTCCTTCTGCTCAATTTTTCTGTGAACCTTAAACTGTTCTAAAACATAAAAGTATTTTTAAAGATTTTTTTAAAATTTATTTATTTGATAGAGATCACAAGTAGGCAGAGAGATAGGCAGAGAAAGAGGAGGGATCAGGCTACCTGCTGAGCAGAGAGCCCAATGTGGGGCTCCATCCCAGGACCCTGGAATCATGACCCGACCTGAAGGCAGAGGCTTTAACCCACTGAGCCACCCAGGCGCCCCAGAAAATAGAAGTATTTTTAATAAAGTATTTTTAAAAGTTTTTTTTTAAAGACTAAGTTATGTCATATATCTTACCAGCTACCTTGTATCTCTTATTGTCACGTTCCTAGCAATACTAGTTAAATACACATGTTGAAGAGCAGAAAGATGTCTTGAAGTCAAAGTCCATTCTTATAATAAGGCCAGAGGGCTCTATTTCTTTTCATTTAGCACTGTGATCCTTTTTCTCTAATAAAACAATGTACTCATATTTATTTGTATAAAGTATTTATTACATATCTACTATATGCTAAGAACTCTTGTAGCTCTGAGAATATAGTAATAAATGAAGCAAAGTGAGATATGGTAAAAAAAAAAATACAAGACGTAATTCCAGTGATAACAAGTAAAATGCAAAAATAGGTTTGGTGCATTACAGAAACATCAATAAAGGTCATTTTAGATTATTAAAAAGAAAAGCAAGCTGTTTTCTTTTAGTGGATAAAAGTAAAAATTGGGTTTGCAGTTAGAGCATTCAAGTTACAGAGAGAGTCAAATTTCTCTTCCTAATAATATCAACAGTTCACACAGGTGTAGTGAAGTGAAAATTAAGTATTGCAATGTGCAGAAGAAAGATGGTCTCTTGTCCATTTTAACATCCAATCATTGAGGGACACCTGGGTGGCTCAGTCAGTTAAATGTCTGCCTTGGGCTCCGGTTGTGATCCCAGGGTCCTGAGATGGAGCCCTGTGTTGGGTTCTTTGCTCAGCGGGGAGCCTGCTTCTCCCTCTGCCTGCTGCTCTGCCTACTTGTACTCTCTCTCTCCCTCTGCGTCAAACAAATAAATAAAATCTTTTAAAAATTAATATCTTTTTAAAAATCCTATCATTGAATGTATACATAGGACACTCTAAATACATGCTTAATGACATGATGCATAAATGACAGAAGTAAAAAAATGTAAAATATTACAGACATGCTTCTTATTACTCTTATTATTATGTGATGTTATTAAGTAGGGATATAGAGGAGAGAGGAAATTCTAAAGAGGAAGCCCTTTGTGCACAAAAAAAAAAAAGGAGGGGAGGTTTTAGAAAGATAGCTTATTAAAGTGATTAATGAGATTAGGTCATTGTAATTTTTGTTAGACTAAATACTTGGTATTGTGCCCATAGAGCATCTTGTCAACTTAATTTTTATTGAATTAATTCAATTATTGTTTACAAGTTGGGCAAAAATCATTTACTCAAAACTTCAAATCTGTTTCTGTCAGTCAGACAGAGCATCTTGTTGGTTATATTTGCCTGGCCTGCTGGCAAGCTCCTGCTGGTGGATCTGAGTTAGATAATTGTTGGTTTGCTTCATTAATGGTACACCAAACATTCACTGATGAGGTTGCATTTTAATGTATCAGATTAGCATATTTTATGGTATTAGTTATCCATTGTTGCATAAGAAGCGTTCCACAAATTTAGGAGCTTAAACCGATGCAGATACATCACTTCCATTTCTGTAAGTCAGGAGTTCAGGCGTAGCTTAGCTGGGTCTTTTGCTTAGAGGACACAAAGCTGCAACCAAGGAAGGAGTCAGTGTGGAGCTTTACTTTTATCTTAAGGCCTGACTAGGGAGAATCCACTTCCAACATAACTCAGATTCTTGGCAGAAGTCATTTTCTTGCGGCCAAGGAATGAGTGTCTGACTTTCCTGCTGGCTGTTAGCTGGAGGCCAACCGCTGCTCCCAGAAGCTTCCTACAGTTCTTGACATGTGGGCTTTCCCAATAGGGCTGAGACTTAAATCAAAAAGAAGAGTCTCCAGAGTGAATCTGATAGCAAGACAGTTTTATACAATGTAACAGGGTGATATCTCATCCCCTTTGCTTTACTCTGGTGTTTGGAAGCAAGTCAGAGGGAAGAGGATGATGCAAGAGTATGAATCCCTGGAGGGAGAGATCATTTAGGCCATCCTAGAGTCTGGCCATCAAAATAAGATTTATAAATTAGGTCAAAATTAAAGAACTTATTTAAGGGGTGCCTGGGTGGCTCAGCTGTTAAGTGTCTGCCTTCAGTTCAGGTCATGATCCCAGGGTCCTGGGATAAAGCCCCACATGGGGCTCCCTGCTCTCCTGGAAGCCTGCTTTTCCCACTCCCACTCCTCCTGCTTGTGTTCCCTCTCTCATGGTGTCTTTCTCTGTCAAATAAATAAATAAAAATCTTTTTAAAAAGGACTTCTTTAAAAGATTAAAAATTGACTTTAAAAAGAAATCATGAAATACTGTACTAGGGAAAGAAGGCTACAGTCTCACTTACCAAACTTCCCCATTGGATAACTAGGGGATAACCTGTCAGTTTGGAAACAGCCACAACAGAGGATATAAAAAAAAGAAAATGGAAAGAAATAAAAGAATCTGGGTTTACTCATAGTTCTATTCCCTACTTTCATGGCTGTAGACAATCTCAATCCCTACCATGAATCAAAGCATGGGTGCTATGATATATAAAGGCCCTTTGTAGCTCTGACATTCCATGATACTTCTTTTCCCCAAATATTTCTCCAGGAAGTTGTTTTCTAAGTCCTCTAAGGGTTTTTCAACTAACTCTAGGTAGGGATTTTTTTTCTGTACAAAATGATACATAAATATTGGGCAGTTGAATTCATTCCTTAAAGTACTTCAAAGGTCTTTTCAGAAAAAAATTATAAATGACAATTGAGATCTGTTTGACTTCAACTGAGTAAGCACCTTTGATATCATGAAGGAGAAAATAGGAGACAGGGAGACAGGGGTTCTCTTATTCCAAAATGAAAAGCAGTCTGATCTAGCTCAATGTTATCAAATTTCCTAAGTTGACTGGAATACAAAGCACATACTTTGGGACGTGACACTCTTTTTGACCACGAAATAAAGCATAAAGGGGAAAACGCAGAGATGTAAAGTACTCCCAGTAAAAATCTAGCTCCAAGTTTCAGAAGTAGGGCATAAAAATAGAAAATCAGGGTTGTGATTCCAGTATTATGGCAAACAACATAATTTCAAAACCCTGATGTCATATAACATCTAGAAATGATAGAGAAAATAAAACATGCATCTATTCAAATTCTAGAGGAATCAGCAGGAACGTATGTATAACTTTAGTTTCCAAGTAGAAAAAAAAATATGTAGAAAACCGTAACACATGCTGATAAGTTAATAGTGTGGCTGCTCTGGATGAAGATGTAGAAATTAATTTAAAAAATAACAAAAATAATGGAAACAAACACTGGTAAATTTTAAAATAAAACTTCTAAATAACTAATAAGCTAAAGAAAATTCAGTAAAGCTAGGAAAGGAAGTGAAGATATAGTTGCTTTGGTAAATAATGCTGATTCAGATAAATCAGATATCGGTGTAAAAAAGTTATTCATACTTTATACTATATTCAAACATCAATTTTAGTTCAGAAATAAACCCATAAAGTTATGATCAATTGACCTTCAACAGTACCAAGGCAAGTCAATGGGAAAAATGGTCTTTTCAACAAATGGTGCTTAGGGCAACTGTATATCCATTTGCAAAAGAGGTGGGATCCCTGTCTTAAACCATACACAAAAATTAACTCAAAATTGACCATAGATCTTAATGTAATGAAGAAAAGTATGCAATTATTAGTCTAAACCATATACATAAATATGTGGGGACTTGAGTTAGGTAATGATTTCTTAAGTACAACACCAGCATAAATAGGAATGTATCAAAATTAAATACTTTGTGCTCCAAAAAATATGCCATTAAGAAATTTAAAAAGGTTGGGGGGGTGGTGCCTGGGTGGCTCAGTCAGTTGAGCAGCCCACTCTTGATTTGGTCTCAGGTCTTGATCTCTGGGTCATGAGATGGAGCCCCGTGTGGGGTTCCATGCTTAGCAAGGTTCTGCTTTTCTCCCTCTCTCTCGCCCCATGACCCTCCCCCGCTTGTGCGCTCATTCTCTCTCTCTCTCTCTCTCTTGCTCTCTTTCTCTCTCAAATAAATAAATAAGTCTTAAAAAACAAAGAAAGTGAAAATGCAAGCCACAGAATGAGAATAATATTCTTAAAATATGTCTGATAAGGGACTTATATTCACAATATATAAAAAGCAATAGAAACAGAAATAACCCGGCTAAAAATGGATAAAGGATCTGAATACAGATTTCTCCAAAGAAGATATACAAATGGCCAACAGTCCTATTCCCTACATGAAAATATTAGGGAGATGCAAATCAAAACCACAGTGAAACACCACTTCTCACCTATTATGATGGTTATAATCAAAATGACAAACATTAAACCAGAAATGGGAACCCTTGTCCATCACTGGTGGGGATGTAAAATAGTTAATAAGCTTTGGAAAACAGTTCAGCAATTACTTACAATGTTAAACATAGAGTTACCAAATCATCAGTTTTACTCCCAGGTATATACCCAGGAGAATAAGTCCACACAAAAACTTGTGTGTGTGTATATATATATATTCATAGCAACATTATTCATAATAGTAAAACAGAAAAAGCAACGCAATGTCTACATGATAAACATGTAAATAAAATGTGATAATGTGTAATATCCATATAATGGAATATTATTTGGCATTAGAAATGAATTAAATATTGACACGTTACAACCCAGATGAACCTTGATAATATACAAAGTAGAGGAAGCTAGTCACAAAAGGCCATTATTATATGATTCCACTTATATGAAATTCTATAGTAGACAAATAAATACAGAATATATGTTAATCATTTCCTAGGGTTGGAGGAGTGAGTGGAATGGAAAGTAACTGCTAATGGGTACAGGGTTTTTTGGGGGGGCGTACAGGTTTTCTTTAAAAAATATTTTAAAATGGATATTACAGTGATGGTTGCACAAGCCTGTAAGTATATTAAAATCATTGAATTGTACACTTTAAATGTGCAATGAATGTATGGTATGTGAATTTTATCTCAATAAAGCTCTAAAAATCAATTACAGATGGATTATTGATTTTAAAATGCACAAGAATATATATATATATATATATATATATATATATATATAGTCTTCTAAAAGCTGACATAAGAACTCACAGTAGGTGAATGTTTCTTAAACAGGACTCAAAAAAAAAAAGATACATAAATTTGCCTATACTACATGTTAAAGTGTTTGCTCATCACAGCAAGACTGGTATTGTGAAAATGCTCACTATCTCACATTCACTATAAAGTTGGTCTCTAACTGAAAGTCTAAATATGGTTTTGTATACATGTATGCACTTAATGAGCTAATCTTTATATTATATGGAAGATCAAAGTGTATTTGATAGGAAAATCTTGAAAAAGAACTAGGTAAGTGGGCATGTCTTTTAAAATGTTAATATTTGTTACAATTCTATAGTAAATAAGGCAGCAGGGTATTTATTCATGCTGGAAGAGACAATCTAGGAAACAAAATACAGATCCTAGAAAAAGACCTACATACAGAAAACTGAGATGGAATTACAAATACATGTACTTTTCCTGGATAGGTAGATGAGTCATTTAGTGGCACGAAAAAAGTCTTTTTCTTGGAATAATACCACATACAAAAAAAAAAAGTTAAAAGACAAATGTGAAAAGCAAAATTTTAAAACTTTCACAATAAACTATAGACTATTTTGATGATTTTAGTAGACAAGTAGTTTTATGTATTTGTTTTTTGCATTAAAAAAGCCTCTAGGTCCTTATATAAGATAAAGCTATGATTAGTAAGCCTACCTTCAAATAAAACCTTTGTACATTAAAAGATCATAAAGAATGTGATAAGGTAAGCTTTCATTAGAAGATATTTTTCATGACTACAACCAATAAAGGAATAGTCTCCAGGATATATAAATAACTTCTTTAAATCAGTAAGAAAAGACAAATAATCCAACAGAAGACCAGTGATGCTATTAATAGGCATTTAACAAAAGAAGAAACATTATTGCATTATCTGGAACAGAAGATTGGAAACATAAAACGTCTCATCAACCAGGATTGAATAAACAAACAGTGGTGATACATTAATGCCATTCTTTGGGTAGGCACAGGATGGGATATGATGTATCTGCTCAAATAGCTCTTAAAGAGGAGCTCTTGAACTTTCAAAAAAGCAGCATGAAATACATTATATATTTCTTCAGAGTTTAAAAACCTGAAAAGCAATACTCATTATTGTCCCAGGATAGACAGATAGATAGATATCATAGTGATAAAAGCACAAAAATATTCATAAGAAAGCTAATCACCAAAATCATAAGAATGGTTACACTGAGACAAATTGAGGAAAAGGATCAGGAAGTATTACGTGGAAGTCTTCAATTTTGTCTGTAATAATTACTTGGAAACAGTTCCGGCAAATAATTCAGATCCAGTAAAGTTCAGTGTTCAATATAGCTTGTTATAGCTAAATATGGTCTAATAATACAGTTTTCAATACGCGTGAAATATTCCTAATGATAATAATTCAAAAGATCAGCATTGCTGTTGACCCTTGTAATCAACAGCTTGGGATTATATATTTGTTTAGCAGTTAAAATCTTACTTATAACTTGACCCTCAGTTTCCTCACCTGTCTAATGGGAACAATGACAATCTTGCATGCCTATTTCAAGAATTAAATGTATGAAACACTCTATGACACTTAAAATGACACACACTATAGTTATTATAATCAAAGACCTTTAAACAATAAAACTTCAATTTTAATCATGGTAGCTAAACCGCACACCCCCTTCAGTCAACTATACTTGTGCCTACATTATCATTTTTTTAAATGAAATATGGTAAAATAAGCTTATCAGAGATATTAAACTGAATGTATTTGATCATTCAGAAGGAATCATTCAGAAGGAATTCCATGAGGTCTGTTAAAAAGAAAACCACAGGCCCAAGATGGCATCACTTAGGTTAAGGTCCCAAGTCAGTAAACAAAGACTTATTACCTAACTTAACTGCTGTTTAACCCAGCATTGCACACACATCCCTCCTCCCCAAGAATTAACCCTTTACTAGGCAACATGGGAATTTCCTGGTCAGTACTAGGTAATTTACTAATAGACCCCTTTCATTCCCCTTAGGAAGGTGACCTTGCCTAAAACAATGGATTCTTTGCTAATGATTTCCTTCTGTTCTATTCTTTCTCTACCTTTAAAAACCTTTCTTTTCTGTAGTCCTCTGAAGCTGTCCTCTACTTGCTAGAGGGGATGCTACCTGATTCCTAAACAGATTAATAAAGCCAATTAAGAACTTCAGAATGTAGTTGGTTTAATTTTTGTTATATAACAGGTCTCAGGGGCATCATTAGGAACAGATGATCACCTCAGAGTTCATATGCTGAAGAGATGCGAGCACTGTCAAGTCTCCTGTCAGCCACCTACAACAACTTAACACATAAACTCTGTTTAAATCCAGCCTGAAGTTATTCTGTACTTCTGGCAGTGATCATTTGGAAATTAAAAAAACAAATGCAAAACCACTTAAGAATTTACTGAAAGCGTGAGAATGAAGATTTTTAGACTAAAAGATCAAATTTAAATGCAAAATAAAATCAAATACCATTTTATAATAAAAGAGTTTGAGGAAATTAACTTTGTAGAGAGTTTGAAAAAAAAACAGTAACATCAACACATTTCTTGCTATCCTGAATTCTATATTCTCCCTTACACAGCTCTTTATTTTAAATTTTTTAAAAAAATTATTAATTTTTTTTAGTAATCTCTACACCCAATATGGTGCTTGAACTCACAACCCCAAGATCAAGAGTGTCATACTCTTCTGACTGAGCCAGCCAGGAGCCCCAGAGCTCTTAAAACAAAACAAAAAAAGGGTGTTCATAATGAAGGGTAACTTGATGATTTCCAACATGAGTTTAGGAAAGTGATTTAAAAGATTGGTAATCTCACAAACCCAGCGGAAATATTTTTTAAAAATGCTGAACTACTTCTAGTTATTGGGATTAATCCTTCCTATGAAAACAAACAAACATTATGCAAAGCAGAGCCTTAAAAATTATCAAAGAATTCACAAGATAGTGAGGAGTTGCTAGGTCAATTCAGAACAGAGTAGAAATCAGAAATGGCGAGGTAAGCTGCATACCTGAGCACATAGGTCACTTCTACCCTCAAGGACATTTGCAGATCCTGCAAATGCAGGCTTTTGTATTAGCACTTTCCTGTGTATGGTTGCCAGGGGTACACAGGTGAATAAACCAATCAGCCTAGTTTTTCCAAGATATTTTTAGGACATGTCAGAGTAAATGTACCTAAAATATTAAGATATTCTCTCCTTTTGGCTCTGGATTCATAATAGATGAAAGGTTTAACAGATACCTAAAAGGAATGGGAAGCTCAATACAGAAAAGCCCAATTTTAACTGGGCAGGTTGAATTTACTTGCAGTTTTGAAATGCGAAATAAAAATGTCAAGTCAAAATATAGAACAGGGTAAAAAATATCTCTGAACCACGGTAGTGGCCCAGAACGTTATCCTGGTCAAAGCCTCCTGTTTCACTTGAATATTTAACTTGAAATGGCAGACCTACTGATCAGGGTATCAGATTTTTTTGGCACTGAAAAAATGGTTAGTATCATCATTGGTGTCCTTGACCATACGTGGAAATTAGGAAAACTCATATAATGCTCCAAAGCAAACTATCCTATTATTCAGTGTTAATTGAATTACATTTACTAAGAAGGCGTTGGATAAAATCTCCCATAACCTTCACACCAAGGTGGATTTGATCTGATGAGAAGTGTATTGGCTCCTTCAGAAGAGATGAGACTTGTGTTCCTTACACTTGCAGAAAGTTATTTCTCATGACCCAGCAGTCCACTGTTCCTCTTTCCTTCTCCTTAAAAGCTCTATCAATAAGACAAGAATCTCTTGAGACCAAGCAAGCAGAAAACAGATTATCAAACAACTGATTTTGCTAACATCATAAAGTAGATGACCTTTTCACGTTGGCTACAAATCTATTGAGCAAAAATAAATCAGGTCATGTTGGAAACTTTGGAAAGTTGGCATTAAAAATATATCACAGAATATTAATGCCTATTTTGCCATGAGCTTAGTTCTTTCCAGCTCCAGAGCTACTCTTGCTGGATATTTAAAGAGACAGAAAGACGAATTCTATGGTCCCCATGAGTTTCATTTAAAATTATGGTCCTGGCTGTTTGTACTTGTACAGGCTTCTCCAGTGTTGGTAGGTTAGCTTCTTACGCTCTAGAAGGACAGGTCAAGATAAAACCAATGGTTTTTTAATCCTTCTTTGGTAATAGGCAGTATCCCAAGAAAAATACACATACTTATATATTTGTACAACCATGCATATAATAATTTCAGAGAGTTCACAGATGCCCTGGGCTCATGTGTGGGCCCCCTTAGAGCTCTCTGGACACCAGGCAAAGAACTGGGTTAGGTGCCTTTGTCCGCTAATCTCCCTTAGCCGGCCTTGTCAGAAAAAAAGTTGAATCTCTTAAAGCAAAGCCTCTAAGCATGTTGGAAACCCCATAGTTAAATTAACAGGGCAGTCATTTGAATTTATTTTAAAAATGGACATTAGGGAGGGTATACAACATTTCCTTTTCCCCTACTAATCTTTCCTTTTCAGAGACTAGGAAAAACTAACGCACAATAATGGCCTGTGTTTGAAACTGAGGTCAGTGAAGACATTCGTATTTCTTTAATTCTATGAAGACAGCATGATTTATAGTTGGAGCACCAGAGATGAAGACTCAGTTCTGCTTCTTATCTCATGTCGCTATGCCCAAAAACTTAATTAAGGATGCAGCATCTGTATTTATGAAATGGTAATAAAAAGGCCTATTTATTCTCTGGAAACAGTGAAGATGGTGGCTAAAGTGTGTACAAGAACTAGCAAGAATACCAGACTGCCTAGGTTCTCGATGAATGATTGTCATCTGAGAAGTGATTAGACAAGATACAATATGGCATTGTTTATCAACCTTTAATCATACATCTCTATTTTGGCCATAGTCATAGACCACTTATTTAAATAAAATGTTTTCTTTAGCTTGTACTCTTTCATTAAAAAAAAAAAAAAAAAAGCCTTTGCCAAAATAATATTAACCTAAAAAATAATAAGCTTAATGTGCTGGTTATTTTTTTTTTTCTCAACACACATTAAAATAAAGTCCTATCTTAAAAATGTTTAGGTCATTGTGGTCCAGTTTAAAAATTATTTTGAGGGATGCCTGGGTGGCTCAGTTGGTTAAGCCACTGCCTTCGGCTCAGGTCATGATCCCAGCGTCCTGGGATCGAGTCCCACATCGGGCTCCTTGCTTTGGCAGGGAGCCTGCTTCTCCCTCTGCCTCTGCCTGCCACTCTGTCTGCCTGTGCTCACTCTCGCTTCTCTCTCTATGACAAATAAATAAATAAAATCTTTTAAAAAAAAATTATTTTGAAAACCGTGCTTTGGCAAACACGTGGTTATAACAAGCTGCTAATGCTTTGCTTAAATCAGACGTAATCTGGGTTTATAATTTTCATTGGAAAGAGCAAGATTTGAGACACTGTGGTTGGAGTTTTGGTGGTGGAGGGGGAAGAAGGAAATGCCTTGAGGAGGCTAAGGGGTAGTGCCTTTTGCATCTGACATTCAGCCAGGGATTTCTAGTCCCTGAGGGCTAAGAGCATGGAGTAGGAAGACAAGAGGCCAGGACAGACATCCATAAATTTTAAAATCTGATTTAAAAAACTGATCTCAAGTCCAGAACTGGGTTAACTTGTGTCCTTCCCACCACGCAAGAGCTTCATCTCTAGTCAATGGCTGCAGTGTTCTAAAACTGACAAAAAGTAATAGATAGCTCATCACTTAAAAAACAGAAATAAGAACATAAGGTAAGAATGGTCAAGACATTTTGGAAGGCAGAAAAATTGACAGTATTCTGCTGATTTACTGATGCAAATCTTTTATAACACACCTCTGTTTAGAAGCTAAATGCAGGATTGTAATTCTTTGAAGGATGTGGAAAGCCATTACATCAGAGCTTATCTTTTATCCAATAATGCCCCTGGAACTACCCACAGCAGTCCTTTTCCAGCATGTTCCTATATAGACATTAAACAAATATGTCAATAAACAAGGATGAAGACAAATGACATGCCATGAAAGTTAGATTACTTAAACTCAAGAGGTGCAACTTTCATGAACCTAAAAAGTGCACACACATGCGCACCCACACATATCTACTGTACTTAGTCACATTCTATAGAAAAAAAAAGGCATCTATCATTCAACAAATCTCTTTTGAGTTCCAACTCAATCCCAGACACTTGTTCAAGTGACTGGATACAGAGGTGAAGAGCAATCAGAAGAATGAAATGCATATTAAAATCATGCCCTATATATTCCACTTTGAACAAAAGAAGTTTATTAATCACCTATAATGTGATGCAAATTGTGCCCTTTTCTTTACCTTAGCTATTTCTTTCCATCACATGGAGGCGGACAGATCTGGATTTGAATTCTGACTCTGCCTCTTAACTAGCTAGGTGGACTTGGATTTTACTAACTTTTTAAATTTTATTTTATTTTATTTTATTTATTTATTTATTTTAAGATTTTATTTATCCATTTGACAGACAGAGATAACAAATAGGCAGAGAGGCAGGCAGAGAGAGAGAAGAAGAAGCACATTCCCTGTGGAGCAAAGAGGCCGATATGGGGCTCGATCCCAGGACCCTGGGATCATGATCCGAGCTGAAGGCAGGGGCTTTAACCCACTGAGCCACCCAAGCGCCCCGGATTTTACTAACTTTAGTGTTCACTGATTTCCTCATTCATAAAGGAGGAGACAAATATTCCCTACACTATAGAATTATGTGCTCTCTGACAAGTACAATTTAGTGTTCCGTCCTGGTTACTATTTTAGGCATGTGTGAGAAACAGTGAACAAGATAGACACACCCCGCAGTCCAACTATGTGGATCAGTGAGTGGGTTTACGGGAGAGTGTTTAGTGGGCAGTTAACGCAGTGAACTGACTACTGTAATTACTAAATGATCAAACTCCGAACAGGCACCAGGATGAGGAATGCATCTGCGTGAAAACAAGTAGTTCCATAAAACAAGTGGCAGGGATTAAATGACCAAGTAGCTATCTGGCAAAATGATAAGCATTTTTAATTACACTTTTACAAAGATATAACCAAGTGTTGCTGTAGAAGTTCAATTCAGGAAGTTATCATGCCAGCTGGGGCTAAAGAAAGGTAGCCTTACTGAACAGATGGGTTCTCCTAATCAGGTACCATATTACAAATAAAGTGACTCTTATGCATGCAGAAAGAAAAAAGTTAAAAAGAAACTAATTAAACTATATAAATGAAGAGGAAAAATCTAGATCATATGGTGTCATAACTACTTGGGCAAAAGCATCTATGAACATTCACACTAGAAGCAACAAAGAAGAGGGGAGATAGAGTTGGGAGGTCTGCACACCCCAGTTCCCTACCTCGTTAACAAGCCACCAAAGCTTAGCCTCATTCTAATGCCTCAAGTAGAACCCAATTTTATCAAACACCATTTTAATTCTAGATGTCCAAGCTACTCCTATGCCACGGCCCAAAATCAACATATACTTGTTCATCCAGACTGGGAAAAGAAATAGCAAACAGAGGGGCCCCTGTTCTTTTAATGACTGATTGAAAGGTGACATTGTTTGGCTTTAGAATTTACAAACAATAATTTAAAAAGATATTAAGCTGTACTTAGGAAAAAATTAAATATCCTTTGTGTAACTCACCACTTAATAGATAATGTATAGGTAGTTAAATACTTTGGCTTTGAATTTTTATATTTTTGCTTCTTTTTAAGAAAACTTCATAAAATTATAAATTTTAAAGCAGGGCTGCTCTATGTCCAAGTGCCATTTGGTAGGAGGAGGAAGTAGAAATGGAGGTGGGAGCTACATGTGAAGGGTAGGTTAAGATTCACCTGTTTTCCACCCAGGTGTGGAGCGGATACAGATGAACTACATCAAAAAGTAGAAATTTCTTCTGGTTTCCATAGCCAACAGAAAAGGTGAAGGAAGAACAGGACAGTTATGTGTCCTTATTGTCTGGGGCTTCTCAGGGACTCCTGGTAATGAAGCCCTGTGATTCCGTTTCTACTCTCTGAATTACCCATCTTTACATTGAGATCTTTCTTTTTTCAGCACCTGCTCACAGAAGCCGATTCTGAAATCTTCAGGAATTTTGAGAACTAGCACACTAGTATCTTAAATAGACCAATATGGGGATCAGCAGATGCTTTTTTTTTTTTTTTTGAGCCCCTTTACCACCATTGTTTATTTATCTTAATGTATAAAGACACAGAACAGGACTTTGTTGCTTACAACTGTTTATGTGGTGCTTAGTCTAGTATCTGCCCTAAAGCGAGTGTATACAAGCCAGATAAATCAGACAGGAGAGTTAGCAAATACATGGAATAATTCATTTCAAAATCTATGTATGACCCTTAAAATCATAACTACTCAGCCTTGTAAAAATCCCCAAGTGGGTGGTGTCTCTATCCTACTATTTCCATAATTCCTTTATGATAAGGAGGAGATGCACAGGGATAAGTTATTTACATATGAGGGAAGGCAGAGTAAAACATGACTTTTATCTCTGGGAACTCAGTCCACATGAAGCCAGGACATCTCCCAGCTGGGGGGCAGAGCTGCTCACAGCACACTAGTTTAAACGGGTTAAATAATCTGCTTTCTGCTTTCTAGCATTAGAGGTGATTCTTAATAACAGTGTTCAACAAATGTCAGTCCAGGCAACTTTTTCCACTTAAAGCCTCCCCTCTTGTCTGCCTGTTTTGACCCAGTACCACTTTAAGACCCTGTCAAAGATGACAGATTCCAAGGGCCAGGTTCCCGAAGAGTAGTAGTTTCTCTAACCTCTGCCCTGCCCCAGGATCTCTTTCTTTTTACAGATGGCTGCCTTAAATCCATTAATAAAAAACACTTTAGTCCAATGTCAAAAATGCCAGTTGTATCTGCAAAACTCTAAGAATCATGTCAGGATAAGAAATTCCTTGGAGGCAGTCTCCTGTGTTTCTCCTCGTTACCAGAGGAAGAACTGCTTACCTAAGAAGGACGAAAACGAGAACTCACATGTATTAACACGTAAACATTTTGAAATGCTTGACATTTGAAATGTTCTGTCAAGCATTTGAAGTTTGTTTTTGTTTGTTTGTTTGTTTTGCATTTGAAGCTTTTGAAAATACTGCTTTCCAAGGCAGAGGCCCATAAAGGAAAAGCATAAATGCAGTTACAAATAATGGCTAGTCCAGAGACTTCAATTTAGGAATCCTAAAAGCATTCTCTGCTAACCATTTAATCTCCCACTCCTTTTTTTTTTTTTTAAATTAAAAACTTCCTAAAGAGTATTAGACTTACTGATGCGCACATTTTTAATTTAAAAAGGCAACATTAAATAAATTTTAGACAATATACCATACACATGGAACCCAATTAAAGGTATACATGAATTTTCCTTACACACAGCTATGAAAACATCTGAAGTCAGATAATTTCTGAGTAGGATGTTTTTCCAGACACATCTATAAAACAGCTGTATTCAACTTCCTTCTTAGTGAGAAAATGAAAGATAAAAGATCAGATTTGTAAATATTCTACAAAATCAATCCCAAGTGACGAGCATATAATCCCCAGAAGCTCCCATGATCCAAGAGACACTTAGCAGGAGGAGAGAACTGAACACTGTTTAATCTTTTATATATGTATTTTAATCTTTTAAATATATTTCTTAGGTTGTGTTTGCCTTTTCTAAATTTCTCAGAGCAACAACAGATTCCTGTTTTCTTTATAGGACTTCTTCCCCTTCTTTGCCTTCTCAATTTCACATCCTCCATTTTCTCAGGTGTCTTATTTTGTTCTTTATCTTCCATTTCCATCAAATACTTGAAGATAAATCTTATTGACAGGGCCCAACCTAGACATTATCAAGCCCCTTCAAAAGCTTATAACCATGTGTTTGGTGGCACAGGGAGAAACTAGCATTCCGATATTCAACAGGTTAGATCTTTTCTTAGGTTATATACATACAATGTATAGCATTTATGAGCTTCCCTCGCCCTCTTTACTTCCCTCCCCACCCCTCCTCACAAAATCCCATCCATGGAGAGCATTAGTAAATGAAGCATAACTCATCACCTGTAGTGTAGAGAAAAATGAGATGCTTCACAGCACAACACACTTCTTCAGACAAATCTCTTCTCCAAGATCATTTTTTTTTTCCTTTTCTTTTCTCTTTTTCTCTTATAGGCCTAAAAGTTCTAAAAACTTGCTTCCTCCTTTCTTTTCCTAATCCCAATCTCCCTCTCATTCTCAGCCTGGAATCAGACCACCAAAGGGATAAGGCCAGTCTTGCCACACATTATGACTGTGTGTCCTTGGACCAGTTATTTAATCTCTCAAATCTTTAATTTCCCTATCCATAATAACATGAATCATTTTTTCTTATTAAGAAATTGAGCAATTACTATGTGCCAACACAATTCTAAATTTTTAAATGAATATTCATTCATTTCTCACAAATACCCTAAGAGGTAGGTATACTAACTGCCTCCATTCCCCCATTTTACCTCAGATAGAGGAAATCTGAGGAACAGTGAATTTAACACTTTTTCCAATGCAGCTTTTAAGAGGCAACACCAAGATCCAAACTCATGTGTCCTAAGTCCAAGAGCCAAGTTCTTAACTCTTCTTATACAGAAAGGCATGTAACTATAAAATGTGCTAAGAATTGTTATCTATTTCACAGATGTTTATTATGGAAAGTTCTATGTACTCTTTGGTGCATATTATTTGTCAATTGCTTCTATAATTTCTGTTGTTATTTTAATTCTTATTTTTTACCAACTACTCCTCTCAGGCATATGAAAGACCAACATCCTGATATCATCAACAAAAGATCCTCAAATGCCATATTCGCCCTTCAGAATCAAACAGGGGTCTATTCCATAATCCGAAAAGTTCATTAAGTAGGAATGTAGCCCCAATTTGCTTTAACGATGTCTGAGTCCACCCAGCAGCTGCTCCGTCGACCGACTGCAATCCAGCAGTGTGTGTGCAAGGGCAGTGTGAGACAGCAGGATGTCACAAAGGTTTGAGTTCAAGGGTGTGAGGCACTGCGTGCTCCTGAATAAGACATGTTACATGAACCCATATTGTCCCCACATGCACAGTCTTTCCATGGCCCCACACAATGTGCTACGTAGCCAGGTGTGTCTCTTGCCTTGGCTGCTGCACACACATGATCTAGTCCAGACTCCAAACTTCGGCTCATGCTGCTCTTCCAATGGTTTCAATCTCCTCTCTGCTCTTAACAATTGTTCTTTCCAACTCTCTTTTTATCCCCCTGACTCTGCCTTTGTTTTTCCAATAATATGTATGATCAGTACAAAATGGAGAGAGCGAGTATTGCTAGAGGTAACAGCTGAAGGATAATTGCCAGTACAAGCTCAGAGTTCCATTTCCCATTCTTTCCTCTTTCTCCCCACAAATACAGATATAACAGCACGTGTGCGTGCACATGTATTTATATGATATATGCAATGTAATATATAACACAGGGATGCACACGGAATTTTATACATATTGTTATAAAATCTGTTCTTACTCAACAGGATATCATAAATATCTCTATCAATCAGGACTTTTTCGGTTCCAAATGACAGAAATCCAGCACAAATCAGACAACTATAACTGCCTCTAGCCACAAAAGGCTTTTTCTGCCCACAGGGGAAAAATTATTCAGCTCTCTCCCCCTAAAAAGTCCAGGAGTAGAGCTAGTTGCTTCAAAAACATCTAGTTCAGGAGATTCAAATGCAGTTGTCAAAATTTTCACTCTTTCTATCATTGCATATTTTCCTTATCTCTGCCTCTTGTTTTTGTCTTTTGTTTGTTTTTTTTGCTTTTCTCATCCCTTCCCTTTAAAAATGACTTCCTTTCTATAGTTGGGGAGGGAATATCATTCTTTACAGTTCTTGCAGAACATCCTGGAGAGGAATTCGGCTTGAGGATTTTGTCTTTATACATGCCTTTGGTTGCAATCAAGAGGATGGAGAATTCTGATTGACAATCTTAGGGTAAGGAAAGAGGGTCTGTTCCACCTGAACCACAAAGGAAGTGATGTTTCGGTAAACAATAGGAGAAGTCCACTGGACATCTTTATTTCAATAAATGAAATTTTATCTAATTTCATTTGAGTTAGGCCAAAAACAAAGTCTGTTCCAGGTGAGTTCCAGGTAAAAAATGGGTTATTTTCATCTTGCTTTAGTGCAAAGAATACAGATGAGATTAAGGGTAGAGGATATTGGGGTTCCCTGAAATTTTCCTAGCTCTTCAGGGAAGAGTGTCCATGGCTTTGTTGTCTCAATAGTTTGTGTGGACTAGATCTGCTGGGTCAGGGAATCCCAGAACCAAGGGTGGAAAATACCTCAATTTTGTATTTCGATGTTTTATTTATTGTTGTGCTATCGGCCCACTTGAGGATGAGTGGTTCAGGCTGGCTTAATCGAACTGCACTTGGAAACAGCCGAACAGTGTTAAATAGCTGAACACTATTTTCAGTTTTATGGTTGGATTATTATTTATTTACATCTGACTGAAGGATATTTTGGCTTGTTTTGCTAAATTATCCTTTGCTATGATTCATAATGATGTAATAAAGATCTTGTTCTTGTAACTCTGTTAATGTCTCTAAGTATTTTATTAATACACATTCCTAGAAGTAAAATTACTCAAAAATTTTTATCTGAAAACAAGCTTGATTTCCTTTTCTCCATAAGCTTTATCTTAACTCTTGAAAGCCACTAATAACTTTATTCCACCTACGGTTCTAATATTCTCTTTCACGTTCACTCATTTGACAAGTTTATCGTGAGTTCCTGTTATGAGTCAGGCTCTGTGCAAGGTGTAATGTAATTACAAAGAAAAATAATCCATGATCCTCATCCTTCAAGAGAGAGTAATTTAGTCAGGTAGACAAATAGCAGGAACAAATAATTACAATTTGGTGTGATTTGTGCTAAAAGAGGGGTGAGTACAAGTGCCATGAAAGCAAAGATAAAGGGACTATCCAGACAAAGAGAACACATCTTCATTCAGAGGGGATATGTTCTCTTCAACAAATGTTGCTGGAACAACTAAACACCCAAATGCAAGAAAAAAAAAATAGAAAAAGAAGCCAGACATAGACTTACACGCTTCACCAAAAAATAATTCAAAATTTATTATAGACCTAAAAGTAGCACATAAAACCATAACACTCCTAGAAGGTAACACAGGAGAAACCTCAGATGACCCTGAATATGGTGATACCTTTTTAGATATAATACTAAGGACACGATCCATGAAAGAAGTAATTCATAAGCAGAACTTCATTAAATTTCTGCTCTGGGAAATACGATATATCAAGAGAAGAAAAAGACAGGCCACAGACTGGGAAAAAGTATTCTCAAGTGACACAGCTGATAAAGGACTTATCCAAAATAAACAAAGAACTCTTAAAATTCAACAATAAAAAAAATTAAAAAAAAAATTATGTGATCCCTTAGCAGACACTTCACCAAGGAAGATGCAAAACGACGACACATATGAAAAGATGTTCCACATCATATGTCATCACAGAAATGAAAATTTAAACGACAATGAGTTACCACTATACATCTTATTAGAATGGCCAAAATCCAAAACATTGAAAACAGCAAATGCTGGCAAGGATGTGGAGCAACAGGAGCTCTCACTCACTTTGGAAGTACAGCCACTTTGGAAGGCAATTTCGGGGTTCCATACAAAACTAAACATACTCTTATTGTGTGATCCAGAAATTGCTCTCCCATAATCCCACTATATGACATTGTGGAAGAGACAAAACTATGCAAACAATAAAAACACGAATAAAAAGATCAGTGGTTGCTGTAGAGGTTGGGGGAAAGGCTCGGAAGTGTGGAAAGATGAACAACAGGCAGAGGAAAAAGGATTTTTAGGGCAGTGAGAATTCTCTGTATGATATTATAATGATGGCTATATGGCCATTAAATATTTGTCCACATCCATAGAATGTACACCACCAAGAGTGAACTGTAAGATAAACTATGGACCTAATGATCATGATGTGTCAATATAGGTTCATCCTTGGTAAAAAAAATGCACATTTTGGTGAGTAACATTGACAATGGGAGAGGCTGTACATGTGGGGGCATAGGGGGATACAGGAAATCTCTGTATCTCCTGCTCAATTCTGTTGTAAACCTAAAACTCCTCTTTAAAAATGTCTTTAAAAATAATATGTGATTCATTTCCTGAAAAATAAATAGGAAGAGGGGAAGAAAACTCTATATGCAAAGACAAAGGGCATGGAAAAAGGAGAGTATATTCAAGATTTATTAGGGTGTTTGTTGTGGTAGGAGCAATTGGTACCTGGAAGGGCTGTTAAGCAGCATAAAAGATAATTCTTACTGAAACATTTGAGACCTATTGCTCTTATTTCCCTATTCTTCTCAATAAACTGCAAACTTTTTGAAGACAAGAACTAGATTTTATTCATTTTTTAACCACTGTACTTTGCATCGTGTCTAAAATTCTATGTGTGCATGTACACACACACACACACACACACACACACCCCTGACTGAATTAATCATTCAAATTATGATTGTCTTCTCAAAGTCAGCTTTTTCTTTCTCATTAAGTATTTTAATTTGGAATTTTATGCTAATGGGTCTCTTTTCATATTGCATAAAAAATTAAAGGAATAAAAATCACCTGTAATCTTACTATTGTAATTGGTCTCTCACACATACACAATTATAATTTTGCTTTCAAAGCTGCTTTCTTTTTATTTCCTTGACATGTTTCCATGTCATTATAATCAGCCTTAAGGTGATTTTTTGAATAACTGTCATCTCTGTGGTTATATATCTAATGGTTTCCACATTTTGATATTAGAAACTCATGCATCCACCCCAACTACAACTATAGCAGGCTAGAGCATAGTCCTCTTTCGGTTGGAAGGCTGTAATATCATCCCCACTTTCCACCATCGTTCCCCCACCCTCAGGAACAGAATGATTTCATGAAAACTGAAATCTGTTTAAAACCCTTAAAAGTGAGAATGAAATCCAAACTCCCCATCATAAACCCTTACAGCATTGCGCTTGCTTACCTCTCTCTCTCCTCTCATTTCGGCCATCCTGGTGTTCAGTCTCTGTGTTCCTGCCACACAGGCCACATATCAGTTTCTCAAACACACCAAGCTCTTTCCCACCCCAAGGCCCTCCTCGAGGGCACTCTGCCTGGAATGCCTTTCTCTCACACTTCCCTCCTCAGCTGACCTCTCATCTTTCATTTCTTGTCTTTAATCTCTTCTGAGAGATTGCCCCAAATAGCACCCTTTCCACTACCAAGGACCCACTTTAATGACAACTTGTAAACAGATACGTGGGTTGTTTTACCTATTTCTTGACTCCCCTACTAGACTACAAACTTTGCAAGGGTAGAGATTTTGCATGAATATGCATGAATGCATATCCAGCCTTAGTATAGACACTGGCACATGGTAGGCTCCCAAAATGTAGAGTCCACTGGAGATGCTAAGAGAAGTTTTGAAGCAGTCATTCTCAAATGCAGTGCTAGCATCGGGAGCATCAACATCATCTGAGAACTTGTTAGAAATGCAAATTATCAGGCTTCAACTGGAATTATTGTTATTGGAAACTCTGGGGGTAGAGCCTGGTCATCTGTTTGTTTTTTTAACAAGCGCTACAAGTGATCCTGCTATTCCCAGTCTGAGAACAACTGCTGTAAGGTTTCTTGCTAGAATAAAAAAAACAAAAAAACAAAAAAACAAAAAACCCTTTGTTTAGAAGTTGCTGCAGCCAAAATTTCTTAGAATGTGAGATACAGTGATATACAGTATATCACTTGCATATCACTAAATATAGTCTCTCATTTTATTGAAGAAAAAAAGTCCCCAAAATAAATTTTTATATATTTTAATCTAATAATTAGTGATAGTCCTGCTTATAAGTTTACTTTTAAGAGTAAAGCATGCATATTTCTTATGAATATGAAGTATAATTATGCAGCACACACTCTTTCCTGAAAGGAGTCTTCAAATACACAGCTACTTTCATACTGATGGCTGAGTATTAATTCAGTTAAATTCAGGTATAATTATGGAACATTTGCACTTCCTACTTCTATCAAGATGGCTCAAACAATGCATTGATCTGGATGATTTATCTGACTCTTTGCCTTTGAGTTGAAATTTTCCATGGTGATTTTAGTTTTCTTATTTAAGGGGAATCATTAGGTTTTCACATTTCGAATGTCCTATAAACAGAGCTGGTTCATTGAGCAACACAGTATCAATGGGGTCACAAAGAAGATAGAAAATTCATCATTGAAGACAAGACTTCAGACTGGATCCCAAACACCTGAGTTACCTGACCTGCAGAAGTGGATAAATTGTGGCTTTGAATACCATATGATAAGATAGAAATATCCACTAAAGGAGTCAAAATTATGAAGCAGGTGTAAATATTCTTTTAAAAAAGTTAAGGAACTAAAAAGAGAGACGGACGAGAAGCAAAATACTGATTGAATTTCTATAATGTGACAGGCATTGCACGAAGTGCTGCTTTTTGGGTTATCTTCTATTATATTCTCTCCACCTATTTTTATTTACTCAAATCGAAGGTTTTCTGGTTCAGCTAAAGAAAACCAAAAGCCAAGACTTTCTAAGTAGAACAGTCTGTGATGGAGCATACATTATGGTTTTCGGGTGGGTTCTCAAAGAAATAAACATCTTTAAAATATGTGGGCTTTAAATATGATCTTAGTAATTTACTTCCACTAAGAGAATATATTTGAGTATACCTTTCCTGCTCACTGATTTTAAATACTATATAAGGACTCTTTTAAGTGCTTACTTTTCTTTAAGAAAAGGACACTTACTTCCATATCCATTTTAAGTGCTGGAACCATAAATGCAGATTTAGAAACTGAACCTCTGATCTCCAAAGAGAAGCAGTTAATATTTTTAAACAAAGAAATTAAAATGAAGCCTGTAGAATGGAAACAATAATAATTTTACCACCTTTAAAACTGTGAAAAAGGAAAGCTAGCAGGTTGAAACATTTTGTTCCATTGCTTAAATACAGTGACTCTCACAGCGTGTCACTTGTTTACTTTAACATGTTAAGCTATGAGTTATGCTTCTTTAAGTTCAGATTTTTTCTCAGATTTTCTATTTTGACGGAAATTACTTACTAAAATATCTTGCATAAAAATAATTTCTTAAGAACATTTTAAAAATACATACTTTTACAAATAATTGTATTTTATATATTCCTGAATCAAGAATTAATTTTACAGTAGAACTTGTGAGTAATGATTTCAATGAAACCAATAATCAAATGCATTTAAAAATAGTCAAAACTTCAGGGAGGTGCCATTTGTTTTACATGCAAGATAAACACAGATGCTCACAATGTAACAATTTAGATCATATATTTCTTATTTTTTTAAATGCATTTCTAATATTTTGAAATAAGAGACACACTCACCCCCAATTCTGAAACCAATATCAATTATTCTTAATTGGCCTCTCTCCACAGTTTTAAGAAAACAGAAAAGTAATATAGAATTCCTAGATGGATGTACTTTGAAACATACCACGGTCAGAATTCTGGGTTCAGCTGCATTTGGAATCCTTCATTGCTGACAACAGAATTGCAAATGACAATCTTCTTTAAAGCACTCTTCAGCATGACAACAGAAAGTTCTCCCTTCCACTGCCTGCTTTTTTTCCATTAGCTAGAGTGTTACATACTGAATGCTGCATGAAGCATTTGACTGGAGGGATTTTAGACAACTCTTTAAATGCCTGAGTCTGAATAATGATTAAAAAAAAAAAAAAAACCCTCATCTCTTTATAAGAACTTCTCATTGGTTTTTTCTTTCTTTCTTTCTTTTTTTTTTTTTTTTTAATTGATTTAAGAGGGTTGGCTTGAGGGTGGGGTTAGAGGTTCCTGCGTCATTGGTTAATAGCTTCCATGGATGATTCACCTAAGTGACATTTAGTCATATAATGTCAGTGACATTTTGATAATTTTACTGTCAATTTTTAATAATCTATTGCACCTTCTTATGTTATTTGAATGAGTTGGGAGATTAACATAAAAGGTGGGAGGTATGTTTCAGTTTGAATAATAGTGGTCTGGCAAAGAGAACTAACGTTTTTATTGGTGAGCCAGTAGATGTTTTTGATAGCCGAACGGTGTTCACTAGGATTTCCTTTTCTTTCTTTTTTTTTTTTTTTACCTGCAGCTTTTCAAGGAAATTTGCCTTATTTTCTTATTCATGGTGGAAAGGTACAATAGAAACCTTCCTGGTTTCTGAAAACTCCTGCATCCATTAAACTTGGCAATATGCATCACACTGGCTCTGGGCTGCATATAGTGAAGTGATTATAATCTGAAAGCAGTAGAAGTAACTTTTACCTAAAAATAAATAAACAAATAAATAAAATTGAACATTTTCATCCCTCTCTGGTTAACATTCACATGATGAGATGCAACAGAAGATTACATTTATTTCTGTCAAGAAAGCCTCCACAGGACAGCTTGTAATTGGGACTGACAGCTACTGGATATGGTCTTGGATTAATCAACGTACTTAAAAATTGATTTTCTGGTAAGCCACAAAATAGGAAAATTTAACCTCACACAATAGTTTGAAACCTTTAAACAACAAAGGGTAGATTACTATAATCTCTGTGTTTAAACTGCCTGTGGCGTCAAGGGATTAATCAAATTGCCCAGGTGTCCATGACAGAGACCCTATCTGAGCTCTTCATTTGTATCTTATAAGGAATTCAACAGCAATGACTCAATTAAAAAGAAGTCCACAAGCATCAGAAATCATTTAATACATAGAGCAGTGCTTTATTTTTGTTGATGTTTTCTTTTCTTTAAAGAGTGACAGCTGCTTGAAATATTCGTATTTTGATGGGCTCATTGGGTGAGATTAAGAAGTCTGCATGTTGGTGGGAACGGAGGAAAAGGACATGGGAAGACAAAGGGTGAGAAACGGCACAGAAGGGACGAGTATTTTATAGTTTAAAGGATCTGAGCACAGGCGTCTCAGTTTTATTATATTTTTTCTTAAGCATAAAATATTGAGGAAAACACAAAATTCATGGTCTCTAGTGCATAAGATCATTCATTCCCCCAGTAATGTGAACCTGTTCTCTAACTACCTAATGCACTTATCTCATGGCTTCTACAGCCCTTGTGCATACCTCCATTCAGTATAACATAGCCAATGCTTTACAGTGTGCTGGACTCTATACAATTCCCAGCCATATACGAACAGGGAAATCACTTGGTCATTCCAAGCCTCCATTTCCACACCCATGAGATGGGAATAAAAACAGACTCTACCTTTTTAGAATGGTTGTGATGCTAAAACAATACAGGTCATCAACAAAATCCCTGAATAGTCCTTAATAAAGATTAGCCATTGTAGTTATTTAATATTAGCATTATTATTATTATTATTATTATTATTATTTTAAATTTATTTATTTGACAGACAGAGATCACAAGTAGGCAGAGAGTCAGACAGAGAGAGAAGGGGAAGCAGGCTCCCTGCTGAGCAGACAGCCTTATACGGGGCTCCATCCCAGGACCCTGAGATCAGGACCTGAACCAAAGGCAGAGGCTTTAACCCACTGAGCCACCCAGGTGCTCCTAATATTAGCCTTATTATTATTAATGTTCCAACTCCCAATCCTGTGTTCCTTCCACTGCATACATAACCTGGAGGGCCTGGAGGTGGGATATTAAGGAGGCAAATTTGACTTTAAATGTGTTCAAATAACATTAGTTTTGATGTGGCTTCTCTGCCAGGCTTCATGTCTAAGCAGAGAACTGGTTTGATGTGAGCCTATCATTGATCAAATGTATAAATGTCAAGTAGAACAATTATCTAAACAATTTAACCGGTATGCTGACACACTAATTTACTGAGTTTACTTTCACATCCCATAAATGCATACACAAAGTCTGCAGACAAGTTATTTCAGCTCTCATTTTAGAGCTAAGTATTCCAGGGAGGCTTAGGCAAAAGATCTCCCAAGATGAGTTCTTAAGTTCTCATGGAGAAAACCAGTAAGCTGATGATTCAGGAAGCCTCCTATAGGTCTTATTACCTAAACATTAGTGTCAGGAGAAAGAAAGTATCTGTGCATCTTTTTTGTTTACTTGTACTGGCTATGAAATAAGACTTCCTAAGTAGGCATATCTTTTCCTATATAGCTTCGAAAGAAACTAAAGACATCAACCTCATCAAATTCATCCTTCACCTAAATCTACTCTCATAAGTAAAATGTCTCCATGTCCTGATTTTTTACCCCTCTGTTCCACTGTTCTAGACATAGCTGTTGAGCTATTTGTCTGTCTTTCTTTTTTTTCTTTCTTTCTTTCTTTCTTTCTTTCTTTCTTTCTTTTTTTTCTGATAGACAAAGGGAGTTCCCATTCTATATGGGAGATGCATTTGAAAATATTTCATCCACTGATTATTCTGTAACCACCAAGGAATATACACACCTTCTCCCTTGTGGCTACTTTCCTGAAGGTTAGTTATATTCAGTTGAAACAAACTCCTTGCCTTTTTACTTAGTTAGTTATTGATGCAAAAGTAAATTACAAACAGGTCAATCGATTCCTAGGATCTTGTGAGTTAGCCACACAGGGAGTAAAAAGCAGAGAGGTGCCTGGGTGGCTCAGTCAGTTGGGCAGCCTCTTGATTTTGGCTCAGGTCATGAGCTCAGGGTCATGGGATCGAGCCCCTCATCAGGCCCCATGCTCAGCAGGGAGTCTGCTTCAAGATTCTCTCTCCCTCTCCCTGCTTGCTCACTCTTCCTCTCTAAAATAAATAAATAAATTAAAAAAAAAATAAAGCAGAGCTACCTACTTCAGAGCAATGTTTTAAGGGTTTACAAAGGTGTGATTAATATGCAGGTATACATCTTACAGTTCACTGTAAGTCAGTGAAACTACAGTCCGAAAGGCACAGGGTTCGGGAATCAGAGACACGTTATAATCCCACTGTATTCCTGTCTAGCTCAGAGACTAGACAAGAAACTTTTACATCTTTAACTTTTATTTTCTTCATTAGTAAAATGAGACTACTACTCTCACTGAGCTATGGGAAGTTATGAGATAATGCATACAAAGTGTTTACCACAGCTTCTGGTGTATAAGTGACCAATGCATAATGGGGGACAACTGAAAGGCTAATTATGATGGTTACCAGACCACAGAGATGAAGTCCTGAACTGTTCTTCTCTTGCTAGTGTAGCAAGCAGAAGCATAGTTTCAGGAAACAGAACCATCTTATTTTTCAAATCTTGCCTTAGTCATTCATCAACTATGTAAAATTTTTAAATGGGGATAATATGATAATACCTATGGCTTAAATTTAAGAATATATGAAATAAGATTTAGGTCATTTGAAATCTACCACCCAGTGAAAACACTATAAAAATTTGTCATGTATAGTTCTGAATACTTTCTCAATAAGAGATATTTTGATATAATTGATATCAAAACGTACATGTTGCTTTTTATAACAACCTTCTTATATAATCACATGTTATGACCATTTCCCATCATTCTTAACTACTCTGAAAGTTTATTATTCAATTTTCTTTTTTTTTTTAATTTTACCTTTTACTCTCAAACATTTAAGTGTTTAGTCCTCCTCAACCCCTCACAAACTGCCATGTGAGAAACATCCTTAAACAAATTATATGGGCTAACATCTAATTATATTCTCCAGATAAATTATTAGAAGTGGGTCAAAAGGTAAGATTATTTTAAGTTTTTTAATCCTTATTGATAAACTGTTTTCCAGGAAATGAGGATTAAAATACACATCTACCAATAGGCAATAAGAAGTAATAGTTTACAGTGTCAATACTACTTTTTCAAAACTCTTTTTTAATTTGATTCACAAAAACATTGCGGATATTTGTCTTTCTGCAATTGCTAGTACTGCTAATAGTTTTGTGTTAAAATATACTGCTTTTCAATTTTTTTCACTCTTGAATTTATCAATTATATAATTATATCTTTGTAAATTAAGAATATGAACTATTGCTTGGCCTGTGTATTTTCAACCCTGTCAGCTCATTATCATATCTTAAGTTTATCCCTCACTCTAACTTTTTTGTAACTTCGACACTGATTAGTATGTAAATAATCAAATCTATCAAGGCTTCCATGATCGATTTCATTGTGGGTTTAAAAAGACCATTTGGAAAGGTCATTTTACTATTCTGTGATTAGGAAAAAAAAATGCTTATTTTATATTTAGGTACTCATTGTGAGTTTACTAACTATTTAGCTCTTCAATAATTTATCTTGGTATAAGATATGCAGCAGGCATTAAAAATAGTTTAACCCCTTAATGACCTAGTAGTGTGAGAACATTCGCACCTTTTTTGAAAGATCAATATATCATCACTGATATGAAATGCTGCCTTTATCATAACACACACCACACATACACACACACACACACACACACACAACCACACAACCACACATCCCAAGTTTAGGTTTAAGCAAGGTACAGAAGCCTTCTGTAAGGCTTCTAGAAAATATTCTACTAAATCTTCTGTAAAATCTATACTAGCAATCAGCTAGTGTAGCACAAGTCCCCAGCACTCACTAGGGAAGGCTTCTGACAGTCAAAGTAAGTACTTAAGAGGCACAAGGAAAGAAGATGCCTTGTATGGTTGCAGGGAGGATAATGGTTTCCTCTGTATCAGACGAAGACTTTGCAGACAAGACCAAGCAGCCTGGAAAGAAGTCTTCTTATACAAGGCAAAAAAAAAAAAAATAAATAAATAAATAAATTTAAGATGCTGGCCAAAAAGATGAACAAGCCAAGATAACTTGCTGTATGTTCCATAATATATATAAAAATTAAATATTTAGGACACCATTTCCCATAATAGTATTATTAAATAAAAATATTACTTCAGGTCCTAAAGTTATGTAAATACTGGGATTTTCCTTAGAAACTGACTATCCCAATAAATGCAAATAATGAGTATTTAACTTCATATATAATCTTGTCAATTAAGGCAGCCCCATAGGGCTGAGTTTAGTCATTTATCTAACAGTTTAAGTCATCATTATCTCACAATTGCTAGGAAAAAAATACACAAGTTCAGAATGCTAATGATCCCTGTGGATTATCTGGAGGCAAAGAGCTACTGAGGTACATGAAATAGTTGCTGATGTCCATGTGAAAGGTACATATTGCAGGAGACTGCAGAGGCCACTCTCACCTTCTCTAACACATGATGTGTCTCCAGCTTTGACAGAAAATTATTTCTGTTACTAGTTGAGTTAAAGATGAACATCATCTGCCAATGCCAGTTAACAGAGTCAAACTGAATGGCTTTGAAATCTAAATTTAATGAACTACTAAAATATTCATGTCAAGATTTTCCTGATCCATAACCTTTTCCTTTCTATTTTGATACCCGGCATCCTTTAAGAGGAGAAGTCACTGTAATTTGGAATATAGATTCATATTCCCAGACTCATTCATTATTGGTAATACCTGCAATGATTTTCGGCATCCTGAGGGACAGGAGCAGCAAGAAATTCTTCATTAATGTCCACTACAGAAACCGCGGTTCTGCTTCACAGATTTGGTACTTCTCACCTAAACTAACTGTAGATGTTCACTGCAAATTACCCACATCTAGAGACCTCAGCTAGTGTGTAGGACATGGCTCTTTGACAGAGAGGGATTTTGCTTCCAAGGATCATCCAGCTGGCTGTAGATCTTATCTTTAATTATAATTCACAAGGCTCTCGATATTAATGAGATGGAAAAAGGCAATACTTACCAAAACTGTTTTAAAAACAATCCCTCTCTATTCTAGAACTTTGCCTGCAGTCAGCAGGTGCCTCAGTCTATGGGTTTATAGAACTTTTCCTTTTTTTACATTACAATTTGCTTCCTGAAATTTCTTGTCCACGTAGGTGTGACAGAGACTTTTTGTCAAAATGTAAAAAAAGAAACAAATTTGCCTTTTAAAAAATAGCTCTTCACCAATTTTAGTGGGTATTTGTGATTGCTAATTATATACCCATAGTTCAACTGAAGGTAATCTTGGAATTCTACCCCGATTTAATGCTATCACAAAGAAAATCCTTTTGTAAACAGAGGTTTTGTTTTGTTTTGTTTTTCTAAGATAACAACGTCAAAATGTTTTAGATAGTCTGGCTTTGTGGAGGCTGAGAAAATTAAGGCCATCCCACCTCAAGTTTAGCTGATATGGGAAACAGAGGGAGAAGAAAATCATTAAAATTCCTCACCTATTGACAAGCCCTTGAAACAGAAAGAGTGGCTCTCCCCTGGGGACTTAACTGCCCTCACCTTGAGATTTTGCTAAGGACAATCTTAGCCTGACTGACCCCCCGACCCCAACAGGTCCGACCAGAATCCTTTAAGTCCACTTTAACAATTCCTTTAGGAAACTTTATCTCTAAACCTCCAAGATGGTGTCAAGAATCATTCCCAAGTATATGACCCACTGATATACATCTAAAGGGTCTCACAAGAAGATTTTTATTATTGGTTATGAATAACCTTTTCCTCAGACAACAGTTAGCCCCTCAAGGTCCTGGAGACCTCGCTTCCTGAATTCCTTAGATACTTACATCATCCATAACCCCCTTTGTCCTCACCCACCGCCGAGTCCACCCCTGCTCTGCCTTTAAAAACTCTGACTGTAATCTGGCTCGGGGTCCAAGTCCCTACTCCGCTGTGTCGGGTGTACTTGGGCCCAAGCTTAAGCTTGTCAAATAAACCCTCATGTGATTGCATCAGTGCTTGGCTCCTTGGTCTCTCAGACGCGAAACCTCGGGCACAACAGCTTGATACTATGTTATTTAGGTTATGACATTTAAAATATACTTGGGTTCTGTAGAGTGAAATTGGTAATATGAGTATGCGTCAGGAAAACCCAGGGACAATTTTTCAAATCTCAGTAATTGAGGAGGAATTCACTTTATGTTAACAATCAACTGGTATCAGCCAACAGGCCATCCTTTAACATTTATGGCTGCATCCATTACCTACTTCCGAGAAACAAATCATCAGCAAACAGTTTTCATTTAGACCATGATTCTGTGGGTAGGCTGGGCCCAGCTGGGTAGTTCTGATCTCAGCAGGGCTTTTACAGGTCTGAGTTTCTTGGTCTTTGTCACTGAATTCTCTCACACCTCTGCTTCAGTTGGGGCAACTGTGCTCACGGGGCCCTGATCCACACGACTCATCCTTAGACATGCTAGTTCATGCTAGAGGCAGAGTCCCAAGACAAAGAATGCAAGTGCAAAATCTTTTGAGTCTAAGGTTCAATGTTGGCACATTGTCACTTCTGCAGCATTCTACTAGCCAAAGCAAAGCCCAAGGCCATCCTAATGATTATATCTCTCGATGAGAGATGGTGTAATGTCTCATTGAAAATAGAGTGGATATGAGGAAGAAAGACTGTGGCCTATTTTCCATCTACTGCAGTGTCTTTGAGTTATTTAAATATGGCTCCTACCAAAAAGCCTGAATCTAGCTAAATCAGGACTTATCCCATAGTTAGTGTCATCTCTCATTTCTAGAGCCTCTTAGCTTTCTCCATTTATAGGCACACATCCTGTAGTGCACCCTAATATCTGGAAAGCAAAACCTGTCTATGTGTGCCATATTTCTCTTTTCTACAAATGGCCAGGTTTTGTACATACTAGCTTCCAAATAAATAAAATAAATATTTACTACTATTTACTATTACTTTATTAATACTACTTCATCATAGTTGATATATCAATATCATAGCTGTTTTTATTTTCTAAAATATTGAAGTATTTTGGTATAAATGACATACCAAGTGTTCACAATTTGTTCAGTTTTGTTTTGTTTTAGAGAGAAAGAGAGTGAAAGTGAGGGGGGGGAAGGCCGAAGGAGAGGGAGAAAATGCCTAGCATGGAGCCTGATGCTGAGATCATGACCTGAGCTGAAATCAAGAGTTACATGTTTAGGGGCACCTGGGTGGCTCAGTGGGTTAAGCCTCTGCCTTTAGCTCAGGTCATGATCCCAGGGTACTGGGATCGAGCCCCGCATCGGGCTCTCTGCTCAGCGGGGAGCCTGCTTCCTCCTCTCTCTCTGCCTGCCTCTCTGCCTACTTGTGATTTCTGACTGTCAAATAAATAAATAAAATCTTAAAAAAAAAAAAGAGTTACATATTTAACTCACTGAGCCATTCAGGTAGTTCACGACCTAAAGTAAAGTATCATAAGGATACAACTAATTGTTCTGAAACTTAATTTTAGAACAAGCTATAGTGCCTTGCAAATGCACTTAGCTTGCTCAATTATCATAAGCAGTGGACATGGGATCAAAATTTAAACTCACCACGCTGACCCAAGATCATTCAGGAAGCATTTGCACGATAGTTGATGAATCAAACACTCCAGACATTTCTAGACTTGCTTGTCTGTTTTTACAGACAATGAGATGAGCTCAACAGACTTCCTCATAAATTCAATGTAAGATACCACCTTGGAGGATTTGGAATTATTTCCTATGAAACTAGTTTATAGCTCATGGCAAATTTTGTTGGAAAGCTCCATTTGTTTTTCTGTAATCCCATACAGAATATGGCATATCATTACTCACAATATAGTAGTTTATATTAGCATTCACTTTCCCCTGGGATTTGTGCTCCCTTCCTGTTGACTCTATAAACTTGTTCTGTCATGTCTAAAATAATTCCGTTGCAAATGAGTAACTTTTGTAAAGATATAAAATATCAAATGCATTGCATCTTATGCATAAGACCTGTTGCAACCAGTACAATTATCCCAACCAAATAATGTGTGAGGTAAGATCTTCAGCCACGAAATTTATACATATGTTAATACATGCTAATTAAACAATATGAAAGTTGCTGTCTATAGCACAAAAATGAGGAAATCTTGTTAATTTCATAAGGTCTATCTTAGAATGTATGTAATCTAATATATACACACTAATATGTGTATAAATACCCATATCATTTAGTGGTGGGATAGAGTAAGAGGAAGGTTGACAAATTTATAAGGGGAAGTATATCTAAATACCAAATGGCATAGTCCAAATGGTACAAATATAGGTTACTGCTCTTTGAGCTTCCCTGTGACAAAGGTACACAAATAACACATTCTAAGGAGATTATTTTGTCCTTCATTTGTACATAAGCAAGTAAACAGTTAATGGCTTTCAAACACTTTATTCTTTTTGTCACAAGACCACTTGTTCAAATGGAATTTATGCTGTGCTCTAACCTATGAGAGGACAAAAGTAGACATATTTTAATAGAAGCTAAAAGAATGAGTCTAAAAACATTCAGGTGATGCATTACTTTTTTTTTCTTTTCACATTTTGAGTAGAAGTGCAATAGCAGAAAAGTATGTATTTGGACAGATTCAATAAGACATTACACTAGCATTTCTTGGATTGAACAACTGTGGTCTGTTATCATCACACACCATTCTCTTATTTTAACATTAAAAATAAAATATGCAAGCAGGTTTAACTATTCTTTTTTTTTTTTTTTTTTTAATAAGATTTATTTATTTAGTTGAGAAGCAGAGAGAGAAAAAGCAAGAGAAGGGGCAGGGGCAGAGAGACTCAGTCTCCCTGTGAGTGCAGAGCCTAATCTGGGGCTTGGTCCCACGACCCTGAGATCATGACCTGAGCTGAAATCAAGAGTAGGCTGCTTAACTAACTATGCCACCCAGATACCCCTTAACTATTTCTTCTTAACTTTCATATTCTACAGTTCAAGTCTAGTCAAAGTGAGACTGAGAAATGGCTACTCTTGAATAGAAATGACATGGCAGGTATCTTTGGTGCATGTGGTAAATTCTAGGGAAGCAGATAAGACAGAGTTTATTTAATCTTAGTTCCTTTTCTAATTATTTAAATCATACTATGTTTGTCTTCTTATTGGTGCTACGGGAATCTTGAGGAACAACATCTGGGTTTTTTCTCAGTATTTCCGATAACTCCTCCTTCTCTCAGGTGAACTTGGAATAATGGTTTACAGATAGCAGAAACATTCTAAACACCATGTTGATCTGACAGACACAGGAAAGCAGATGAAGTAAACAGTGGGTAGATGAACCCCTGATTTGTAAAGATAACCTAAGAATTATTGGCACAAAATACTGACCCCACTTAACACAAAACAAAAGAGGAATGAAGAAATTTGACACCAGCATTTATTTCTACATCTATTTATTAATGTTGGTCTAATTTATGAGGGTAATATTTAAATTTTGTCATGTTTTTTCTCTGATGTTTTAGTGGTGACTAATGAAGGGATTTGCAAAATTAATTCAGGCCAAACCAATCAAGTATTAGAGAAATACTTTTTCAAAGATGAGACTATTTGCCATGCAGTGACAGTGAAAGCTAAGTCATTTCCTGCGTTAAACCGCAAATTTCTTTTACAAAGGCATTCCCACTTTAATCAATAGAAAATAATGGGGAAGAAGAAAAAGTGGGCTTAGACTGAGCCAGATATTTCCTTGGAACATACCAAAAAGGGACAGTATTTGGTATTGAATGACCAAACTCAGATGCTTTGAAGAGTCCACAAAATCATTTTGTTTGCGGGATGAAGGCATTGCTGCAGCCAGGGTTTTTAAAAACTGAACTCTAGCCCAGTTACCCATCTGCTGATGGACTAGAGTTTTAATGAGGTGTTCTCAGCTTCCAGGTTGTTATAAAAACCTGCTATATAGTCAGTCTTTCCTATGCTCTAAATACTTTCACACGGTTATCTCAGGCACTCATCAAAGAATTCTGTCAAGCAGACAACATAATACAACTTTACAGATGAGAAAAACAATGCTCAGCAACTTTAATTAACCTGCTCAAATGATCACAAATAGTAAGGCATGGAACTAGAATTCAAATCTGGGTCCATTCCATGCTCTCGTGAAATCATGCTGTCTTTCAAAAAGTATGAAAAAATAAGTTAATAACCCTCTAAAGGTTAATTTTATGTTTCAGAATTTAAAAAAATGTTGATAACATAAAGCAATATGATGTCTACATACAACTTTCCATCTTTAAGTCCTTAAAAATACATATTAACCTGTGTGCCCTCTTCTCTCCAGCACAATATACATTAATATTGAAAAGAATTGAAAGGTTTTAGAAATGTTACTTTCAAGTGACTTATTGATAGTTTAGTTTGTATTACCTTAGACAATTTTGCCTTGGATTCAGAATTATCTTTGGGAACAGAGTCTTTGATTAGCCGAGATCGGTCATAATTAGCATGTTCTGATTCATCCATGTAATCCTTATCTTTCCCTAGAGCTAGAAAAGAGAAAGAGAAAATTATATCCACTTTTATCCTTCTTCCTTTTCTCTCTCTTTAAATGTACTAATCTCTCTTTTATTCAAGCTTTTCCAAGGTTTAGCCAAGTATAACTTTCTTATGACCCATCTACCCAAAAAGTAAGCAAAAAAAAAAAAAAAAAAAAAAAAAGAAAAGAAAAAAAGGGCTGTAGAATAACATGAAAGCTTCCCTGTAGTGGATTAATAATGAAACTATAGTAACTTTCATAAAAATTAAATGCATCTCTGCTGTTTAGTGGACTTAAACTTTTTGAAAATAAAATTAGAACCATGCAAACTCATCAACTCTTTTGAACATGAAGATAAAGATATTTTTTTAAAGATTGTATTTGCTTATTTCAGAGCGAGAGGAGGAGTGAGTGAGTGAGAGAGTACAAAGAGGGGGATCTGCAGAGGGAAAAGGAGAAGCAGGCTCCCTGCCTAGCGCGGAGCCCTACCTGGGGCTCCATCCCAGGACCCTGAGATCATGACTTGAGCCAAAGGCAGACACGCCCAACCTACTGAACCACCCAAGTGCCCCAGATAAAGGTATTTCTAAAAACTCAACAGATTCCCAAGCATTTATTTGCTTAATTAAAAACTGTATTAATTTTGAGAATTTGTTTTCTTAAAAGTTGGAAAGTTTTCTAAATGTGAATTTAACTCAAGTGGGACAGAAGTCTGAGAAATCATAGAAGCAATTTTCAAAAACGTTACAAGAAAAACTTTTTAAAAATATAAAATCGAAATGAAACTACAGCTGCAAATAAGAAGAAAATACTGAAAACTAATCACCACTAGAATTATAAAAAGGGTAGGCCCTTGTAAGAATATATATGAACAATAAACAAGCTATAATCAATGCAACAGTATAAAACAAGAAACCTCTATGGGTCTGTCAGTCCAACCAAAGACTGCTGACGTGCTTCAAGCAATTTGTATTCCGTGTGATAGAAGTACCTCTTCGAGTTCAAACACAGACAAAATCGAATATATTTAGCCTTTTCAAATAAATGAAAATGTTTTGGAGAGCTATTTTATCCCATCTGTTAACACCTATCAAACATAAATTCTGACATAGACAACTATGTATAACGCTTTAAAGATTTCAATCATTTGATGTAGTATTAGAATAGAAAATTTTTTATAATATATGCACTAATGTCTTTTATTAGGAGTCTTAAAATCTGCTATAGCATATATTATGCCATGTACAGCTAGACTATCAGAATCTGAGTAGTGGTATGAATTAAGACTGGACAGGTAATATTATGTCGTAGTATGTTATTAATTGCCAATTATGTTTAAATGCTCTAAGCACTTAGGATTAAAACCAGAACTACTAAAAATAGCTAACACTGATTGATGGTTAACAGTTGTTGAGTATATTCTAAGAGCCAGAAACTTTACAGGTATTATTTCCTTTACTCCCCATAACATCTGTACAAATGTGGGTATGGTTTTTACCTACATTAAACAGTAAATAAATTAAAGCAGATGGAGAGTAAGTATCATGCCAAAGTCACTAATTTAGTAAACAGTGCATCTAGAACTCAAACATATCCAGATCTGATTCCAAAGCTGACATTTGTAAATATACTATTATGTTTTCCCTAGATTTAAGAAGATTGCATTTTATTCCTTTAACAATTATTTATTAAACACCCATGATATGCCAGACATAGTTTTAAGAGTTGGAAATGTAGCAGCGAACAGAATCCTGCCTTCAGAGAACGTTCAAGTCCAAGGAGAAAAACAATAAACAACACAAATTAAGGAAATAGTAAGTATGTTTTGTGGTGAGTGCACTAGAAAGTAGAGGGCAGAAAAGAAGGACAGAGGTGTCACAGGTGTGAATGAGGGTGCTCTTTTAGTACAGAGAATCGTAGTAACATTTGAGCAAAGATGCAGGAAAATGAAGCAGGAAGTCACACAGGTAACTGGAGGAAGAATGGTATAGACGGAAGGAAAAAACGTGTAAAACCTGGACTTGTTCTGAATGGGTGTCAGATGAGTGAAAAAAAAAAAAAAAGGAAATTTTGGAGTTAATTTTTTGGATCAGTTACCTAAACCCCATCATGTTGAGCTTGCTGGTTTGTAAGGCACAAAAGTTTCGCTCTTTTTTGAGGCCAATAGGTTTTTTCCTTTCATCTTCTGTCTCTTTCCTTACCTTTCTCCTTGTCTCCTTATCTTTCCCTCCTTCTCTCTCTCTCCCCATCCTTTTCTTTCTTTTGATATTGGAGACACAGGAAGAGACCTTTGTGATTAAATGGCAGTAGGTAAATGGGTAGCGAAAGCTGGGAGCACAAATCACCCTGCAGGTCACAGTACGGCGGTTCCTCAGCCTAAATTTGCCCTATCCTACATCAGTTCTCTCCCTGGCAGTCTCTCTTCTCATCTGTAAAGAGGTTTTTGAAGACGGTCTCAAAGGGTCTTCCTCTATGCTCTAACAACTGTGTGATTACTAACTTAGTGTTTACAAGAGATAATGCAATCTATGTTAATACATCTCATTTACCACGGAATACAAGAAATACAATGTATAGAAGTTTTCCACTCATTTAAACCTTATTCCATTCACAATTACATTTTCTGGGCAGAAATTTTTATATTTTGTTTTGCTTAATTTTAATTCAATTTAGTTTTCTCTTCTTTCTCTTTAATTCCTATAACACAAATATTCCTGGAACAGGAACATCCTTACATCATCATCTTGTTGGAAGAAAGCTCAGTTTTGAAAGTCTTGCCAAATGCTACCAACTTCATGAAAGCTTCTCAGATCCTCTCCTCCTTCCTGCCCCAAAGCTCCAAATAGAATGGACCATTTTCTCTCCTGAATTCCATCACATTTGGTTTTCCCCTCCTTTTCTTTCTCTTTCTCTTCTTTCTTTCCTTCCTTCCTTTCTTTTTGTGATTCTTTTTACTTTTCTGAATTTAGAGAAAATTATCCCAGGACTATGTTCAATCTCTTTTTCATATGTGTTCAATTTACTACAGAGTCTCTAACAACTTGGTCATTAGTGTATCATAGGAGTTAACTTAAAAAGGAAAAGAAAAAAGATGGACTTGTTATTTCAAAAAATCTGGATCATAGTGACATAATTTTTAAAATATCCTTTTATTGTTAGGAATGTAAGTATGTTTCCCTTTCTTCTTGTTTTTCTTGAAAGTATAGGGAAGGATTCTTCCATATATAATAATAGTTATCTTTTTTCCTTTTACTATTAGCAAGATTGCAAACTCCTGTCATTGTAATGTAAATTTCCCTTTCCTATCTTGTCTTTTACAATGTCCCTATGGTGTTCCTATGTTAGAAACAAGAAACCTCTACTCTTACTGACTTAACATACACTATTCTTGAATATAAAAATGTCTTAACTTAGTTCATATTCTTTTGTTAAATACTGGAGTTTTTTCTCACACTAACTTTATACACAATATTCCTGTAACTAATGATTTGTTTTCTTTTTCACATGGATTGCTAATTAATTATTTAATTGCTAGATGTATTAGGTATTCTTCATTCATTAAATAAATATATTGAGCTAGATCCACAGTGTACCAGAGACTATTCTACTTTGAAGGGAGTAGGAATCACAATGAACAAAAATCCTTACCCTCATGAAGTTGAAAGTAATAAAGTTAAGAAAAGAACAAATATAACCCCTATCTATTAAATGATGATATGGTCAATTAAAAAAAAAAAAAAAAGAGGGCAAGGAGATAACAGGGAGGGCAGCAATTTGCAATTTTAAATGAGGTGGCTAAGGATGGCCTTCCTGAGGTAACCTGGAGCAAAGATGCCAAAATGGTAAGTGAAACTCTGTAGGAGAGCATCACAGGCAAAGGTTACAGCAAGTGCAAAGGCCCTGAGGTGGGAGCATGCCTTTCTTATCTGTTCACAGACAAACAGATTAGTGTGACAGGTAAGGAATGAACAAAAGTAAAGGTGACAAGGTATCAAGTTAAAGTGGTAATGGAGGAAGTAAGAACATATGAGGGAGGGCTTGCGACCATCAGAATGATTTTGGTTTTCATTCTGAGTTACAGAGTGCCATTGAATGAATCTGAGCAGAGTAAATTTGAGCAGATTTTAACAAAATCACTCTGTCAGCTGACATGAAAATAGGCTGAAGGGGCCAAGGCCAGAGGCAAAGAAGCCAGGTAAGATTTATTGCAATAATCAGGTAGAGAGGATGTGCTTTGGGTCAGGGTGGTATTAAGACTAAGAAATGGTCAAACTGAGGATGTGTTTTTTTTTTTTTTTAAAGGAAAACTAACAGAATTCTATTTGCTATGGCATCTAAAAGAGAAAAATCAACAATAATTTCAATGTTTCTGGTCTAAGCACTGGGAAGGGTGCCATATTATTTCCACATATCATTTGACTAAATCCTTTACAAGTATTGTTACTAGCTTTTGTTACCAGTGAGGAAATGTAGGCAGTTACCTAGGGTCTCACGTTTGGTATGTGGCAGAAGAAGAGCCCAGGAAATCTGGTCCTAAATCTTACATTCCTAGCCATTATGTAATACTGCCTCTTGTAGCATTGGAAAGATGATGATTTAGGAAACTTTGAAGCCATAAAATATTCACAAGTTAAAAAAAAATCTGGGTTACATAAAAATTGTAACATATTTGTTGAATAAAAAAGGGTAATCTCTAATTATAAACATAGCTTTCTAGCCTCCTTCAGTTAATGATGATGGAGACAAATATTAGTATCCTAATAGATAAAGATAAAAATTGTCAACAAAAAAGAAATAAAGATGAGATAAATTTAGTAAAAACTTACTTATTTTTATGTGGTTTAATGGTCTCCATGCCCAAGAATTTAAAATAAAAAAAGTACTATTTTATGCTAGTACATAGTTTTTTGCATCTTTCACTTTTAATTAAAAATATCCATTGCTGAGAGGACACTAGGGAAACTGATAATAGTCATTTGCTTTCTGTACCAATATAAATTAGTAAAATTTTTGGAACAAAGTGTGTCAGTATGTGTTATGGGCAAAACTGGAGAGGGATCCAAAAGTCATCAAAAAGAAAAAAAAAAATCTGTATTCATAAGAATGTTTCCCCAAGCCAATGGATAATAAAATACAGAAACAATTACCACTTTAATAAATAGCAACTCCATTCTTCCAGCTAAGAGACCAACATCCTGACTCCTCATTTTCTCTTTTACCTTATGTCTGATCCTTAATTAAATTCTGCTGACTGAGCATAAGATATCATTTTTCTGCTTTGTTTTACTCTTTAGCACATACCCGTTTCTAACATGCAAGATGTTATCTTTATTTATCTTCATTTATTTACTGGCAGAGAAGGGAACAAGTGCAAAGGCTCTGTGGTGAGAGCATACTTAACATCAAGGAACAAGTGCCGCTGGATTGGAGGGTGAGGGTAGGGTTAGAGGGGAGGGACAAGAAGTGGTAGTAAGGGGCCAGATGATGCTTACACAGTGTGCCATAATGCAGATTATGACTTTTATTTGTACCTACAAAAATACTGAAGTGTTTTGAGTAGAAGTTTCATGTAATTTAATTCAAGTTTTAAAGGGGCCACTCTGGCTGTGGATATGAAAATCTGGAATAATAAAATCTGTTTCAAGGATAAAAAATCTATGTGATTTGTACATATAAGGTATTGAAGAAATATACATTTTTTTCTTTAATCTTTCTTTAAATTCACAATTCTAGTAATTAGGAATCTACAAAACTAATCATATAATTTGGACCAACAACTAGGTCATATCTTCCACTTCAAAGCTTAGGTGGATAGGAAACAATGTAATTAACGTGAGTATGCCAATAAACAATTTAAAAATTTAATTTACACCCTCTTCCAAGCATCAGTAATATAATTTATGATGAAAACTTGTTGAGATGAGTGGGAATCCATTAACTCTTGCAAATTCTGTTTGCAAACCAGTATCAGTTCAAAACTCAAGGGGACCAATCAAGGTAGCAAGCTCCTATGATTGCAACATAAACCTCAGAGCAGCTCTCAGAATGGAATTTTAATAGACAAATTATTCCAGCTCAATTCTTCTTTATTTTAATGCCATTTCATTACTTTGCTACATTTTAATATAACTGCTGGAGCATCTGGAAATTGATGAGGTAACTGTTAAGGCAATTTTAAATATGTGTGAGTGATCATATTAGTTGGCCTCTACTGACTTCCAACAGTATGACCATCCCATACATTGCTAATGATACTGTATTCCAGGATTGCCAAAGTAGTTGGGGCTGATGATTAAATAATAATAGTAATGGCTTAAGGTTATTTTTATTCTTTATAATTTATATACACTAAAAACCACTGAGCTGTACATTTAAAATTGGTGAATTGTAGGGTATGTGAATTATATCTCAATAAAGTTGTTATATTAAAAAACCCCAAGATTCTCAAAGCTGAAAAAAATCATTTAATATGTTGAAGCAGGGAGCCTGATATAGTGAAAAGAGAACTAATGATGATTTCAGCAAACCCAAATTAATTTTTTGTATTAATTAATGTGAATTAATATATGAATATTTCCAACATACATTGTCTTATTTGCATCTCACAAAAACTCTTAATTCAAACAATCCTCATTTATATTATAAAGAATCAAACCATAATATTGATATCTCCATTTCATAAATCAGGAACCTGAGGCACAGATGGTATACCTTTCTACTGACTGATGGAGTTAGTACCTGATCTGACTGCTAATAAATTCCATGATTTTAAAATTATTATTCCACCAAAGTTTCCTATGAAGAACAAACCTAATGGTCCATATATGGTTTACTCAGTGGTTAGAACGTGGTGATAATGAAGATCCAGACTTAATCATTCTTCGCAGTTCCTATACTGCCTATTTCTCCCAACACTCGCATTGCTCAAAAGTCCTGACGCTAGCCAGTCACACTGAGGGTATGGCCAGAGCTGTATTCAGTCAACCGCATGACTAAGCAGATCTTGAGGATAAATGCTTTCCACTGTGTCAGCATGCCAGTGTTTATTCTAACCACATCTATTGTTTCATACATTCACCCAATCGTCAATCATCCATCCATCATCAAGTATATATTAGGTAATATGAAAAAGATATAAATAGCCATTATTATCACCTAGTGAACTGAATATAACAGTATTATAACCAAAGTGCAATAATAATAATAGGAAGTAGGAAGCATCTAAATGGATATTCCAGAGGACTTCCCATAGGAATATTGTTATAAAGGGATTCTCCTACTACTTAAGAATAGTCATAGCTATTAAGTTTTTAAATGCTCTACAAATGGTTTGTATAATATGGCTTACATGAAAAAGCGTAACACCATTAGATTAGGTCTTCACTAAGAAAAATAACAGAACACTGACTCCTAACTGGTGGGGAAAATCACAGCAATGAATGACATCATGGAAAGCAAAGGAGTAATGGAGAGTAGATTCTCCAAAGATATGTCTGTCAGTATCATTTCATCCATTCATCTATCCTTTCAGTGACCCTAAAAATACTCTATACACACCTACTACATGCTGAGTACTATTCTTGATTCTGGCCCGTATGCACCAACAAGACTAAGTCTCTGTCCTCTGGAAATGGAAAGAGGGAAAAAAAATAAATCTTATAATTTCCAGTAATACCTCTTAAGTCAAGATTAGGAGACACAAAGTGAAGCTTGTAGGACTCTGGTTTCTCTCAGCGGCAGGCCCTGGGATAAGAGCAAATTTATCATGAACAAAGAACAAAAGAGGACTGGCATGGCTGCATCTCTGTGAGTTAAAGGAAGCATTAGCAAATGGTCTAGAGCTGGAGCAGGCCCAGACCTCGTAAGGCCTCTGAAGGCTCCAGTAAGGAGTTTACATTTTACATGAAGTGGGAAACCGGGAGGGGACTGAGTAGAGAAATGATGATATTTCATTCTCCTCTTATGAAAGCTTCCTGTAGCTGCTGTATGGAAAAAGGCCATAAGAAGGCAAGCATCAGAGCAGAGACAACAAGGAAGGAAGTCATGATGCTGATCTACCCAGAGACTAAAACATTGGACAAGGCTTGTGGCAGCAACTGCTCAACAGTATCAGGTTCCAAAAATAATTGGAAAATTGAGCCCAGAGGACTTACATAATGGGTTTAACGAACAACTGAAAAGATGTACAGTGACTGTGAGGCTGTCGCTCCTGGAAAACAATCTCTTCTTTCAGTGTAATTCCCTTATTTCTGTGATTCTGAAATAGGCTGGCAATATTACTATGAAGTTTTTTAATGCCATCTTAATATGAAATGCTATTTGAAAAAACTATGAAAAATTATTGGAGATTATCAAGTATCATAGAATGAAATCAAAATCGCCGCATACTCATTTGAACGTAACCATTTTAAGAAATAAAATGAACACTGCAGCAAGCTGAATGATTAAGCTCACAGAAAACAAATTATCTTACCACTCTAATATAAATCACTTCCTAAGGGACTCGCTTCATAGCATTAAGGAAATGTTGATTTCACAAGATTAGAGAGATGTATATTTTAGTTGGTTGGACTCAAATTATGTTGGTTTTAGTAAGCCCTGATTATTTTACTTCAAAGTTATCTGTTTTTACTGCAGCATGAGTGTGAGCAGACTCAACTCTCAGTCACTTGTTAATATGGATGTCTCTGTCCTTGTCATTTTACAGAATACTAGCAAGAGAAAGGATGGATGATTATAGCAGGGCGTCCAGGACTGATAGACAAGAGTATCGTCACATCAGGATTTCAAATCCATTACATGGATTGGCACTTTCCAGAATAACAGTGTGTGTGTATGTGTGTGTGTGAGAGAGAGACAGAGAGAGAGAGAGAGAGAGACTGTGTCTGTCTGTGTGGCTGAGGGCACAAGGCAGAATGGTGTTTTGGCTCTGTGAGCTGTTCTATGAAAAGTAGAATTCAGAGCACCTGCGTGGCTCAGTCAGTTGAGTGTCTGACTCTTGATTTTAGCTCAGGTCATGATCTGAAGATTATAGGAACCAGCCCCATGTTGGGCTCCCCACTCAGCGGGCAGTCTGCTTGAGGATTTCTCCCTCTCCTGCTATTCCCCCCAACCTCTCTCTAAAATAAATAAATCTTAAAAAAAGAAAAGAAAAGAAGACTTAAAGGCTCACAGACAGCAATATAAAGAATGACGGAAGAAAATGGAAGAACGGAATTCTAAACTCCCAACCTGATTAGCCTTCTTCAGTCAGTCATCTCCCAAATATACTATATCATGCAATGTTAACCCCATCTTTTGCTGCTCGCAGCCTCATAGTTATTATCATTGCAGAGCTGGTATTCTATGGACATCACTAACCACCTTTCATCTCCATAGACTGTGATTCCTACTATGATGATTAAGGGAGAAGATGAAAGATGAAGACTTCCTGGGTTAAAAATCTCAACTCTCCCCTGGGGAGATGTATGGCATTTGGCAAGTTATTTTATCTCTTGGCCAGTCAGGTTCCTCAGGTATAAAAAGAGGCTAATAAGAGTACCTAATCCAAAGAATTGTTAAGGGAATTAAGTGAGGTAAGGCAGATACAGAGTTGTGTAATAAGTGTTCAGTAAATTACTGTTATTCCACTCTGCCATAAAAATCACATTTTGGTGAGAATGGTTAGTGAAGATATCTCTGAGCCTAGCAAAATTTAGGGTAAAAGATAAGCTTAATGAGTGAGTGAATAAAGCAATGAGCAGATATTTGTTGAATCTCTATGATGTGCTAGGAGAGTGATGGAGTTATGTCTCTTCATTTAACTCAATAGTCTTGCAAAGTATGGATCATTAATTCCAATTTATAAGATTACTGAGGTTCAGAGTGGTAAATAATATGCCACAGTCACACAGCTCATAGATATAAGAATGGGAATTTGACCAATGTCTGGCTGGGAAAACAACATTTCATCCATAATATATTACAGTTATATCCTGTTAGGCAGTCTTAATGGAAATGTCCAGCTCTGAATCAACAGGACCACAAATGTTCCTTCCTCCATAGCTATCATTTAGAACAGTGAGATATACTCATCCTCAAAGAAACACTGACTACATGCAGTTAACTGTGCCACAGCACTGATAGTCTCATGGGGCAGTTCAAAGTAGTACACTGTGGGAAAAAAAAAGTACAGGGGGATCCTGGGTGGCCCAGGTGGTTGAGTGTCTGATGCTTGATTTTGGATCAGGGTGGATGGATCAGGATCCAAATCATGGATCAGGACCCATGATTTCAGGGTCGTTGTGACCAAGCCCCACATTGGGCTCAGTACTGTGTGTGGAATGTGCTTAAAATTCTCTCTCTCCCTCTCTTTCACCCCTCCCCCCACACTCATGTGCATGTGCTCTCACTTTCTCTTGGAAAGAAAAAAAAAAGCCATTAATTAGATGTATCCATCAGGTTCCAAAAATTGTATTAGGGCCTGTTGGTACTTAAAAACAAGTACCAACAATCAACACTGCGTCGTTAACCAAACCAATGCTAGAAGCTGGCAGTCTGCACTCTAAAAGCAAAATTAGAAAATGTAACTTCATTGACTTTAAAAGGAAGGATGTATTGCTAAAACACTCATGCTTTATTTAATTACACTCTTGGTATATTTGACATCATTTTGCTTGATGTCTTCTCAAAAGGGATAAAATCATATACATTTTAGATATGTGGCTGTTTCAAAAGGAGTACTTTCCAGCCAGGTGTTACACCAGGATGGATTCTTGGAATGCTTGGTGATGATACCGTCAGCGAGAGCTGCATTCTCACGTTCACTGTAAAGGGAAATACCTCGTGTGTGCATATTTACCCCTTCAGAAGCTGTGACAATTCCCTAAGTTGAATGAATGGTAGATCGATGCTGGGTGTGCTAAAGTATTGACTGTGAGGTACAATGCCTGAAGAGACAGGAACACAGGTCAAGTGTGTCAGATGATTGGGACACACTAGAATAAGGAGAGAAACATTCATGGAGTTAGCACATCCAATTACATTAAGCATTTAGAGAAAATGTTAACATTTGTGATGACACTATCATGATTATTTCACTATCAAAAATAAGATGCATAAAATTGAATGGAAAGGCTTGCATGGCTAGAGTTATTGTTAGGTTATTAACTAGTATTAGTTTGGGAAAATTATTATGAAAAGGGCTATGTAAACTACATCAACCGTATGGATATTTTGGACAAGGTTTTTGTTCTTATTTTTGTCTTATCAGAAAAATAACAATAATAACCTCTTTCAGAATTAATTACCATGGGAAAGACCTTTGTACTCTGATTGAGTGTATTTGTTCTAATGAAATGTTCTCTTTAATACTGATGTTCTATATGAAATGAAACTGCTGGTGGCTGTCTTCTTTTAATTAGGAAACTTAATAAGCCAGCACTGTCTTTATGTCACACACACAAAAGTGAGTATTGTAAGAAACATGACTAATTTGCAGTAATTCAGAGTGCTACGATAAATAACACAGCTCATTGTTTAAAAAATTATGAAAAAGTATCCTAACAATGTCCTCAGAGAGAAATCAAGATACATGTTTTAGGCTAGAAATTCTTTTTTTTTTTTTTCCCCCTAAGATTTTATTTATTTATTTGTCAGAGAAAGAGAGACAGAGACAGAGCACAAGCAGGGGGAGCAGCTTGCAGAGCAGGCAGAGAAAGAAGCAGGCTCCACAATGAGCAGGGAGCCAGATGTGGGGCTCAATCCCAGGACCCTGGGATCATGACCTGAGCTGAAGGCAGACACTTAGCCACTGAGCCACCCAGGTGCTCCTAGGCTAGAAATTCTTAATTCTAGCTACATTTAATATTTGCCTGGGATACAGTTAAAAGTATGCATCCTGAATTCATTACTCAGACCAAGTAAAACTGATTCCTGGGAGCTGAGACGCAGAGGTTTAAAAGCTCCTAGGTGACTTGAATGCATAGCCAGAGTTGACAACCACTGATGCAGGCGGTGCAGCCAGGCCACCAAAATGTTCACTGCTGAAAACTCAGGGCTAACCCTCTGAAGGTTATAAATAAATTCACTCTCAGTTTGTAAAATAAGCGTTGTAACAGATTAATATTACTCTTTGATAAATTCTGGCTTTCTTTTCTTTCTATTCAGTTTATGAATTACCAAAAAAAAAAAAAAAAAGTTCAAAGGCATTGCTCATGACCAAGTCTGGCAAGCTACAGATCTTAATGAAAATCCCACTCAAATGAAGTAAATCTTGCATGATAATAGCAAAAGGGAAGAGAGAAGGTTGAGTAAACTTATCTTTGTTTATAGGAAAAATAAATAAAAATTATACTGACTACAAACCGAGGGTCAGGATAGAATCTTTCAATATTACTGTTATTCCAAATACTGGGTGACTATCAACCACTTTCAAGTTTCAATTCTGAAAACTCTCCATTGAACGTATGCTATTTTGACAGAAATATGAACAATTTTCCTTACTTACATAAAATTCTGATGTAAATTTATTCTTTACATATTCTCATTATATGATATTTGTATATATTGTTTAGAGGGGAAAAAAAAAGAAAATACAGACAACAAGAAGAAACCACAAATAATTGTACCACATGAAGATACACACTCTTAGCTAACATGTTTGTTCCTTTCTTTCTACCTCTTTTCCAATACATTTTTAACTAAGATGAGGGGAGGTCTACATTTATATTTAAGCTATTTTTCCCCACCCAGAAATATGCCACAATATGTACTATAGTACAATTACTAGAATATTGAATTTTCATCTATTCCTAAGTTAAGGCAGCTGTGAGGAAAATTATTTTTCATTTCTGATACTATTTTTTGGAATAGATTTTTAGATGTAAAATTCTATACCAGGTCTCTAAAATAAGTGTAGTACAGGTTTCATCCTGTTGTATAGGCTTATACAACAAAGTGCTATACAGGCTTATACAACAAAGTATCACACTGAAGAGCTGTGTATCATCAACTTGTTGGTAGAATAAAGAAACAAAGTTCAAGATGGCTGAATGAGCTTTCAAGTACATTTGTTGTCCCTTGCTCTGGAGACTTAACATGATAATAAATACTTTCTAAAGATACAGGCCTACAGTAGTTTTCTAGAAGGCAAAATTCTGAGGTAAGAGTGTTAACTGATCATGTAGTTTAATCTTTTTTTTTTTTTAAGATTTTATTTATTTATTTGACAGAGAGAAATCACAAGTAGGCAGAGAGGCAGGCAGAGAGAGGGAAGAGGAAGCAGGTTCCCTGCAGAGCAGAGAGCCTGATGCAGGACTCGATCCCAGGACCCCGAGATCATGACCTGAGCCAAAGGCAGAGGCCCAACCCACTGAGCCGTCCAGGCGCCCTGATCATATAGTTTAGCCTTAATTTTGTGCAGAGGCAGGAAGACAGTGAATCATCCTAGAGATAACCAAACTCAAAGATGGCAGGTAGACAAAGATATGAGTGAGATTCAGAAGTGAAAACCTGAAGAAAACTGAAGGCCTGACAATAAAATATGCAAGCACAAACTTTTTATCAAAAGAAATACAAAAAGCAAAAGCAGTAATGTGGGAATCAGCACTCTGGAGTATAGTCTTCAGTCTGAGATTGGGTAGATCACCTATGTAAAGTCTCCTTAGCCATTCACTCTGTAGTGAGAGCTTTCCTTCCCTGAGACTTCTCCAAGTACCCAGAACTCTGACTCACCCTTCCTGTTGTTTTTTTTCTTAAATGTAAGCAGATGACCAAAGATCACCAGAAATTGTTGGAAATCCTACAGCCTAAAGAGAATGACTAATGGAAGCAGGCAGAAAAATGGATCACTGGAACAACAGACTAAAACTTAAAAATAAAACAAAACAAAAAAAACAACAACAACAAAAAAAAACAAAACTTAAGAAATCACAAGTATAATTAGAGAGATTAAAGATGTTATGTTCATGAAATACAACAGATGTTCTGAAAACGTTACCTTCTGAAAACAAAAAAGACTTGGAAAGCAAATATACATATATGATCTTACCCTCCCCCCAATACACACACACACAGAAATGAAAAGTCATTTGGAAGAAAAGTGCAGGAAATCTTCCAGAACTGAGGCAGAAACCAAAATCATGAGATAAAAGAAAATGCACACACATGCACACACACCTAAACATAATGCTGTATAATGCTGTAACACAAAAAATAAAGATAATAAAAATGCACAGAGAGAAGAAAAAAAAATCAATGACAATAGAACAAGAATCAGATAGCAATTGGGCTTTTAGCAGTAACAATGGATGCTAGGTGACAGTGAATCCAGTCTCCAGATTTCAAGGAAAATGATTTTCAACTTAGGATTTTATAAAATACAATGAAATGTAAGAGTGAACTGAAGTCATCTCAGACATACAATAACTTAGAAAGTTTGCATCTCACATGAGCCTTCAGAGGTCGTTTCTTTCTTACTTTCTATTTTTTTAAAAGATTTTATTTATTTATTTGACAGACAGATCACAAGTAGGCAGAGAGGCAGAAAGCCTCTCTGGCTGAGCATAAAGCCCTATGCAATGCGGGGCTCCATCCCAGGACCCTGGGATCATGACCTGAGCTGAAGGCAGAGGCTTTAACCCATTGAGCCACCCAGGTGCCCCTCAGAGGTAGTTTCTTAAGGATACACTCTGGGGAAAAAAAAATGAGGTTGAAAACTAAGAAAGAGGAATATGTGGTACAGTAGAAACTGGCATTAATCCAGGTATCTAGATATCTAATGAAAAGTCAGTGAATACCAAGAATTTCTTAAAGAAGAAGAATGAAGTAAAGTATATAAAAATTAGAATCTGGAAAAGATGGGAATATTCAGAAGGTGAGATATTTTCTCCTCCCAAGGGAAAAAAAATACAGATAATCTAGGAAAATAAAACTAACAAAACTTAGTGGTATAAACAAGAAAGTAAGTTTAGTGTGGCATGATTTTGAGTGATTGATGGAGGGCTGGAAAGCGGAATCAATTTGATCTTGACTCTAGGACTATGTAAGAGCAGCAGAGAGGTCATAACAACTTTAACTGTAGAAAAGAAAGTGATCCTATAACTGCAAAAAGCATTATTTTCATAGCAATACTACATTTGCCAAGTGGAGAGTAAAAAATACTGTTAAAATGTGATAGAATATGATACAAAGGTGTAAATATGCTATTTGAAGCGACAAATTTAATCAGCAGAGAGGTTTAAAAATTTATATGATAGTGTAACTATGAAAAATTGAAGGGTTATGTAAATAAGCTAAATCTTCATCTAACACCACAGGGGGGTCAACAGACACTGCTGAAATTTAATAAATCTAGAAATAGCAGAATTAATGTGCTTATTCATAGGGAATTAAAAGATATTTCCAAAAGCTCAATAGCAGAAAGTGTTAAACGTTTTTGGTTATGAGATTGTTGTTCATTATAAATTTTGTATCATTTGAATTTCAAACTGTACATGAAATACCTTAATCATTTTTTAACCTGAGAATATTATACTCATCCATCAAATATTAAAGACCAAACAGGTATTATTTTCTTAAAAAATAATATTCTAGATTTGAAGAAGACAGCTTACCTTTGGAGAGGGGGTAAAGGAATAAGGAAATACTCGAAACCTACTTACCCAAGCAAAAGTCACTGAGGTCAGCAAAAGAGCATTTGAGCACAGAGTCTTTTTTATCCTCCTCAGCATTAACTGGAGGGGAAAAAAAAAAAGACATCGACATTCATAGTTTTTGGAAATAAAAACATTAACATTTAGAAAAATGTGAGATGTGTGTAAAATGTGTGACTGATGGCTAAGCATAAAGGAATTTTTTAAGTTAATGAGTTGAAATTAGTTATTTAAAATTTCACTCAATAAGGGCAAGATACATCTCTATTATTTCAATTTATTGAAATTTTATTTATTGAATTTATTCAATTCAATTCAATTCAATTCAATCTATTTCAATACCTTCATCCTCTTGAATAATTTGCCACTTTTCTTATTGGACATGGATGTAAGCTCTTATTTATAATTAGTAGTGATTTCACAGTGTTACTGAAAAGAGAATCTTGGTATTTTCATGTTACCAGAGGAAGAAACAACCCCAAGGAATCATAAAGGAATGCATCCTTTTCAGACAAAAAAGCAACTTACAGACGGATGGGGAAGTAGAAACACACCTCATCTACTGCATGATAGGGGGCTGGGTTGTATTTTGACTCCTGGCTTTGTGAAAAGGAATTGTCTAAAAGCATAATGATGTCTCAGATGGGCAGATGTGTGCAGAAAGTGCCCAGGGCAGCCACAAAGTGTCTTTAATGTGGCATCCAGCTGGAACTTCCCTGTATTCCAGCTCTTTCGTTCTAAGGCTTTTGTGCCAACATTTGATTGCTAATAATTGTCCAACCACATCTTTCTGCAGTTAAATCTTCACTGCTTTATTGTCAATATTACTTAAAATCTTTGGTGTTTCTTTTTAAGAAACTGAGTTTAGTACTGCTGACATACTCTCTTCAGTTACTGGTTACAGGCTCTCTCCAGAAACGATGAGACAGAAATTCAGGTAGCTGGTCTGTCTTCTCCTGCAAACAGGAAATACGAGCTCCAGGTTCCCACAAGGTTGGCTTCTTTCAAGGCAAGAAAGACGTGAAAACACAGCTAGCCAACAAATGTCTCCTGTCTGACTGGTGAAATGTTCTCCTTTCTATGCCAGCCTTCCTGCTAATGAGTTCCGTAAGTACTAATAAAATAGATGAAGGAAGGAAGGAAGGAAGGAACGCTTTGAAAACACTTATTTTTTGCAAGTTGAACAAAAAAAGCAGGAATAGCTGCTCACCTGGCTCTACTTTGTCCGAGGAGATGAAGGTTACAGAAGTGGGAGCCTGAGACTCACTCTCGGTGGACTGAAAGAGTGAGGTAGATTGGCTCAAACTCTTTGAGTAGGCGTAGCTCTGGGCGAGGCAAGGCAGGGATCTCCTGGATGGTTTCAACGAAGTTTCCTTTGTTATTTCACTCTTGCTTACATTCATACCTGCAAATTCAAAATGGCGAGTTAAGAAGTATATACTCGGCAAAAGTCAACATATAATTCTAATTCTTGTGGTGGCTGTTTCAGGAAAGTACTTTTGAAAAGTACCACCTAGGGGCGTCTGGGTGGCTCAGTGGGTTAAAGCCTCTGCCTTTGGCTCAGGTCATGATCCCAGGGTCTTGGGATCGAGCCCCACATCCGGCTCTCTGCTCAGTGGAAAGCCTGCTTCCTCCTCTCTCTCTCCGTCTGCCTCTCTGCCTACTTGTGATCTGTCTGTCAAATAAATAAATAAAAATCTTAAAAAAAAAAAACAAAAGTACCACCTAGAGACTTGAACTAATTGAGTTAGTTTGTTCATATTTTGTAAGGGAAAGTGAGAATTTTGTCAAATAGTCCAGAGGAATAAATAGCTTGTTTTCCAGTTGACCTTCCATCATTTTTTTTTCTCACAAGAAAAATGTTTAATATAATGATTCAAGATTCACATCATGGTAAGAAATAAAATTAATACTTTCTTGTGATATAAGTTGAACTTTTGCATTTTTTCCTATTTGACTTATCCTGCCATCTTTTTTCCTGTGCCTTCATAATTTTTAAGAGTTTGTATTAAAAAAAAAAAAACAACAAGTGGTGAAATTCATTTAGGAAGTTATGAGAACAATCATTTGGATTGTCTTTGGATACATCTAACCATTTAATTCTCGAAGTGGCAAAATAAATGAAACTTAATACATAAATGTTCAAATTGCTGTTTACTAAATAGAGTCCTTCTTTGTACTCTATTCTTCCTTAAACACATACATATTACATTTGACTTTCCAACAATCTTATAGAGCAGGCATTGTTTTTTCTATTAGTTGTGGGGAGCTGAGACTTGGAGAGGAAAAGTAACATGATTTATATCACACAGATAAATAAGCAGATAAGATTTTCTATCCCAAGCTAAAACCACCACATCAGGGTACATCTATAAATTAGTTCAAAACTCCTGAACCCCATCTCTTTGCCCCCAAACTCACAGACACTGAAATGTAAAGAACATTTAGCAAAGTCCATACCAATAGAGACTAAAACACAGAAAGAGCATAGAGATGGCCAAACTCAAAGATGGCAGATAGACAAAGTTTCCACTAGCCTCCCTATTCACCTGCCCACATGCTGATTCTCTGTATTAAGGTAAATTTCTAAGGGAGTAATTGAAAAGTCAAAGGGATAGTACCAACGCTTTAGTACATAGAACATTCAATTAAGGAAGTTCTTGCTTTGCATTTACTCATTTTAATTTCAATTTTGAGACAGAGTAGAATCTGGGTCATAATAGATATGGACAAGGGGTAAAGACAGAGAAAAGGTACATTTTCAGTAATTATTATGTTTAGAATATAAACATTTAACCAAAATCCACTCAGATTGCTCCTGTTAGTAATTTTTTAACTACTCAATTTTATAGTCAGTTTATAAATTAACTCAAAGTTTCTAAATAGCTCTTCAAATAAACGGATTCAAGTAAAGACAAGCAGAGGTACAAATGTGTACTGCCCATTGATACAAATGGGAATACTAAAAAAAGAAGTAACAAAATAATTTTTGAAAGAGATTCTACAGAAGCGAGACATGGTTGAAAAGAAGAAATTCAGGGCACCTGGGTGGCTCAGTGGATAAAGCCTCTGCCTTCAGCTCAGGTCATGATCTCAGGGTCCTGGGATCGAGTCCCGAATTGGGCTCTCTGCTCAGGAGGGAGCCTGCTTCCCTTCCTCTCTCTCTTTGCCTGCCTCTCTGCCTACCTGTGATCTCTGTCAAATAAATAAATAAAATCTTTAAAAAAAAAGAAAAGAAGAAATTCAGATAAACATAGGAATGGGGCTTCTATCTTTTGGTTTTATAAACCTATGTATTTTCAAATTAAGTTTCACTGTATACATAGAATATGAACCAGAAAGAGATGCAAGGAAGAGCTGTGAATTGACTAGAAGCATAGTACCCAGTCGTTTAGCTTTCTGGGACCTTGTATTGACAAGAAAATACTTCCTTGAAGAGGAATTTCCTAAGGTCCACAAAAAGCATACTGAAAACCACAAATATACCAGACAATTCCCCTTAAAGACTAACTAGTTTTTTCTACGCTACATCCAAAAAAATAACACAGGACAAATCTGTCCTAGTACATTTCTATGCCTATTAATCTTTCTTAATAGGATCGATACATTCTTTTAAGAAATATCTATGTAGGATATTTAATGGTCAGTTTTCTGTTTCTGGACCCTGGTGGAGAGGAGCCTTTTACTCAGAATAAATATTTGGGGGTGGAGTGGAGGACAGGGAAGTTGCACAGATAGAAGACAGTGATCATTGATGACAAAAATGTTGACTGAAAGAGAAATGACCCTTGGCCCCAGAGAAATGGCTCGATGGGAACTTTATAATAATACTGTATTCACCTTAATCCACTAACACCAACATGTAGCTTCAAAAAGGAGCAACTTCTAAATTTCCCTTTCTTACAATATCAAACAGAAGTGAAACTTTCAACTTTTCTTTGGGTGAAAGATGACTACTGAATCAGTAGATACTAATTTACAAACCAGTGTGGGGTGAGACTAACTTAATTATGCTCACCAATGCTGTCAGTGTTTTCTGTCATTTGATTCATTCCAGTATTCACCTAGTCAGTCAACAGACATTCCCTGGGCCTGTCCTCTCTGAAGGCACTCTCCTGACACTGTGGTGAGTAAGGAAGACAATAATTCCTGGCCTCAAGGGACTCCTATTTTAGTTGAGACTCAGACACTGACCAAACAAACAAACAAACAAACAAAAACAATAAGTATAAACATGTAAATTGTCTGAAATACTGTGAAAATACAAGTACTTCTATATAATGAGACTTCCTTTAAGAAGTGGTTGGGGCATTTTCTCTGAGGAAGTGACATATTAGGCCGGAAACACACACACACACACACACACACACACAAACCCCAAACCATGAAGTACCTACTCTATAGAAAGATGCTTACATATGTTTGTGTTATGGTAATATGTGTGCATGTGTGTTTGTGGGAAGCGCTTTTAAGGAAAGATACAACATGTATGAAAGTCATGAGGTAGGAAGACTGCAATGTATTTACAGAGCTGAAACAAAACCCCAAAACTGTGGCCTAGTAAGACAAAGAGGCATAAAGGAATGACTGCTGCAGTCTAGGTTGGGAAAAAATTAGCTACTGTTCTTTGAGGCATTGTTTTATTTATATATGCATTTATTTGCCCTTTATTTCTCACAGATTTATGTCTTATTTCCTTGAATAATTGTGTTTGCCAAAATTCATAAAATATTTTTAAACAATGCCTACCCTACATGGGAAGGAAACCGGGAGAGGTTTAGATATTTACTTCCTCAAGTTCATATATCTAGCAACTGGAAGAACTGAATGTTAAAGTTATAAGCTATAGGATTCCAAAGCCCATGATCTTTTCAGAATGCTCTATGGCTCCCCATGAGCCCCAATCCTACATGGTTCATTGCCATGGTTTCACTTGGTATAAATACCACACACATTTTCACCAGAGAGCTCAATGTAGAAGCCACAGAGCTAAAGCAAACTTCAGAACCTGTAATTCTATATCCACGATCTTAACAAACTGTGGAATATAATTTGGTGAAAAGTGAACAAGAGCTGCTTGGTACATATTAATAGGAAATATCTACCCACACTATCTATAAAACTGTATTTCTTATGCGCATCTATAAAAGAATAGATATGAATAATATTTAATCTGCTGTGAGTTAACAATGTATATAACTGAGTTATAAAACATAGGTATCAATTTTTACTTTTAAGACTGATTTTTATTCATTATTTTTTTAATCATTTACATAATAATTTCAAACAATTCTTGAGTTCTTTCTCTGGGCCAGGACTTGACTCAGTGTTGAGCATAACATGGTGCTCACTCACAGGGGAAGGAGATACATAAAAACAGATTTTATTCTAAAAAAAACAATATAAAATACACACAGCACATTATAAAACCACCCAAGAAACACTCCTAATCCAGGTGGCAATGCCAGTGAAGTCCTGTCTATGAAGGTAGTATGAGTGGATTCTTTTTGGCATATTCCTACTCCTACTTCTCTGTCTTTATTTATAATTCTTGGGTTCAACACATTTTCTTCAAAGGATTATGCACATATGGTAGAAAGCTCTCCATGAAAAACATAACTGCTAGAAATATTTGTCAAATGCAACACTTAGAGAAAATTGGGGAAGAAATATTGACGATGAAACAAATGTCCTTCCCAAAGCTCTGCATTTTCTTCCTATACATCTTCAAAGCAGTTCTCTCTCATTTTCTGAACTGTCTCCAAATCTCTTATACAGATCATCTTTGCTAGAAACTTATACAATCTAAACAGAAAGTCTGATGTCCTAACGTTCTAAAGAGTACAAAGTGGGCACCTGGGTAGCTTCGTTGGATAAGCATCTGCCTTCATGGTCCCAGGATCCTGGAATCGAGTTCCAGATTGGGTCCCAGATTAAATCCCAGATAGAGTCCTGCATCGGGCTCCTTGCTCAGTGAAGAGCCTGCTTCTCCCTCTGCCTGCTACTCCCCCTGCTCATGCACTCCCTCTCTACCTCTCTGTCTCTCAAATAAATAAATAAAATCTTAAAAAGAATAAAGAGTACAAAATTTCTTTTCAAAGTTTCACATAAAATTCTCTCCCATTCTGCTGGGCATAACTAACGGTATCTGTTCTGTGCACGGCATGATTAACACCAGCTACCTCCATAGTATAAGAGCTTATTTCTTCATTCTAAAGTTGCATTTTTTCCTTGTTGGCTTACCTGATACCCTTGAATAATATTTGATAACTACTCCTTTAAAGCCAATAACTAAAAAAGAGATCATAGTAACATGTCAATTTTGGTAGGCAAATGAAGATCATTAGTTCAAGGATAAATCTATAACCTGCAGAATATGTGTCATTTCCTATATTTAGAATAGATTTTTCTCAAGTGACAATTAATTACTTCCAATTGTTCTAAGAGCACTTCATAAATGCAGACATATTTAAAGGGATCAAAAGAAATGACAATTTCACTTGTGTATAAACAAAGGTCCCAGAGTCACAAATGCAAATCTTCTAGAAATGCATTCACATAAGACATCTGACACCAAAAGAGGAAAAGTTGCCATTCAGATACCATTTTTTTTAAAGATTTTATTTATTTATTTGACAGACAGAGATTACAAGTAGGCAGAGAAGCAGGCAGAGAGAGAGAGGAGGAAGCAGGCTCCCTGCTGAGCAGAGATCCCGATGCAGGGCTAGATCCCAGAACCCTGGGATCATGACCTGAGCTGAAGGCAGAGGCTTTAACCCACTGAGCCACCCAGGCGCCCCATTCAGATACCATTTAAACTCAATGGGCTTTGAGTTGATGTAGAATTTTAGTTGGAAAAACAATCCTTAGGAAACTTCAAAGAGACAATTGGAGAGAGAGAGAGAAAAAAAAAAAGATGATTTTCTTTCTTTTTAAAGATATATTTATTTATCGTAGAGAGATAGATTTGGGGGGTGGTCTAGGGAGAGGGGCAGAGGAAGAGAATCTTCAAGCAGACTCCCCTCCGAGCGCAAAGCCCAATGCAGGGCTTCATATCACAACCCATGAAATCACAACCTGAGCCGAAACCAAGGGTTGAACGAACACTCAACCTACAGAGCCATCAAATTGCACCAAAATGGTTGGTTTTCTTAGCACAAAACACAGATTTTCAAAAGATCTACTCTTTCAGTAAAACTTCTCTTCAAGAAAAACTAACTCATCTTAAGGTCTCATATGAATAAAAATATTTTTTATAGAATTAACTCAGAAAATTCTATCAAGTAAATAGAAGAATTTTTGGAAGATTTGTAGCAAAATAATATGATATTATGACCTAATGGATTTTACATTATGTCCATAGTAAGTTTTGTCCATAACAAATGTAATTGACTCTTACTATAATCTCAAGATGAATTCTGTAGTTTAGTAAAACTTACACCTTTCTCAGAAATATTTTAGAATCGATGGCCCGAGAATGGGTAATGGTCTCAGGATGTCATTTTATTTTATAAAATCCAAATACACTTTCCTCTAATAGTAGATAAAACCAAAGTATATTTATCTAAATAGTAATCATTGGGGGAAAAAAAAACATAAACACACTCAGAATTTTCTTCTTCTCTTCCTTATCAAAACCACTGTAGCTTTGTTGTCTTCAAAGGAACATTTCTGGTTTGTTGCATGAGTGTGCCCTTTTTGGTGGAGGTTATTGCTAGTAATAAAAAACACCATTTACTGATTGCCTACAAAGTGCCAGGAGCATACTATATGTTATCAGTACTTCTCATACTAGTCCTGTTAACGAATTTTCATCTCCACTTTACACGTGAGAATCCTGAGATGCAAAGGACAACAGTAATTTGTCTCTAGTTCCACAAGTAGGAAGTTCTGGAGCCTGGAATAGACCAGGTCCATCTGACATCAAGGCCTCCACTCTTTGCTATAAAACATATAACTTCTTTGTTTACTCAGAAACATCTTTATTTATAATAGTTTGTTCTTCACTCATTTTTCAGTTTTACTCTCACTTGGAACAGGGAAATAAATGTATGTCTCTTGTATCAGAGTCCTCATAGAATAGGGATGGCTAACTCACAGTAATATATATATGTGTGTGTATATATATATATGTATATATATATATATATATATACATATATATATATAATTTTTTTTTAATTTACAAAGGTGTGAGCAGAACTAAGAGAAACCAATAGATGTTGATGAAATTCCTTACAACTAACAAGGGCCAGAAGCCTTTATCACCCACAGGCCTGCTGAGCAGGAACAGGAAGCAGACGTAAGAACCTGGAGATAATTATAGCTGGAGGAAAGGGAATCTGACAGAACCTCTATGCTGACCTAGCATAATGCAGCCACTGTAAAACCACAGAAGGGCATGGAGGGAGCCAGGGAAGTAAAACACCCCAACCTCTCTTTGTCAGTTTCTAATCTGCTGCTGATACTTCCCAACTGGTCAAATCTAAATAGTAGCTAGAGGTCTTGCAAGCTCTTGGTTGTGGTTGTAGTCCGTAGGTGTCTGCTTCCTGGGCACAAGGACAAGGTGAAAAATGGTGCAGGGTGGTCTGGAGGGATGAACACAGAGTATCCACTACACACATACAGATATAGGAGGAGCTTTCACCATAACCTTTGGGGACAGAGAGCAATATTATGCACTTTTAACATTAGAGAAAACATTTAAGCATTTTTTTTTTTGGTCATAAATTATAAGTATTCTAAAATGTTTATAAGGAATCATGGAAAAGGCAACTATTGACTGTACTTATTTTTTTAAATTTTTATTTATTTGACAGATCACAAGTAGGCAGAGAGGCAGGCAGAGAGAGAGGAGGAAGCAGGCCCTCCGCTGAACAGAGAGCCTGATGCGGGGCTTGATCCCGGGACCCTGGGATCATGACCTGAGCCGAAGGCAGAGCCTTTAACCCACTTAGCCACCCACGTGCCCCAAGAGCCCTCATTTTTAATCTTTATCTGTGTGTACTCTTGTCTAGAGTCTAATTTCCAAGTCAACCAGCCCACCCAACAGGTTCATTTTCTTCACTGTAAGTCATCTTATAAACTTATACTTTGGGACGCCTGGATGGCTCAGTTGGTTGAGTGTTCGACTCTTGATTTTGGCTCAGGTCATGATCTCAGGGTTGTAAGATCGAGCCCTGCATAGGGCTCCACACTGGACATGGAGCTTGCTTGGGGTTCTCCCTCCCCCTTCCCTCTGCACTCCACCCCACTTATGCTCTAGCACACACGCGCGCTCTCTCTCTAAAACAAGAGAAAGAATGACAAAACATACTTTGCTTTAATAGAATTTCACATTTGCATTTATGTATTTATGAGGTTGCTATTTAACAGAGAGTCTCTCTAGCTGCACAGGGAGCTCCATGAGGGCAAGGACCATGCTTGCATTGTTCATGGACACACCTTTAGCATGTGGCACTGTGTCTGCAAATAGACATTTATAAAAAGAAAGACGGAAGGGTCCATTAATTAATGAGTTTACCAATGAATATCTTCATGTGATAATTATTCATTCTCATAGATGTTAGATATTCCTTCTAGAAAATGGGACACAGCAGTGAACAAAGAGATAAAACTCGCTGCTCCAGTAAAGATTAAAATGTCAAGGGGGCGTCAAGAGACATCTACGCTTCATGAAACAGTGTTCTGAAACTTCAATATTCATACAACCTATAACCTATAATGTTGTGTGAAATACAAGTAAGATTTTTCTCTAAATTAAATGCTTATATGGTCGTATTGTAAATATGGGCATTATCATTTTGTACATAATGATCCACATATTAGTGGAGCTATTCCAAATCCCACTCCTTCCCCACAATGGCTATTCATTTCCTTGCTTCTCTTTTAGGACTCAAATAGATTTTCACAGCAATTGAAGCTGAGAGTAATAGAGATTCCTGGTATTTATGAAATGTTCTGTGATGAAAAGGCCTTTATTTAGAATGCACGGGGGGGGAAGCAAAAGCAGAAATACAAGATATATCTGTAGCTGAGATTTTTCCCGTTATTTTGTGTATGTGTACAGGGGTAAAACCAAACTCCTGATCTTCCTTGCGTGCCTAATGGAAGGCAATTCCAAATGAAAACAAATCTTGGGTTTGGATTAGGATATAAAATTTGAGGTTTTCTATTACTTCTGACAAGCTGCAAGGTTACAATGTTTACACTACTGCCAGCAACAATACCGCCTGTTTCTCTCTGAAGAGCTCAGAGATGGGATCTGGGTTTCCGCACAAGTACATGGAGTCAATAAGAAGACCTGGATTATACCTTATCCTTGAAGAGGGGAAGATCTGAAGACTCCCACTACACCTCACAGGTCCATGATGGCATTTTGAAAGACTAAACATCTGACCCAATCTGTTCCAACCAAACACTGTCATTGGTGAAACCAGTAACTCAACTAGAAGCAACTGATGTGTAGTTTCTGAACCCAAACACAAGCATGACTTGTCTAACCAGCACAGCATCAGGGCACAACCTATTCTGTATTTTTAGCCTGCCGTGAACATTTGTAACCACAGAACTTCCCACTGCTTGCAACCTGCTGCTGTTTTTTTGTTTTGTTTTGTTTTGTTTTACTGATGGGTTTCAACATACTGTGCCAAGGGCTGGCAATTCCCACATCTTCTTTTGAACATAGTTTGATCATTTATAATTGAAAGCCATTTTAAAAGCTTAAGAATGGGAAAATGTAGTTATACTAGAAAAAAATTCAGAAAAATAGTATTGGTTCTGGATATTTTTTTCAGTGAATTTAGGATTAGAAAATCTTAGCTACTAGTATTATGGTTTTTTTTTTTAAGTCCCTTTTAAAAGATAAGGGATAAAAAATAACAGCAGTAAGTATTATTGTTAGTATTAATTATCATGTTTAATTATTATGTTGGCTAATAATTTCTCACCAATTATTTACAACCTACTCTTCTTAGTAATATTCATTTTACAGAAAGTCAGAATTTAAGTTGTAATTTAATATCATTTGACTTTCAATTTTTTAAAAATCATATTTTAAAAATCATGGTTTTTATTCATCAGGAAGATTATACTACTTTTGCGGAGTTTTGAGTTCAATAAAACCTAAGCTGCTTTTTTCCAAATACTTTCTATTTTCATTATAAAAACTATATGTATTTTTAGGGATAACCCAAGTGCTTATTTCCTTTCTTTTCTTCATCTACTTTTTAAAAAATTTCCATAGTAAAGTCAACATTTCTAGTGTTAAGTTTTTTGAGTTTTGACACAAACAGGGATTCTTACAACAATTTCATTGACAGGATATAGGAAAATTACAACACTTTAATCAATTCTCTAGTCCCACCCATTTGTGCTTAGTGTCCTCCATTACCCAGCTTCAACAATCAATGATCTGTTCTTTTTACCTCTATTTTTCACCATTTCCAGAGAGTCATATGAATAGAATCCTACACTGTATAACTTTTTTTTTTTTAAAGATTTTATTTGACAGACAAAGATCACAAGTAGGCAGAGAGGCAGGCAGAGAGAGGAGGAAGCAGGCTCCCCGAGGAGCAGAGAACCCGATGCGGGGCTCGATCCCAGGACCCTGGGATCATGACCTGAGCAGAAGGCAGAGGCTTTAACCCACTGAGCCACCCAGGCGCCCCTACACTGTATAACTTCTATGATTAGGTTCTTTCACTTAACAAAATGCATGTGAGAATCATCCATTTTTATAAGCATAAAAAATTTGTTCCTTTAAATACTAAGTAGTAACTTCATTGTGAGGATGTCCTACAATTTGTTATCTATTCATCTGTAGAAGGATATTTGGGTAGTTGGGTAATGGAGAACACTAAGCACAAATGGGTGGGACTAGAGAATTGATTAAAGTGTTGTAATTTTTCTGTATCCTGTCAGTGAAATTGTTGTAAGAATCCCTGTTTGTGTCAAAACTCAAAAAACTTAACACTAGAAATGCTGACTTTATCTAGGGAAATTTTTTAAAAAGTAGATAAAGAAAATAAGCACATGGGTTATCCCTGAAAATGTGAGGATGTCCTACAATTTGTTTTCTATTCATCTGTAGAAGAATATTTGGGTTGTGTTCAGTGTTTGTGATTATGAATAATGCTACTATCAACATTCATATGAAGGTTTTGAGTTCTCATAATTACATAGAAGTATGCTTCTTGGGTCAAATGATGAGTGTATATTAATAGTAATAGAAACTGTTAAATTTTTTCAAAGTAGCTGTACCACAAACAATGTATGAGAGAGTTCCTATGTTCATCAACAGGATTTTGGTTGTTATTGAACATTCTAATAAGTTTGTATTGATAACTCACTACAGATTTAGTTTGCACTTCCCTAATGACTAAAGTTATTGAGCATTCCTACCTGTGTTCTTGCCATCCATATATATTTTTTTGGTGAAGCCTGTTCAGATATCGTCCTTTTTTTTTTTTTTTTACTGCATTTTTGTCTTATTATTAAGTTTTGAGAATCTTTTCTACGTTCTGGATATAAATCCTTCACTTGGTATGTGATATGAAAGTATTTTATATCTGTCTATGGTTTTGTTTTGTCTTGTTTTGTTTCCTTAATAGTGTCCTTTGCAAAGTTTTTATTTGCAATGAAGTTAAATTTTATGAATCCTGTTTTTGGTGCGATGTCTAAAAAATCATTGCCTAACTCCAGGTTATGAACATTTTATTATAGGCTTTTATACTTTCATATTTGACGTGTAGGTCCATTATATATTTTAAGTTAATTTTTTATATATAGTATGAGGTATAAAACAATAATCATTTTTGGCATATGGCTCTCTAATAGTCAACTATTCCTTAAAGGACTGTCTAGTCTCCATTCAATTGTCTTTGCACTTTAATCAAAAATCAGTTGTCCATACTTACTAGGTTGCTTTCTAGATTTTCTATTCTGTTTTTAATTATGTGTCTATTCCTTCACTCACACCATTTTGTCTTAACTACTCTAGCCTCATAGTGTATCTTAAAAACAGGCAGTGCTAGTCCTCCCACTTTGTTCTTTTTTTAAATTGCCTTGGTTATTTGAGTTATTTTACCTTACCTTATACAGTTTGGAATCAGCTTATTTATAAATGATAATTGACTTATCTATAATTGTGATATTACAATTGAGATTAAATTAAATCTCTATATCACTTTGGGAAGTATCAACATCCTAACTATATCAAGTTTTCCAATCCATGAAGCCAGTATGATGACTTTTTGAGATTTTTTTCTTTGAGTTCATCATATTTTTATAGCTTTCTCCATAAAAATCCTGCACATACTTTATTAGACTTAAAGCTAACAATGTCATTTTGTTGGAGCTTTTTTTAAAAGGTAATATCTTTCTAAATTTCAGTTTTCCAGTTTTCAACTGTGTATTGCTAATGTATAGAAGTGTAGTTGATTTTTGTTTATTGATACCGTATTCTGTGAACTTGCAAACTTGCTTAGTAGTTCCAGAAAAAATTTTACAGATTTTTTTGGAATTTTCTACATAGAAAAGCACATTGTCTGCAAATAAGAGTAGTTTAATTTCTTATTTTCCAACTGAATAATTTTTCTTTTTCTATTCTCATTTTACTTTCTAGTATTTCCAATGCAAATATCAAGTAGGAGAGGTGAAGTAGATAATCTTGCTTATTCTCAATTTTAGAGGGAAAGTAGTCTTTCATGCTTAAGCACAATGTTAGATGTATTAAGTGTTCTATAAATGTCCTATATCAAATGGAGGACATTTCTTTCTATTCCTAGGTTGCTGAAGTTTTTAACAACATAGATGTCGAATTATATTTTCTGTGCCTCTTGATATATCAGGTAGCTTTCCTGTCAAGTCTGTTTGGCAAATTACACTGATGAATTTTTGATTGTTGAACCTGCCTTGCATTCCTATGTGACAGTTATTATATTTAATTCTCAAATAATCCTGAAAGAAAGCTTTAATTATACATATTTAAGATAAGACAACTAAGATTAATTAAAGACACTTATAAAAGACATTCAGCTCCATAACTGCCAAATCTATGAATTGAATTCAAGTCCATGGGATCCCCAACCTATGTTCTTTTTACTGTAGCATAATATCTTTCATATGTGCAAGAAGAAATATTATTGATGGGCTCCAGGGCCATGAAGCATCTCCCTTTCTATACTCCACTTCCAAGGTAAAGAGGTCCTGGTAGGGTTTTAGGAAATGGACACTTTTGTTGTTGCTCTCAACAACAAAACAGTGGGTATACTGACAAAAAGGATTATATTGTACTGCAATGTACAATCTCTCCTGGTCTTGTCCATCTCTTTCTCTCATGTGTTGGGACTTGTAAAAGTGAAACAAAAACAGGATAGGTAGGGCCTATGCAGCTAAGCTTTTTGCATGGTGGTTTAACAAGTTGAGATTACACTTTAGGAATATTTTCATTTTCCTTCAAGATTCCCTTGTGTTTATGAAGGCTTTGAAAGAATGTAACATTAAGTTTCAAATTAGATATAGGTGAAGAAGAAAGACACCTAGGATGCCACTATGTCTGCTGTTATTTTCTATCTTAAAACAGAGCCAGGTTTAGCAAAGCCAGTAATTTTATGTAGAATTCCGAGCCAAGGACCTAGTCAGAAAAATAAAAACAACTGGTTTTTCCTGAATGTGTTTGTGTCTTCTCTGCATATCTTTCTCATGAATCTATTTTAAGATTTGAAAATAATCATCCTGGGTTTCACTAAATCTCTGCCTTAACACACCAAATACTTACAAATCCCCAGGAATACTGTGCTTATAGATAGATAGATAGATAGATAGATAGATAGATATACATATAGATAGTCTAGTTACACAGCATTGGAACACATCTACTGAATAGAAATATCAACATTCAAATACAGTCTAAGAAAAAACAAAAACCTGTTTTAATAAATGTTATTTAGGGCAGAGAAGGAGAATAGAGTTTGAATGATTTTATCATATATATCAAGAATATAACTAAAGTATTTAGAGCAACACCACTTGCTATGTAAAGTGGACGTTAATAAGAAAAAACATTGTCAATCTATAGAAAATTGATGCTGAGCACTTTAATCATTCCATCTAAGCTGAAAACAGTAAAAGAAGAAGAAGAAGAAGAAGAAGAAGAAGAAGAAGAAGAAGAAGAAGAAACCTCTTAGTTCTGTCAAAGTCTAATGTCAAAAACTTCAAAGGAGTTTCATTGCCTTCTAATTCTCTTTCAAAGCTCTCTGAATATAAATGTTCTGATCTTGTCACCGCATAATACAGAGCGTATTTAAATTGACAGAGTGACATAATAGAAAAGAATTTCGAAGTCATTGACATTGTGGAGAGATTTAGCGCCCAGTTCAAAGATAAAAGAAAACATGTGCCTGGATTTATTTTACTGGTTTTTCAAGAAATCACTGGTCCTTGATAGGTTTTTTCTCTCCACAGTGACACACAGAAAAGCAACGAAATGATTAGGACTTTTCTAATCCTTAAAAAAGAAAGACGGACTGATGAACGAAGAAGTGCTACATTTTGCAATGAGAACCATGGGAAAGAAATGCAACGTCAGATGGGAAAGATAGGAGCCCACCAGCTATTTTGTGTCTGTTAGCAGACACTGTAGGCACAGTTTCTCATTGAGATATCCATTTTCCGTGGTTGCTTTCTTTTTAGCTTACGGACTGGATTACAAGTCCTTTGCAGTCAAAGAGGCAGCAGTGGGCAAACAGATGGCACGGGAATTAGTATAGGTTCCAAGCACAGTTGAGGGTATAGCACTGAAACTGAATGTAGCATCTTCTGCTAGGCTTGACAAGAATTTCTGTGTACACACTGTTATTTGAATGAATAAGTTTAGACGGGACTCTGATTCAAAGGGAATACCGTCCTCTGAAATTCCTAATCAGGTCTGCCACATGGCATTCTTTCCATATGCTAATTAGTACAATGGTGGTAGAGCAGATCTAGGAATATTCAGGAGCTTCTAAAGAAATTCTAGGTAGGCCTAAGGATATACAGGACTTAAAGTTTCTCAAATGCACTCTCAAACTGATGCACACACAACAGTCTGGCTCTGCCTGGGTACCTATGGCCACTTCTTCAACACCCAATCCTGTTTGCTGGAGATGGAGATGTGGTTTTAGGATAGATAAAGAAAACATAGTCACTCCTAAATCCTAAGCAATTTTCTCCTATCCAGACAAATAAATTGACCAAACCAAAGACAATTCTGAGGAAGAATACTGAATGTTATTAAACAAAACAAAAACCCCAAATCACTGTTTTGTTCCTATATTGTATTTGGATTAACTTCTACAATCTGGACAATTCCAATTCCAAAATTATAACATGCTATGGTTTTCAGTAGTTAAATTTTGCGTTCTGTTTCTAAGAGAAATCTCAAGGCCTTTATTTAGTTCAAATTTTATTCTACTTATTCTCATCTGTACTTTATTTAACCTCTTTTCAATTTCTTAAATCTGTCACTGTGGAGCTGCCAATAGATGCAAGAAGACTATAAACTCAGTGGCATATTTTTATAGACTTGGGCAGGATCCCTTGTGTGTAAATTCTCTCCACCAATCCAATCCCTTTGTTCTGTTTTTGGGGAAAAAAAAAAAAAAGACAACTCAAAAATAAAATCAATAAAAACAGTTCATAAGTACAGTTTATGACATTAGTGCTTTGGGGGTTAAGTACAACACCCCTCCTAAAGTAAGGAGTTTGTTTCATAATTAAATGTATTCCAAATAAAAAATTAAACTGGTTCTCTGGCATATTAAATCAGACTGAAATTTATGATATTTTTATATATAGGTTAGAATAGTAAGATTTTTCTACAAGCATGAGAGAGTTATTATACTGAAATAGAAAAATTAGACAATTACAGGGAAATGTATTTAAGCCATATTCAGAGCATAGTTTTCCGAAAACTGCATGGCATATTTGCCTCCAAATATTTTTATTTAGGGATTTAAAAAATTCATCATACAGACAATCTGATGATTATCTTTGGTTAAAAAAAAAATGAAGTAATTTCTTAAGTACCTATGGGAAAGGCATTCAGAGATACCAGGACAACAATTTGAAAATGTGCGTCATTAAGCCAGGCAAAGCTCCCTTTATTTCCTCCTTCTGCTTTAATGAGCAGCATGGCAACTCAGTGCCAAGGAAGGGCTCAGGACTGTTGAGTAAATATAGCTCATGGCTGCCATGGGATTGTAGGATGAAGTAAGAGCATTCTTGCCATTCCCCCTGAAAGGCACATATGTAAAATATTCTGTGCCTTGTGAATCCTTTTAGAAAGGATCTCTGGCTTCTGGAAAAAAAAAAAAAATGGTGATTGTCTAGAACACTCATTCCCAGAAGTACATGGAGATTTTTTCTGACTCCATTTATGACTTTAAAGATTAATAAGGAATTAAGTGGGAGCAGGTATTTAATTCAAAGTAAAGGGGACTAAGAGGAATGTGGCTGTGTCACATTCCTATAGTTTAATATACTCAATAATGCATCCACAAATATCCATACCCTCACAAATCTTTCTTTATTCTGCCCTTAAAATGTCTTTCTTTTGAATTTTAATAGCAGCTATTCTGCTTAACTAATAATGGTAGTTTTTATTTACATTACAATCTTTGTCAGTAAGCTATATCTTTACCATTGGACTCAGTCCTTTGAGGTCAGGGATCAAGATTCTTGCTCATTTCCTCCACAGGAGCTTGCTCATGGGACCATAGGAAGCACCATGTCGCTTGCACTACAGCAGGGGCCAGCCGTGAGCCTTAAAATATACCTTCACAGACTAAAAATCCTAAAACAATTATCAGAGTATTAAATCAAGAGCAATATTCCTTCACTATACTCCAGTTTAAGGGGTTAAGTATTTTACTTCTTTAAAAACGTATATGCATAGAGATTAATATTCATGTATTATTTTTATGCTTTTGATGTGTTATCTATCAAACAAATCTTTTATTTGACTTTCTTGTTTAAATTTAGTCATTATTATTATAGTGATTACATTTGTTAAGGGCTTTTTGTAGGCCAGACATGGTGCTAAACCATTTATGTACAGTATTTCTGATCCAATAAAATGTTTCCTATCCTCATCTAACATGTGGCTGAAAATATAGGCTCAGATGGCCTAATTAAATTGCTTGAGGTCATATAAAGAGCTGAACTGGTATTCAAATCCAGATTTGTACTTTTCCAAATCCTATGGTATTTTCATAACAGCTTTCTTATCTCTCTATAAATATTTAACATTTTTAAATTATAATGTGCTTAATTTAAGGAATGATCAGTATGTAACTGTATGTATTTGTTGTTGGAGGTCACATTAAAATTAACGAACATAACTCCAATTTTATGCCATTAATTTTTCAATTAATACTCCTTTAATTTTTAGGATCAACCTCACACATTAAGTGTCCACATCAGTGGTCCTACCTTGAAAAGTTACAAGGATAACAGAAGATGTAGGGTTATAATATTTATTCTTAGACTCTATGAAGGAGGAAGGACAAGTCTAAATGCAATCTTTAAATGCAAATGTGTTAAAACTCCTAAAACTAATTGTACCCATAATACAGAATTTGTAAGGTTACAAATAATGAAGAACATGAGAAAGGCAAAAAACAGGTGTTGCTTTCTTGGTTTGAGCAAATAAACAAAGACACTAAGAAGGAAGTGAGATGAGTAGAGAAGTATTCATTAAGTGCATACAAACATACTAGCACGTCATTCGGAGATCATACTGGCTAACATTTGTGAACATATCCCTGAGTGTTTGGACTTGAATCATTAAAAGACAGTACTTGGTGAAATGCAAAATTGCATTAGCATGATCAATTTATTTTTGAAACTCCGTGATAACTTCTTTTTTAAATAAGGTGTACTACTATTCAACCTAATATTCACTCTGATTGGCATATCTCTAAAAGGAATATAGGTTTAACTTACGGTAATTATTGTAAACAGTGTAAATGATAAACGCTTTTCTCACACCGGCAAAATGCTCAACTCAAGGTAATCTAATTAGTCTTCCAAAAAAATTTTAATTAAGATTTTATTTATTTATTAGAGAGAGAGAGTGAGAGAGCACGAGCAAAGCGAGGGGAAGAGAGAGAAGCAGACGCCTCACTGAGCTGGAAGCCTGATTTGAGGCTTGATCCTGAGACTCCGGGACCATGACCAGAGCTAACAGTTAACCGATTGAGCCACCCAGATGCCCCTAATCTAGTTTAAACATTTTATTAAAATAACGTCTCCTTCTCTGGATTACAGGTATTTAGTTACATCACTGTTCTCTGTTAGACTATAAACTACTTGCAGTCAAGATCAGCAAGTAATTTATCTTTACATCTTCCAAGCCACAGGACACCATACTCTGCATATTTTGCAGAGCGAGCAGATGACTGAATGAAAGAATGAAACATTTCAGCCCTCAGATCAAGCTGAGCTTGTTTTCCATGTGTCAAGTTTTACAAATGGATGTCTCTATTTCCATTAAAGATAAAAGACTTTTCTACTTCTTCCACTCTAGAAAATTACTGTAATTTAAGCCAATAGATTAATCCCAGTACTGGACAAACCCTCTGTCAGAGATTCAGGAATCTTAGATCCCAGGACAGAGAGACAAAGCTGCTCTGACAACCAGCAGGATCCTTAATAGATAGAGGGTCGATCGTCCAAACAATGGAAATTTCTACTGCTGTCTAACACCAAACTCCGCAGTTCTGCTCAGATTGTCATTCAGGGCTTTAAAACTGTTGGTGGCTCCCCATGGGCAGCCTGCTCCACATTCAGACAGTTCCAGCTGTTAAAACTTTCTTTTTGTAGAGAAGAAATTTGCCTTCCTATGGTTCCCAACATTGGTCCTTGTTCTGCCTTTCAGAAAACTGAAAATTAAATGCAGTCTTTCTTCCATTATGACAGCTTTTCAAATATTTGCACACATCTCTTACTTCCCCTTTAAGTCCTTTCTTCTCTCAACTAAAGGTCTGGTTTCTACAACTGGCTTGTGGGATATTGCCAAACCACATCATCTCCCTTCAATTCTCACAACGGTGATGAGTCTGGATTCAATTCAGAATAACCTCTTGACCTGCGCTCAGTTCCACTGTGTTCTAGTCGGCCCATTTTATCAGCTCTTGATATTATAAAAGAAGGACATTATCTGCAGCTACTTAAGACATATTTTCTCAGTTATATGAGGTTTCCTTGCTTATGACCTTCTCACATATAGGCATGTAACTCCATTGTAATTAAATAAATCTCCCTGTAATCATTTGATTCTTGTCTAAATAGCTACGATACAGTGAGTCCCCGGAAGGCAGGACATACGGCTTTTCACAGCTACACTGTGAGACTACCACTGAGGCCACCACAATGCATGGCACATAATAGGCACTCAATAAGTATGCCCTCTAAGTATGGAATACACAGAAGATAGAGCAGTACCTGAATACTCAATATTAACGCTTACTTTCATGTACATTTATGTCAAAAGCATTTTTTCTTTACAGTTCATTTGAGGAATCAATGATATATTCCTCATATAATCATAATATTGAGTGAGGCAGGATCAAGAAAAAGAACATGCATCAGAAGGTTTACAACCATAAAGAAAATTACTATGGCATTGATCCCTATCACTGAGACACAGTCATTTAATTACTCAACCACATTAACCATCAGCCATATGGCTGCCTTGTCTCTAAGGGTATCAGATCATCCCTTTTACTACATCATTTTGCTAGAAGGAAAAGGAGAACAACACATCACTTAAATTGCTACCCTTCTCACACAATTTAATACTCCTGCAAAGGCACAAACAGAGACAAGACCATTAGAGGGGAATAATCTGCTGTGGCAAAAATAGATGATATTCATTGCTTTCATGGTAATTTCTATTTCGATGAAAATGAGAGATATCATGTTATTTCATTACAAATATCTCAGTACTTAAATTCACAATATACATACAAGGCAAACGGCATGTACTGGCATGAACTCATATAATTGTTGTCCCTCAAATGTCAGGTCATTAAACAATAGGTGGTTGATATGGGGAGTTGAGGTCCAGTGTTAAAAACTGTGGGTGAATAAATAATTACACATGCATTCTTCAATGCTTTGTTAGCTGACTCCAGGCCAAAAGCATCTCCTTTCTTTTATTTTCCAAGAAAACATTCCATTACCAAGTACATGCCATTTCAGTATTTCCACGTGTGTTGAACTATGTGCCATATATAGTGTCAGATCTAGGAAGAAATGCTGAGTTAGGCAAAAGGGAGCCATGATGTGTACAAGAACTTACACTTGCTAGGATGTGAGACACGCCGTGGTAGGGGAAGTGCCCAAAGCCCCTGCCGCATGTAGGAGGGGCTTCTTACCAAAACTTGGAGTGGGAGTGGGGAGCAAGTAAGACCTCCCAGAGGAAGAGATTTCTAAGCTGTACTTAAAGAATAAATATGAATTAGATAAAATGGGAGCACAGAACTTTCTAGAGAGCAATAATATCATGTAAAAACATCGGGACGTGAGGGAAAAGTTTGGTATTACTGGTGAACAGAGCAAAAAGTGATACAGAATGGGGAGGGATGGGGAGGAAAGCAGGGATCAGCTCTTGCATGGCCTGGCATGGCTTGTTGAGAAGTTTATTCTTCATTTTAAGGGGATAGGGAGCCACTGAAAGCTTTCAAACTTCAGAGTGACACAGGCTAATTTGTCTTCTCAGCATGCAGAATGTATGTGAGTTGGATACAAGGAAAGTCATAGCAACAAAAGAATAGGCTGCTTCAGTTAGCCACGGGAGAACATATGGTGGCCTCAGCTATGACTGTAGCTGTGGGACAAGAGAAAAGTAGACAGAGTCAAGAGAAGCTTAGGAAGTTAGCATTCACAGGTCATGGAGTTTGAGTGAAAATATTCATTTGATACTAAATATGAAGGAACATTCTGTCATCAATAGAGTATATTCCAATAGCATAGATGCAGAAGGATAACAGACATTAGCTCCAAGTGGGGACAGCAACAGTAGTAGAAGAAAAAAAAGGTGTCATTTGAATTAGGTCTTAAAGAATGTGATTTTCAGAGGGCAAGGCTGGGTGTATAAAATAGAACAAATTAACCAAGGCATAGGGGTAGACAAGTTTGTTATATATTCAGAGAACAACTTGGAACACTCAATTAGAGAAATGTCTGCTTTGTTTTTTCTGATCAATGTACAGTGTTAGATGTTGGATTCATAGAAGTTCATATAAGCTTTTTTCTAATTCATATATATATATATGAATTATATGTGGATATATATATAGTGTATGTATAGTTCTATGGAAATGAATCAGTTTAATAAAAGAAGTGAGTTAATCTTCTATTTTCTCATATATAAGAAAATTAAACCAAGTCTTGATTTCTATAAAACATACATAGTCATTTTTGTATTCAATCATAAACTTGAAGGGAAAGAGTAAGTATATTTTGTATGAATGTAACAACTCAAGACATTGACATATGTCAGCCACACACACGCCTGCCATCAATCCACCAATACTAATTCCCCACCCCAATACACAATCTCATTCTCTCTCTCTCTCTCTCTCTCTCTCTCACACACACACACACACACACGAACACAGGCATTTTACTCTGGGCTGGCTTAATGTTTCATCTCCTGCAAAAAAGTACCACCTAAAAGTTAACAATTGGTCATATACATAATCTTTGCCAGTATGATCAATAGGGCCACATAGACCCCCAAATCTTTCTTTCTCTGTCTAATTCATGTAAAACACTAACTACACCAACAAAGTTTTCTAAGAATCTTGTGATTTTCTGTGAAAATTCTATCAAAAAAAGATAAAGGGGCGCCTGGGTGGCTCAGTGGGTTAAAGACTCTGCCTTCGGCTCAGGTCATGATCCCAGGGTCCTGGGATTGAGCCCCGCATCGGGCTCTCTGCTCAGCAGGAAGCCTGCTTCCCTTCCTCTCTCTCTGCCTGCCTCTCTGCCTACTGTGATCTCTCTCTGTCAAATAAATAAATAAAAATCTTTAAAAAAAAAAAGATAAAATGGGACTCCTGTGGAATTCTTACAAGAATTCTGTATTAAAAGTTGCATTCAAAGGTTTATCAGCAAAGGCCATGAGAGATGAAACATAGTCACCAGGAGGAGTCCATGTTTGATCCTACTTATTAAATATGCCATTGAGGCTTAGAATGCAAAAATGCCACTTTCAAATACAGCACTTAGAAGAAAATGAAAAAAAGAACACCTTTAGAAATTGCAGTTTGAGGAAACCCTTTAGATAGCTGATGTAATTTAGTGTGAGGTCTACTAAAGTATATTTAAATGCAGGTTCGTCAGTTTTTCTCCAAGTATCTCAGAAAGGAATATAGAATCTGAATTTTTAATACACACATTCGTGTTCCTAAATTTGAAAAGTACTGATATAATGTAACTGTGCATTTAATTGACAAACTGATCATCAGAGACGGTAAATGATTTGCTTGAAGTTGCAGAAGTAGTACTTACCCATGCTAGGACTTGTCTCAAAACTCAAGAAAGATAACACCATAGAATTTCACTCATATGCGGAATTTAAGAAACAAAACAAGTGGGAATGGGGCAGGTGGAGAGAGAGAAAAAGGCAAACCAAAAACAGACTCTTAACTACAGAGAGCAAAATGGTTACCAGAAGGAAGGTGGGTGGGGAGATGAGTAGAACAGGTGATGGGGATAAAGGAGTGCACTTGAGATGAGCTCCGAGTGTTGCATAGAAATGTTGAATCACTAACTTATATATTTAAACTAATATTAAACTGGATGCTAACTGAAATTCAAATAAAAACTTTAAAAAAACTTTTGTGCCAGAATCATTTGGTCTCAATCATTAGCACAGATGTATGGGACGAACAGAGGGTGATCACACTCTCCCTTCATCATCTGATAGACTGACCTATAAAGAATATGTGCAGACTTGGCCGCTAATATCCTGAGAGTCAGTGTCTTCCCAATGGTTTTTCATTCATGTTTGGTTATTGGGTTTTGTCAGCAAATATAGTAACATGTAAAGGTAAAGAACTAATGAAATGAACACACATACATTTATAATATCTTTATCAATAAGAAGACATACTTCCTTTCTATTTTCCTTAACAGAACCTTCAAGAAAATAATCCCAAGAACAGAACTGGTCACAAATTCAGAAAAGATCTAGGCAGTATTGTGACATCATCCAAATGTGATGAAAGAGAATTCCACAAATGGATTATTTCAAGCATCAGAACTTTGTTGATGATGCAGGTGATAACATAAAGCAAATAACATTTTTACAATTAAATTCTTCTCATCTTTTTTTCACTTTGTAGATTATTTTTCCCCACAGGAAGAGTAAAAACCTATACAGCGTCTATGAGGGGAAGAAAAAACTAACATTTTTTGAATACCCACTGCGAGGTAAACACTTACATTGGGAACTGCCCCAAATAACTTTAGATTTCGCCCTCTACCCATACACTTACACTAAGTACTTATTAGTCAAATTAGCCACTGGCTATTAGCAAATCTACCAAGAATTAGCAATGTGATTTTAAAACTTTATTCTACTGTACAAGCCAAGGAATTTTATGGTTTACCTTTAAGTATCTCAATTTTTGTGGGATTTCTATAAAATCACTGTTTCCCCATGTAGCTGTCTCATCACAACACTGATAATGGTTATGTTATTATAGTTATTGCCTTACATAAATGAGTCTCCCTCCAACCCCTTACTAAATTGGAAGTGTCATAAGGAAGAGCAAGCCAAAAACAAAGTTTTCTTGCTTTTTTTTTTTTTTTAAGATTTTATTTATTTACCTGACAGACAGAGATCACAAGCAGGCAGAGAGGCAGGCAGAGAGAGAGGTGGAGGCAGGCTCCCTGCGGAGCAGAAAGCCCGATGTAGGGCTTGATCCCAGGACCCTGGGATCATGACCTGAGCTGAAGGCAGAGGCTTAACCCACTGAGCCACCCAGGCACCCCCCAAAAACAAAGTTTTAACTGAGTAACGGTAACAAGTACTCCAGTTATTACTGCCACTACACTGCCAGATTTTTCCATAACAGTCTAGGAACTTTGTTTCCATTAATTCTATGCAACATATTTTTTTCTTTTTTTTTAAGATTTTATTTATTTATTTGACAGAGAGACACAGAGACAGAGCTTGAGCAGGGAGGGGAGGAGGCAGAGGGAGAGGGAGAAGCAGGCTTCGGGCTGAGCAGGCAGAGGAGATGCAGGGCTGGATCCCAGGACCCTGAGATCATCACCTGAGCTGAAGGCAGATGCTTAGCCAACTGAGCTACCCAGGCACCCCTATTTTTTCTTTAAATAAAATCATATGCAGGGAGAGGTTTAGTCAGTAAGAGCAGCAATTACTCTACAAATCAGACAGGGAATAAATTTGTCTTGGGAAGTTTCCAAAGTGTTTAGGCACTAACATGAAGTTGGCCTCACAAGGTATGTAAGCCCAGTGCTCTTGCATATAAGTTTAACAAAACGAAGCTTCACGTAGGGTCACCTGGACAAGGACTGATAAGGACTGGGGGTTACTCAGTGTAGCTTCTTTTTCAGATTCATTCATTCATCCTTTTATTCAAACATTTACATTACAGAGCACCCACTATATGACAGGCACTGTTTTAGTCCTACCACATTAAAAGAATGAACACCACAAACAAAATCCCTCCTTCACGTTGTTCTTAAGTGGGAAAGATCGCCAATACAAGTGTGTGATGTCAGGTATTTATAAGTGCTCAGCAAAGAAACCAAAGGCAGGATATGAGAACAGAGAATGGTGGGTAATACAGGTTTAGATGGGACCACCACAAAAATTGAATCCGAGGAGGTAAAGGATGAGCAAAAATCAGAATGTGGTGGGGATGAAGTATGCAAACATCTGGGATAAGAGCATTCTAGGCCAAATGCAAAATCAGTGCAGGTCTTGAGTTTGAAAGTACTTGAAACATTCGAGGAAGAGCAAAGAGGTCTCTGGGGCTGCGGAACAGGGAACAGAAGAGTGACAGAACAAAAGTAGAGGCAAAACCAGAAGCCATATAATGTAGGGGACTGTAAATCTAAAATAAAAGGAGTTTGCCTTTTATTCTAAGTGAGATTGGAGAATCACTAAAACCTACTCCTGGAGCCAGCATAACACTATATGTTATACTAACTAGAATTTAAGTAAAAATTTGAAAGTAAGTAAGATTGGAAATCATTAGAAGGTTAGGGACAGTGACTTGGTCTAATAGTTCTTTTGAAGGATTGCTTTCTACTGTGTGGAAAATAGGTGAGAAGAAATAAGGCTTGAAACTGGACAGTCAAGATGTTACAGAAAGGCAGTCCAGGTGACAGAAAACAGATGTTGCACTAATACGTTGGTGAGGCAGAGGTGTAGAAAGGTCCCATTCAAGCTAAATTTTGAAGTTAGAGCCAAAAATATTTGCTGATGAACTGCCATACTTCCTCTTGTATAAGTAACTGAACTTAATTGAACCTCCATTTCTACATCTTTAGCATAAAATATCGTCTTAGTGAAATAATAAATCAAGACAATGATCACTAATGACTGCTATTATTACAGAGATAGAGTGAAAACCATGTATTATGTGCTTCCTGATGGAAATGTACAATGTCAATTATGAGATACTCTCGACAAAAATTGAATCTGAATCTGATCATGTTTCTAAATCTTACACAAACTACAGGAAGCCAAGGCACATGTTCACACCAAGGGAATATAACCAGCAAAATCTAAAATATGGATAAATCTATATGAAAAATCTAATTGTCCATCAAATAAACAGCAAGAGACAAAACGAGAATGTGAAGACTCAAAGCATTAAAAGAAATCTGAGAAACACATCAGACAATTACAGTGTATGAGTCTTTTTAGATTCTGACTTGAAAAACTACCAAAATCAATTTATGAGACAATTCATGACATCTAAACAAGAACTGGATATTAGTATCCTGACATTAAGCATGCTAATTTTAAAGATAATTGTAATAATATGCTGGGTTTGGTTCAAAAAAATTTTTTTTACTATTTTTTTTTTTTATTTATTTGAGAGAGAAAGTGCACAAGCAGGGGAGCAGCCAAGGGAGAGGGAGAAGCAGGCTCCCTGCCTAGCAGGGAACCTGATGCCAGGGCTCCATTTCAGGACCCTAGGATCATGACCTGAGCAGAAGGTAGATGCTTAACTGGCTGAGCCACCCAGGTGCCCCTAAAAATTTCTTAAAGTTTAGAGGTACATACTGAATTATTTACTAAATAAAACATGATATATTGACAAAAACTAATCCAATGGATGGTAGAATTGACTAGGGATACAGATAGGACATGTTTGATGGAGTTGATAATGTCGAAGCTGAGTATGTATACATAGGTATTCATTATATGATTCTGTCTACTTTTATATTATTTGGAATTTTCCATAATAAAAGTTTATAAAAGTAAAAAATTAGAATAACTGAGTAGAAATATTGGAAGGATTGTTGCTTAACTAATCTACTCTTCTTATCAAGTGCATTCTTTGAACTTTTTGGGGAAAAATGTAAACATGAACAATAAAAATACACACAATATTTGATTAGTTAACTTCCCTATGGCTAGATTTTACAAAGGAAATAATTCACAAACATCTCTCAGTATATTTTTACATTATTGGTCTTTTACCCCAAAAATCCATTTCCTGTATCACTGTAATCAGGACCTAGATTTCTTATAAGTGAGCATGTGACGCCATTTATTTCAGTGGAGAATGAAAGGAAATATGCTACTGAGCATTAAGTGGAAATTTTCTCACTGTGAAAAGGAGATATAAGGAAGACTTTTTACAGTAGGATGGTGTGTGTGTGTGTATAACTGCAGGGCTTGCTGTAGCTATCTTGTGATTATGAGGTACACTAGCCTAAGGATGAGAACAGGACTCTGGAAATGGAATGGCAGACAGAAGTATAGAACCTGGATCTTTGCTGACAACACTGAGATAGGGATGGTAAATGGGTGTACTAAGCAATCCTAAAGGAGCCCTAATTTGGAATTGCTGGTTATGTGAGAAGCTAATTGTTCCTCATTGTTGAAACTGTTTTGAATTAGGTTTCCTGTTATTGTCAAATCAGAATTTATTTAGGAATAGCAGGGGGTTGATTGTAACAGACTAAAATGTGGAATTAAATGAGTGAAGGAGGGAGCCTGGGTGGCTCAGGGGGTTAAGCCTCTGCCTTTGGCTCAAGTCATTATCTCAGGGTCTTGGGATCGAGCTCCGCATCAGGCTCTCTGCTCAGTGGGGAGCTTGCTTCTCCCTCTCTCTCTGCCTGCCTCTCTGCCTACTTTTGATCTCTCTCTCTGTCAAATAAATAAATAAAATCTCAAAAACAAAAAAACCCAACCCAAATAAATGAGTGAAGGAGCTGGAGTTGGGGGGGGGTCAATAAATTATGATCTGCAAGTCAAATCTGACTTGCTACTTGTTTTTGTGAATAAAGTTTATTGCTCTATAGCCATGTGCACCTGTTTACATATTGGCTACAGGTCTTTCATGCTACAAGTCAGAATTGAGTGGCTCCAACAGAGACCATATGGTCAGCAAAACCCAAAGTATTTACTATTGGGTCTTTCACAGAAAAAAAGTGTGCCAAACTCCAGTATGGCACACAGGGCACCGATAACCCAATTTCAGGCCTGGGAGATGACAGTCCTTATGAGCTTGTAAGAAAGTTACTTGTTACCTATTCCTTAGGTGTGTAATATCAGGAAAAAGTTTTCTAAAAAAGGAATCAGAGTGTTTCCATATGAGGACTGATTCTTTTTTTTTTTTTTTTTTTAGTAGTAGTCCTCCAAAAAAAGAAAAAATTTAAAAAAATTTGACTCAAAAAAAAAAAAAAAAAAAAAAACAATCAAGAAGGAAGTAATATATAGCTTTTCTAAGGAAGTGTTTTGTGATTTAAAATAAAAATGGATGCTTTGGAGTCTTACAGAGCTGGAAAACTTAATTTTCCTTTTTTTTTTTTTTTTTTTTTAAAGATTGTACTTACTTATTTGTCAGAGAGAGAGACAGTGAGAAAGGGAGTACAAGCAGAGGGAGTGGGAGAGGGAGAAGCAGGCTCCTTGCCTAGTAGGAAGCCTGATGCTGGGGCTGGATCCCAGGACCCTGGGATCATAATGGGAGCCAAAGGTAGATGCTTAACAACTGAGCCACCCAGGCACCCCTTAATTTTCCATTTCTGCCAGAGAAGCAGAACATTAAGCAATAAAGTTCACAAATTGTAAGGAAATATGGCTAAAAGGAGGAAATCTCATGTTAATACAAGATCATAAAATATCGGCTGCTGCTGTTGCATGAGATTGGCAGGAAACACATGACCAGGAGCACACTAAATTACAATGAAACTCAAATGCTAAAGAAACCTAAAATCTGTTTCACAAAAACCTCTAATTGTTTACCTATTAAGGTAATCCACCTATTTCTGAATTTACACCAGGAAGTGGATTCCTAAGCCTGTGCTTCTTCTAGAAATCATCCACCTCAGATAAGGCCATGAAAGAGAATAATAGGGGAGACACTTGGAAGGTAGAACCAGGACAATGGAGGACAATAAACCAAGTGAATCGTTTTAGAGAACAGAATCAGGGGCTGCTCCCTGATTGGCTGAGCTGAGAACTCACTCTCCTTCCGTGACCAAGAATCCAGACTTTCCCTATTCACAAGGTTATGGTACATGTCAAGTCCCAGTGACTACTGTGTTTTTCATTTTCCAATCTGCCTTTTGGGAACAGGCTTTCTTCTTTTTGGCAGATGTCGTGCTTCTTCTGTGCCATCTTATACTGGGCATCTAAAGGTGGATGACTTAACTTCTAGCCAGAGAAACAGATAACTTTCTAAAGAGAATAGTAACACTTTCCAGAGTGGCCTTGACTTTTGGGTTAAAGCCGTTCATGGAGGCAACTTGGTATTTTCTCTTTTTAAGCTATGAGGGGAAAGCGTTATTGATACATGTGCAAAGTAAGAAAGGTATTCACTTTGGGGCAAAAAGAAAGGCCATGAGAGGTACTATTAAATACCTGTTGAAAGATACTCCCCATTTCCTCCATACTAATAGAAACTCTATTTTCTTTAATTGTTTAATATATGCATACCTATATACTATGTGCATATAGGTATGTTTAAGTTGTATTTACCATGAATGCTTTCTTCACCATTGTATCTCTAACAACACCTAGAATATTCACTGACAGAAAGCAAATGTATGAAAAAAAGAAAAGGAAAATACTAAAACAAAATTATGGAATAAAAAGCAATATGCCAAATGACAGATGTACTATGTTTATGTTTGAAACTACGAAATATGTATATCTATGGTCAAGGACCAGAAGGTGATATGCAAACCAAATGCACAAGTGATTTTTATTACAAAATGGTTTTCAATATTGTCTTATGTTATATTTTCCATAGATGAAAAAATAAATAAAACTTGAAAGATGTTCAAGATGACTTCTTTTCATATGCTATGATTTTTTTCAGCCCCACACACATGGGAGCTGCCTTATGCCTATGTAGGCATCCATGATCAGTTGAGTGTTTCCTCAGCATTAAGATCTGATTATGAAAATGCCCCAGCAATCCACAGTATGCTCATAACCAGTAATAGTGGAAACCACTTCTCTTAATGACCTCACATGTTAAGTTTCCTCAAATGTTTGGGTTCGTGTCCCAGTTTGGGACCATATAGGCATATAAAGTCATAACAATCTCAGCTTTGCAGAATCACAACTTGTAGGTACGTAGGACTTAATACAATGGTGTTATTGTGGCAATAAAGATACAAATGAAGGAATCATTTCCTTTACCTAATTTATTCAATCTGTGCATGCATTTTATTTAAAACTTCCCTAAATACTGTGTGTTTTATCGTGAGTTTGCAGACTGCAAAATGAACAGTTTAGATCCAGAAGCCAATATAATGTATTTCGAATTTGAGGAAGGCAGTTAATAACTGTAAAGAGAAGAAACGTGAGAGAAACAGAGGGGGAAAAAGCCTTACTTTCTAATGTGAAAAGGGCTGGACACAAGGTCTGGGTTAAACCTTTTAAAACTGGTGTAGTTGGGGCCCTGGGGGTAAGGAGAAAGGAAAGACAATCCATTCAATAATCAACAAAAGCAAAGGACTTCTTCAAAGGTGAATGAGAAAAAGAAGGAACTAAGTCTATTGAGAGTTTGATATCTCTAGAAAATCCTCTAAGCATTTTGCATTGATTTCTTTCAATATACCAAACACCCTTAACCTTAAATACCTCATCTCATGTACAAAGAAAGAGCCAAAACTCCCTAAGGAAATAATTTAACCAAATTATAGCGGTGGTAAATGGAGAAGCCTATAATTAAGCCCTATTTGCATATAAAGTGTGGGCTCTTGGCCCACCCCTAGCTGGATGGGTCCGTCCAGGAGGGGAAGAAAGTGCAGGCAGTAAAGTGACTGTAGCATATGGTGAGAAGTACAGAATTTGATGAAATGGGACAGATCATTAGGAGTCTGAAAGCCATGCTATGGAGTTTGTATTTTATAGACTTTGTGTATTTGATGGGAAGAAACTGAAACCACTTAAATAAAGGGGAGTTTTAGAAAGGTTTTTCTGGTGTGGGTGCTCTATCCCTGAAAGCACCATTCTTCTGCATAGTCCTGTTTTGGAAGGCAAATGACTGACAGAAATAAGACCTTAAGTTCTTAAAACTTTAATGCAAAAGTGCTCAATGAAACTCATAGAAAAAGACTGGTGGACAGAAGAAGGGAAAACAGGGCTGTGAAGGGAGCGAAAATTGAGTCTGGGCACAATTTTTATCTTCTGAGATTTGGAGTTATTCCAGGTAACAGTGTACTGGACAAATTCAGAAGTGGAGGGATGCATAAATCATCGATATTCTCAACTCTATGACTTTGCCTTTATAATTACATCTGCCTGGAAAGTCTGTCTGTCTTCTGTACCCCAAATTCTAGTCATCTGCCTACCCAAATTCTAGTTCTCTCTCTAGCCTGAGTTCAGAAGTCACATTCATGAAACTGGTCCTGCCCACTTAGTTCACCTCAATTTCTAAATGACACTTTGGTTATTCGTGTTCCTACATGAATAGTATCCCTTGATTTCTGCAGGGCATACCCTGCATGGCTCCATGAAGAAGGCCTTCCTCTACCAGACAGTGAGAGCCTTGCTTATGTTTCACTCTCGCCTTATAGTTACTTTCGCATATGTAAGGACCTATTTAGAAACTGTCCTGGCTCCCCTTCCCCCAGGGGATTTACTTGGAGACAAGTCCCGGAAACCAACTTCAGGTAACAAAGCCCAGATACAAAGGTGGGTCAGGCCAGGTGGAGACATCTGATCAGTGGTGGGATGCGGACTGTCTCCCTGGTTACCAAGGAGTATGGGCCCCGCCCTTTGGGAGCCTTTTGGGCTCCAATCCCAATCAAGGTGTAACAGGCTGGTTCAAATGTCTACTAGGGTAAATTGTAACTCAGTTGGTCACCTAGCATCACTGTGGAGTTTCCTGTGTGTGTTACAATCTCATTGGCCACCTGTGCGTAACCAGGCCCGACCGCATGGCCTTTGCCCTTAAAAGCTAGACTGTGAAACAGGCAAGGGGCACCCTCTCTTGTAAGAGGTGCGGCCCTGAACGTTCGGTTAGATTCTTGATGCTTGGTGCGAAATAAAGCTTTGCTTGACCTTTGCTTTGTATCAGTCTCACTCCTTTAATCACGGACCCATTATTGGGGCATAACACATAGTGAGCCCTAATCATCTTCATCCATGCTGTAGTATGCCACATGATCTGATGGAAAATCAATTTAAAATGATTAAATATGTGGAGGCCAAGAAAAAATAAGGCCATCCCACCTCAGGTTTAGCCTTAGCATAAGTACAGCCATCTCAGACCCCTGTGCCCAAAGGTTGAACTTCCCCCCACCCTGCTTTAGTAAGCCCCACCCTGCTTTAATAACAGGAACCCGTAAATACCCCTGCTTTAACTAAGCTCGGGGTCCAAGTCCCTACTCCTCTGTGTTGGGTATACTTGGGCCCAAGCTTAAGCTTGTCAAATAAACCCTCATGTGATTGTATTGGTGCTTGGCTCCTTGGTGGTCTCTTGGACGCAAAAACTCGGGTATAACAAATATCTCAGATACACAAAAGAAACAGAGTATATATAGTACAAAGTGAAGATATATGTAATAAAATACCATATTTGACAAATACTAACTTTTTGTTAAACTTGATTTGGGTCATGCTTTACATTGTTCATACATATGAAATATACTTTTTACTTCTTCGCAGCTGTTCCCACCCTTCCTTCCAAAATGTAACACTATACTCACAGAAGTCTTTTGAAAATTCATAAAGCCCTCTCTCCTTGATTATATGCTAGTTGAGAGTTCCTTATTTCCTGCAAAAGCTCCCTCTAGAGTGCTGTAAAATTTCACTTATGCTATTTGGCTTTCCCCAAATTTAGTGTGCCCAGAACTTTGAATGGAGTGTGATTCTGATGTGGGAAACAGAGGCAGAAGAAAAACTATTAAATTTCCTTACCTACTGACAAGCCCTTAAACCAGGCAGAGTGACTCTCCTCTAGGGTCTCAACTACCCCCACCTTAAGGCTTTGCTAAGGGCAAAGGACCATCTTAGCCTGACCAACCCCCTACCCCCAGCCAGGATCCTGTAACAATTCCTTTGGAAACTTTTATCTCTAAACCTCCAAGATAGTGCTAACAATCATTCCCACTCATATGGCCCACTGATAGACACTAAAGAGTCTCACAAAAAGATTTTATTACTGGTAATGAATAACCTTTTCCCCAGACAATAGCTAGCTCCTCAAGGTCCTAGAAACCTTGCTTCCAAAATTCTTTAGAGACTTACATCATCCCTAATCTCCTCCCCAATTTACAAGTATATAATAGACCACTCCTCACATCACCAGGGCAGCGCTCTTTCTGCCCATGGGTCCTGTCCCTGTGCTTTAGTAAACCACCATTTTGCACCAAAGATGTCTCAGGAATTCTTTCTTGGTCATTGGCTCCGGACCTCCCCCACCGAACCTCACCTATGTTCTAGAACTTCATCAATTCTAGGTACGCTCTTCCTTAGTGGATTAAGGCCAAGAGCTGCCACTTGGGATTGCACCAGATATTTTTAGAGGACCCTTTCCTAAATATTTATTGAACTCTTCAGATTTTAATCACATGTCTCTTATGTAACACAATACTGTTGTATGGCACCTTTTATTTTCAAGGGATTTTTTCACCCATCCTCATAATGATTGAGAAAAATTAAAGAGAACACGTTTTCTTCACCACTTTCTAGCTGAATGAAACCATGAACCAGAGAACGTAAGAGAGGCTGAAAGGGTCACAGATCATAAAGTAGTGGAGAAAAAAAATCTTAACCTCTTTCAACTATGTCTTCATCTTTTCTCAAAAGTTAAACAAAACATAGTAGCATTCTTTCATGATCTTTTCTTTCTGTATCAGAGAACTTCAGCTCCATTTTTATGGAAAAAGAAAACTGTGTTAAGAAATCTTGGGAACCTAGGCTCTTTCAGAGTATTGATTGTTTAAAAAATGTCAAGTACCTTTTTTTTTTGTACAAAAGGGAAACAGATTTTAAAAATGACATTTAATGATACTGGATGCAAATTTCTAAATCCTACACTGTGATGCTAGATCTAATTTATCACACCTCTGAGGAAAAAAAAATTTAACATTTTTACCACTGAAGAAATTGAGGTTCAAAGTAAGTACAAATCTTGTGTTAGGTCATAGATATTCAAGACTGGGATGCAAGTCTATCTGACAGATGCCCATATCCCTTTGTTTCTGATCTTTGGTATTTTCCTCTGAGTTAATTGATTGAACTGAACAATCCAATTTGTGCATGGATTGGAAACTTCCTTAGTCCTTGTGATGAGCCTGAGGCAGCATAAAGCAAGTTTCTTTATATGTAAGTAACATGATGGTAACAGCTGCATCTAAATGTCTTATGAACTGAGGAGAATTGAGAAACTTGAAGTTCTATAATAGGAGTCTTCTAGCCCCAGGGAAGGGAGAAAAGACATCTAACAAAACAAATATACTAAAATAATGCCTATTGTATGGGTCATTGTGAGAAATCAATAAAAGAATCCATTTTTTAAAAAGATTTTATTTATTTATTTGAGAGAGAGCATGAGAGAGGAGAAGGTCAGAGAGAGAAGCAGGCTCCCAGTGGATCCCAGTACTCTGGGATCATGACCTGAGCCGAAGGCAGTTGTTTACCAACTGAGTTACCCAGGCACCCAAGAAAATCCATTTTAAAGATAATCCATTTTAGGTGCTCAGTCAAGTGTTGATACATAATAAAAGCACAATACATGGACATAGTATACTATTATGTTATTAATATTATTATGGAAATAAATCTTAACTCTGCACTATCCAGAGTCCACATAGAAGAGCTAAAGGAAAACAAATCATCCCCTTCACAACTATGTACTGATACCTGGTCCACAGTTGAGGATACCATGTCAGGTGAAGGAGGACACCCATGCAATAAGATTTGGTTCTTGTAGTTGAGAATTACACAGTCTAAGGGGGGAAATGCACAGTGTCACATAATTACAATGGAGTGTGAGAAGTGTGCTGATAGGCACAGATAAGGACTAAGGGAATTTGAGGCTGAAAAAGAATTCTCTAAGGATTTGAGGGAAGCATCATTATAAAAAGGGACTGATGATGCTCCTGCTTCTGCCATTGTGGGACTATGAATGAATAAAACGACCCCCAAACCCTAGGTTTCCCACCTGCAAAAAAGGGCAACACAGGGGTGTGTGGGTAGCCCTGTGAGTTAAGCAACCAACCCTTGATTTCAGCTCAGGTCATGATCACAGGGTTGTGAGATTGAGGCCCATGTTGGGCTCCTTGCTGGGTGTGGAGCCTGCTGAAGATTCTCTCTCTGCCTCTCCCTCTCTCTCATTCTCTCTCTCTCTTTGCTGTGAGGAACACACACACACACACACACACACACACACACACACACACACACACTCTGTCTTTCTCTGGCTAAACACTAAATTTTAATGTTGAGTTTATCTAAGTTTGCAGATATGGCCCCAAAATACACACAAGTTTTCCTATAATATGATGTTGTTCCCAGGAGCCTTAGGAGGCTGTGAAAAGTGCTCTGGAGAAGTAATATTTGCTGTATGCTTGCTTATTTATTGATGACTATGTATGAGATCAACAATTGTAGAAAGCTGTGAAAATCTACAGAAATTAATTTAAAAATTTTCTTCAATCCAGCCTTTATTATTGAAGACATTAATCAGTACTGTTTTTTAGGAAAGACTTAGAGTTTTGACCAGTTTTGTTATTTGGCCAAAAGTATCACTGATTAACATTCTAACTCCATAAAATTTTTATGGATTTTTTGATTTCTAAACCTACTTATAATACACAAAATGTTTACTATTCTAAATCAGCTAGAAAGATAACTTACTCCACATAAATGCAGCTTTTAGGAAGTAGCATAATATGTAAAGATACATAATATATGATAAAATGTCTACAGAATGGACTTTATGGATACTACATGACCTCCCCCCGACCAAAAAAGCAATTGTGAGTCAGAAGGCCTGAGTTCTAGTCTATGTTATGATTTAAACAAGCACTGTAATTTCCTTGAGTCCATTTCCCCTTAATTATTATAATGTCAAAAGCAGATAATCTCAAAAGTTCCCTGATTTTATAACTGTTCCAATTCTTATTCAGCTAAGTTTTTTCAAGCCGTGTGTGAAGAGAACTAGCAACTGCTGTAGAAAATATTTTATCTTGGGGCGCCTGGGTGGCTCAGTGGATTAGGCCGCTGCCTTCAGCTTGGGTCATGATCCCAGGGTCCTGGGATCAAGCCCCACATTGGGCTCTCTGCTCTGTGGGGAGCCTGCTTTCTCCTCTCCCTCTGCCTGCCTCTCGCTGACTTGTGATCTCTGTCTGTCAAATAAATAAATAAAATAAATCTTTAAAGAAAATATTTTATCTCAAATTATAAAGTATTAAAATTTTACCTAAGTATTAATAACAGTAGACTGATCAAGTGGTTTGGCAAAAAAAAAAAAAAAAAAAAAAAAAAGGCATGTGACTTACAGAAGATCCTTTATCAATGAAATTGTGAAATTTTGACAGTTAAAATTAATCTTTGGTATTCTAAAAGCTGAATCAGCCATCTTTATCAAGTTGGTCAAAACATTCCATTATTTAGAAAGGTCACTTAAATAAATGTTAAAATGCTTTTATAGATGAAGAGGATATTGTTAGTAGATTACTTTAAAGGTAAATTCACTATATTTTCAGGTCAAAAGATTTTATCTAAATGTAAAAATAATCTCTTATATTTTTACCAAAGCATTAAAAAGTTAGCAGTATAAACTTTAACCACTTATTTGTTTGAGCTTTTAAGAAGATCTTTTTAATGGCAATAGCAATTCTGAAATATTCATATGAAAAGAAAAAAATGAGACTGAAGTATTTGCTAGCATATCAAAAACATTGTCTTAACAATTGCTTTTTAATATTGAAGGCCTTCTGATCATTAAGGCAACAAATGTCAACTGAATTGACAGGATTTAATTTTAATTGATATGTATCCATTAAAACTGTTAAAAAGATGGAATCTAGACAAGGTCAAGAGTCCCCATCCACTGTGGGGTGGAACATGGGACTCTTCATTGTTTTATGCCAGACAACCTTTTACACTGAGTTCCTGACCTCTCTCCTCTGCCTTTAGATACTGATTTCTTCTTTTTGTCTCCCTCCCTCTCTTCCTTCCCCAAAGAGAGAATGCTGCAGGGCAGTTGGGTTTATGATTCTTTAGGGAAGGAAATACCAGGGAAAGGATTTAACCTGCCTACGCTGAGTGTTACAACGTACACAGGGCTGTGTTTGGTGCTGTGGTAGATGCCTGAGGGATGGTCAAGATGAAGATTGTGTAGGATCTAAGCAAGAAAAAGCATGGACTCACACAGGCATGAAATGAGGTGTATGTGATCAGTGCCATAAAGAGGTAGGAACAAGGAAGTCTGGATGAATCTTAGAAGGTCATATGTACTCAGTTGCCCCATCATCCATTGCTTTTTAGAATTAGAAGGTACATTTGAAATCATGTAGTCCAAATCTTGCCAAGGACCTTTCTGCATATAAACAACAGAACTAAAATCTCTATCATTATTTCTTCACTTCACATTTTTAAACATATCGTTTTAGTCTTCAACTTCCAGACCTCTGCCCCTTCACACTTGTTCCCTGTAACTCTAACCTGACTTGTTTTGCAAGTAAGACTAGAGTTTTGTTCTGGACATCCCCAGTAATCTCCTAATTTCTAAACCTATTATCTTCTTGATGTCTTTTGTTGTTTTTGTTATTTATTTACCAATTAGGAGAGTTAATTTTATGTGTCAGCTTGGCTGGATCACAGCATGCCCAGATATTTGGTTAAATATTACTTCTGTGAGCTTGTTTCTGGAAGACATTAGCATTTGAATCACTAGACTGAGTAGAGTGGATTGTCTTTGTCTATATGGATGAGCAATATCCAATGTACTGAAGGCCTGAATAGAAACAAAAAAAAAAGATGGAGGAAGGAAGGATTTGCTGGTTCTCTCCCTGACTGCTTAGCAGAGACATCAGTCTTGCCCTATACTCTGCTCTTAGTTCTCAGGGGGAATCTTCACCTCCTGTCCCCTTCTTTGGCCTTCATGCCTTTGACCTATACTACTTCCAGGGTCTCCAGCTTGCATATGACAGGTCATGGGATTTCTCAGCCTCCATAACTCCATCAGCCAATATACACCAATACCTTAGCATGGGTGGCAACTGTAAGAAAAGCCAGCTAAATTACCTTTTTATATAAGAAATGTTGAGCATAACTTTTTAATATAACAAGATGGATGAAAACAGTTAACTCATAAATAACCAGGATTCTTTAATTAATATGCATTTGAGGGGGTGATTATCCAACTCTTGGTAGGCACAAATGTAATGTAGAATTGAAGAAAATTAAAAAATAAAATCAGGGGCGCCTGGGTGGCTCAGTGGGTTAAGCCGCTGCCTTCGGCTCAGGTCATGATCTCAGGGTCCTAGGATCGAGCCCCGCATCGGGCTCTCTGCTCGGCAGGGAGCCTGCTTCCTCCTCTCTCTCTGCCTGCCTCTCTGCCTGCTTGTGATCTCTTTCTAAAAGAAAAATAAATAAATAAATAAATCAAATCAAATCAAATCAAATGTGCCAAGTGCAAAAAAAAAAATGTGTCAAGTGCATAAAGTATTAAAATATATATCTAGATCTATAGATCTATATCATTTTGTTGTTGTTGTTGTTTTAGAGAGACCTGATTATTAAAGCATAACACAGCAATGTGGTATGTGTCTTCTTTAGTTGAAATTTTTCTCCTCTGTTTAAAATGACACTTTTTTATTGTTTATATGTCTTAATTTTGTTTTTATTTGATTTTATATTTTCCATCTACTCTTCATTTTTCCTCTCCTATAAATGTAGATATTTCCAAAATTCATCCTTTAATTTTCTACTTTTTTTGCCTCTATCATTCGTTCTTAAACTGCAGCATGTGCAAATATGATTGCCTATGAGTGTGTGTAGTGTGTGTGTGTGTGTGTGTGTGTGTGTGTGTGTGTGTTAGGGACAGGGAAAAAGGCAGTTAATAAGAATATTCTCAGTACCTACTTCTCAAAATTCTGATTTAGAACCTGTGAAATGGAAGTCTGAATGAATTTTTATCAGCCCCGACAATAAATGTAGAGGGTCTATTACCTCTATATGACCAAGGAATCTCTTTCTAAACCTACTATTTCCCTCTGTCTAGTTTTACCTCTGAAACCATCAAAGGGAAACTTCCCATTCTTTGTAATGAACACAGTCATATCACAAAGAACTTTTTTTCTCCTCAGTTGAACAACATCATACACATAATGAATGTTTTTCTTGCTTGGAGTCACATTGTGTGAAGTTCACAGGTGAGCAAATGTAATGCTGTACCACATGGCTAAGGACACAGAAGTTCTGTGTGATCAAGCCTTAGAACTCCTACGGGCCTCACAGCTAGTGTGTCATGAAGACCCAGTCAGATCCCTGCTCAGTATCATTTTTTTTTTTTTAGCACTTCCATGTGCTTAACCACAGTTTAAGTATTATAATTTTCTTGACTAAAAAGCTCAGGTTCTTACAAAGTCCATGCAGAGGCATTAGGCTTATAGTTACAAAAGCAGATAAATAATTCAGAAGGAGGAAAAAATGTGGGACTGGGTATATTCACGGGTCTTTCCATTCAGAAGCTTCCCTGAATTCAAAGTCTTAAAAATAAGAAGAGGAGATTCATGGCAAAAACAGACTACCAGAAATGGCTAAATTTGACCCCCATGGACTATAAAACAATCTAGAATTTGACTAAATAGGGACCAAACAAACTAGAGTTCTCTGTTGTCCACTCTCACGCCACTGTTGGCAAAGTTACATTAACCTCCACAACAGAAGACCTGAAACAGTGATGTTTAATAGCATCAAAAAGGAAGAAGGAAGGAAGGAAGGAAGGAAGGCAGGCAGGCAGACAGGCTGGGAGGATAAAAGTACGTTCTCAGAAATATAGGATCTACCAAGCTAGAGCTAGTTATATATTATTAGCAATTGGTACAGATGGAGAATTTTGCAGCAGGAACAAAGGGTAAGAAGTTAATTTAACAAAGGCACAAGATATTACTGAAGGGAGTGAATGTTGAGATACTGGAAAATTTGGCTATTAGTAATGGTCAAATATCATACCAAGAATATTAGAATATTCTATACTCTCTCTTTCTTTCTCTATCTCCCTCTCCCCCACCACCACTTTCTCTCTCTCGATATATATATAAACATGAAGGATGGTGGTTGGTAAAGAATAGTCTATGCATTAGTTAAAGATACAGTGAACTGTCAGTGGAATTTATGTAGTGAGAAATGAGAGGGAAGGGATGGATTGAGAGACACTGATGAGAAAAAGAGAAAGAGATTAAAAAAAAAGAAGATGAAAAAGAAGAGAAGAGATAGAGAGAGGCGGTAGAGAATGACCAGAGTTTGAGAGTAATGGAGAGACTGGGTGACTGAGGCAATACAGCATCAAAATCAAGATAAGGCTTTAAAGTTTAACAAACACTGGCCATCTTTCTAGGCATCACCATCTACTAGCCTTATGTTACAGGACAAATCACTTAGATTCTAGAGTTACCATTTTATGTGTAAAAGCACAGCCATGAACAACCTACCAAGTTGTTTTAAAGATTACACATAATAATATACATGGAACATTCAGGACCATGTCTTGTACTCGCATTTCAATTATTAAAAAAAAAAAAATTGAAAAAGGTGCCCTGAAGTGTGAGGAGATGAGTCCTTCAGGAACATAACATGGGGAGAGAAGTTGAAAAATGATTTAAGGTAATGACTAATATTTATTTATGCAGGAAGAGGAGACAAGGAAGGAAGGAAGGATGGGGAGAGCGAGGGAAAAAAGGAAGGAGGAAGGGAGTCAGATTAGGAGAAACAGAACCAGGAAAGAGCAAGTCATGGAAGCTGAGGAAGGTAAGAGATCAACGAGGGGTGCTCAGGCAGTCCAGAACCATACTTTTCCTACCACATTTCAAAATAAACTCCAGATGATTTAAAAAGACAAATATTGATAAAATATAATCTTCCAAAAAAAATAACTCAGGTGAAAGGAGAAATGGATATGTACTAGCTCTGTGAAGAATTGTATTCAACTTTGAAACAGAAGACAAAAAATTACAAAGGAAAATTATACATACAATATATAAAACTATATATAAAGTTAGATTAAATATACATAAAGGTAACAAAACAAATTAAAAAGCAAATGGAGTAGGAAGATATTAATATTAAATGTGATTGGGAAAATATTTATTTTTATTAATTATCTTATCAATGTAAGTCTTCTGTTGTTAATGGAGAAAATGTTAATTATCAAATATGAGAGATTTTAATAATTAATAAAACATTAATGCAAATAATTTACTTAGTAGATGTTTTATTAGTGTCTATGAATACGATCAAGATATTAGTAAATAAAAAATGAATATTAATTGGACAGATAATTCAAAGAGAAGAAAATGCATAGAGTTTTAAATAATTGTAAATATTATTCACCAAAAGCATATAAATTAAAAAGTCACTGGTGACTCTGATAGTCATAAAAATCAGAAAAACATAAACACTAAAGCCCAGGTTTGATGAGCTAGCTGAGAAACTGGTAAAATTATAAGCCACTTCTAGCTTCAACAACTGGCTTAATCACTGTGGAAATAAAACAGCAAGATATAGTAAGAACATGATGATGTTTATCCTTAACAGATGATTTCGGTCCCAGGAATTAATCCTAATGGAGAAAGTAGTCAAGAAAACAAGATTCATGTACTTTCAGCATCCTTCTGAGGCAAATTTTCACGATTCATAAGAGGTAGCTATGGATACAGGGTTCCTTCATTTCACCTGTGTAGTTTAAGAATTCACAAAGCACTTTTACACGCTTAGAACTGTATAATCATCCATTTGGATGAGTATCATTATTCCCATTTTATGTTTGAGGGAACATCATTATCCATTGTTACTCAGCTAATGAGTCACACACACCAAGCTTGAGCTCAGGCCCAAATACCCGCCAAATCAAATCATTTTGAAGCTTAAGGAATAATTATAAGTCACTATAATCTTTTCAATTACTTCAGTTTCCCTCTCTCTCTCTTTCACTCTTTCTCTCTAACAACATAATGTCAATTCCTACAAAATTCAAGATAAAAGGGGTTTTGCAGTAGGCTTTGGGTCTCCATCTTTTCTCATCAGTGCTTCTTTTACCTCATAGTAATCATCCTAAATGTGTCTCTTACCTCTCTGGGTCTAATCTCTCCCACTATAATTTATACTGTATACAACATTGTACAAAAGTAATCCTTTATTGAATTACTGAGACCGTATCATTCATCCAATAAAAAAGAAATTCTTGAGGTCTAATTTGAGTCCATATTTCTGTAAAGTTTCAATGAAAAAACTTGACAGACATTCCTGGTGATATTCCAAGAGTTTGGTACACTATTGTCTGCCAACCGCAAAATTATATGCTATGGTTTCTAACACTTTGAAGACACTTATAAAAGACAAAATTATCTTCAAGTAGAAAACAGTGAGTGGTTTCTTATTGATTGTCCTCTTTTTTCCCTTCTTAACTTTTATATCTGCTTTCAAGTGTTACTTCTCGATTCAGACTATTATACATATACTGAACTTCCTAAGACAGCTCAGTACATACTTCTTGAGTTAGGCAGCAGAGGTGTACAGTGCCTTTTAATTATAATATTTCAAAAATACATTAAGTTTATTATAAACCTCTTTTAAATTCTAGGATTTTGCAGCGTACATAAAAAATTAGAATTTCAATATTCCTCAGAGCCTTTTATTCAAGAAGAAAATAATACCTTTTCAGTATGCATAATGAGAAGATAAAGGACTATAAAATATAACTTGAGATATTCAACTTTTAGACAAAATTAGCAAACATGTGGTACCTAATACATATTCATAATCGTAAAGTAAGACTTTTCATAGGAATCAGAAAACTCTTTTCAAATGTTAATCAAAGTTTATAAGGTCTCTAAAGAAGGGTATTTATAGCTATCAATTTGCAAAGAGTACCCATTTGAAAACAAACAGGTCAGGTTGGCTAAAGATAGAAAAATAAAATAAAAACTATATACAGTGTGATAATTATGTATCAGATCCTGGAGTCCTTCCCTCTCTCCTTCCCTTCCTCTCTTCTTTCCTTCCTTCCTTCAGTTATATTTACTCACCTTTAAAATTCACAAAATCCTTATGAGATTCTCCTAAGAATCTTATCATATTCATGAGGAAACTGAGGCACCAAGAGTGTAAGTTAGCTCAAAAACAGAAGTGATAGAGCTAAGATTTTAAGCCCTGGCAGTCTCAACACATGTTCTTAGTCAGTGCTGTACCATTTGGTTCTAAACTTTTTTTTTTCCTAATAAAGAGAGAGAGGGGCGCCTGAATGGCTCCGTAGGTTAAAGCCTCTGCCTTAGGCTCAGGTCTTGATCCCGGGGTTCTGGGATCAAGCCCCGCACTGAGCTCTCTGCTCGGCAGGGAGCCTGCTACCTCCTCTCTCTCTCTGCCTGCCTCTCTGCCTACTTGTGATCTTTGTCTGTCAAATAAATAAATAAATAAAATAAATAAAGAGCGAGAAAAAAATGTTATATGGAGTAGCTGCTAATATTGTTCTGAAATTGACCTGATCGTATTGTTATGGAGATAGAAAAAAAAATTCCAGTTTATAAATTATTTTAACATATCAAACAAAGTTGTCCCAAGGATTCATTGCCTAGGAAGAAATTTTGGGGGCATTCCCTCTAAGCACTGAATTCTACCATCAGAAGACAGGAACACCTCTAGGTTTGCCTCAAAGGTGATAGCTTTTCTCAAGTACACAATGTTCCCCCAATATTTCCTGCAAGTGCTAACAGGGTACAGAATGCTCAATACTACTACATTTGAGTGAAATCCGCAGGACAGAATCCTACTAGAATAACTTAAGAAGGAAGGCTACATAGAAAGGTGTGTGTACTGGGTATGTGTGTTCATGTTCATATTTATGTAGTTATCTATTTATTTATGTTTACATAATACATCTTTGTGTAGATGCTGGCATTCTCTCAATGGGGGTCATCAGCAGTGCCTTCAAGTGGCTCCAGGACCAATAGACCGAAAAATTAGCCATATTGGGACCACTTACAAGGTTTAGTGTTAAGCAATTTATTTAGCTCTCTCAGTGTTTCCTCATCCGTAAAACGGGAAAATGGTTAGTACCTAGTCATACACATATTACAAAGGCTTAACTGAGATATTACATGCCATCTACCTGGAACATTGTTTGTCACATTTAAATACTTAGTAAATTTTAGCTACTATTAGATATGTTAAAGGCTATTGTAAAGAGATTTCAAATAGACCTTCATTAATTCATTTGTAGTTCAGTTCATTTCAACTGTTTTGTGTGGGGAAGTGTATTAACATTAAGACAAGATCATATATAATATTGGTGTTATCTATAAGAGATTTATAGCCATTTCAGGAAGAGTAACAAAATACATAAAATATTCTTCTTTTTGCATAATGAAAGACAACACTTTGAGCGTTCTTCTGCTAGAGTACTAATGTGATTCTGGTTAAACATATTTGAATATATCTCTCACTTCATAGGAAGTAATAAAACTTTCTAAGGGTCAAAAAATAGCAAAACAAAACAAAACAAAACAAAAACAAAAACAAAAAAATGAACAACAAAACAAAGAAATAATCATGATCTGGAACCAGTACAAAGAAAGTGAGTGGTAAGAATGTGAAAGCCTGTGTTGTCCAGGAGATTAGAACTTTGGCCACTTCAAAGGGAGGAGCTGATATTACAATTTCCACAGTAAGCTTGGGAAGTTAAAGCAGGGAAAAGTGGTTCCAGGAAAATATAGCCCATGGGTCCCAGTAAAAGAAACACAGATGCATCCCTGGTTTAAGCACCCATGGTGCTGCACAAATTAAGATCTCACAAATACAAGACATAATAAAGATCATCCAAAGACAAGGAAATAAACCTCTAATGAAAATCAGGACACATAAAAACAGGTTTAGATCGTTAAGGATTTTGGATACTGGAATAACATAAAAAACATAAAGTAACTAAGAACAAAATATTTCAAAAATAAAATGTAGACTCAAAAAGATGAACAAGCAAAGAATAGTCATAGATTTAAGAAATTCATTAAGAAATTGTAGAGATAAAATATATAATTATTAAAATATAAAACTCAGTGAAGTTATACAGTAGATTTTATACAGGTAAAGAGAGAGCTAAGGTATTGGATTTAAACAAATTACAAAGAATGTAGGACAAAAAGGAAAGGAGATCTAATAAAAGAAAGGTTAAGAGACATGGAAAAAAAAAAACTAGAAGGTCTCAGATTTGACTTTGATCACCTTTATCATTACCACTTTGGACCAATTCACCATTTTCCATCTTCTCTCTATCTGTTATTTGTCCCCAACACTAATTATTACAAGAATTTAAAAAAACTTTCTGAGAACTACTGTCATGGTTCCTCATCATCCCTAAATATTTAGGTGCATCACCTCCTCTCCAAAACATATCAGACATATATCTACATAAGCACGAACAATATTCTAACTCAGGAAATCAGCATTGATACAATACTCATACACAATCCAAGATCTGTTTACAATTTTACTAATTACCTCAACTATGTTTCTTTTCCCTTTTAGGCCAAGGATAGTTTCCAAGAATACATACTTATTTGTCCTGTTGAAACCTTCCAATCTGGAATATCTCTCAAATCTTTGAGTTTCAAATATTATAGCCCTTATATTCTATAATATGAACTTCAACCTGAATCTGTCTGGTGCTTTCTTATAAGAAATTCCTGGCAAAATTACCACAAAAATGCAATCTTCCCAGCACTTTGAATCAACAGGCTCAGGATATCAACTTGTTGCACCACTGTGGCACAACTGTAGATCGCTTGGTCATGTTGGTATCTGCCAGGTTTCTCTGTACAATCAAGCCACCATCTTTCCTTTGTAATCGATTAGTGTTTTGTGCAAAAATAACATCAAATTATGACAAATTATATTCTTTGTCAAATTTTCTCCCACCAACCTTAGCCTTTATTGAAAATTCCACTTGAATTAACCAGCAATATGATGATTTGCTAAAATCGACCTGTCTCCTTCATCCCTTCTGCAGAAATAATTTTGCATTATAATGTAAAAAAGAGCCTTGTCTTACTCCCAATTTATGTATATATATTTATTCATACTTAAGTAAATCTGGAGTCACAGATTCCTATTTTATTCAGTAGGTTAAATATATTATTATCATTATTTATTTTAATGCTAAAATGATCCCAGATTTGGTCTGTGTCATTTTTAAATCTTTTCAAATATTCTTTGGAGTACATTCTTACTTTCTAGCACAGTAAATTGTTCAAGGTTTAGCATGTGTTTTCCCTGCTCTAGTCTAATCATTTCTAAAGGAGCTCTGTTTCTTTCACTGAAGGGTGGTATTTAAAACCAAGAACTGTCAAGTTTCATTCTTCTATACATAGCTGTCCAATTTTTCCAGCACCATTTATTGAAGAGACTATCTTTTTTCCACTGTACATTTTTTCCTGCTTTGTCGAAAATTAGTTGACCATAGAGTTGCAGGTTCATATCTGGGCTCTCTACTCTGTTCCACTGGTCTATGTGTCTGTTTTTGTGCCAGTACCATGCTGTCTTGATGAAGACAGCTTTGTAGTAAAGCTTGAAATCAGGCAAAGTGATGCCCCCAGCTTTGTTTTTCTTTTTTAACATTTCCTTAGCAATTTGGGTTCTCTTCTGGTTCCACACAAATTTTAGGATTGTTTGTTCCAGCTCTTTGAAAAATGCCGGTGGAATTTTGATCGGGATGGCATTGAATGTATAGATCGCTCTAGGCATTATATACATTTTGACAATGTTTATTCTTCCAACTCATGAGCATGGAATGCTCTTCCATCTTTTTGTGTCTTCTTCAATTTCTTTCATGAGTGTTCCGTAGTTCCTCGAGTATAGATCCTTTACCTCTGTGGTTAGGTTTATTCCTCGGTATATTAAGGTTCTTGGTGCTATAGTAAATGGAATAGATTCTCTAATTTCCCTTTCTATATTTTCATTATTAGTGTATAAGAAAGAAACTGATTTCTGTACATTGATTTTGTATCCTGCCACATTACTGAATTGCTGTATGAGTTCTAGTAGTTTGGGGAAGAGTCATTTGGGTTTTCCATATAAAGTATTATGTCTTCTGAGAAGAGAGAGAGTTTGACTTCTTCTTTGCCAATTTGAATACCTTTTATTTCTTTTTGTTGTTGGATTTCTGTTGCTAGGACTTCTAGTTAAGAAGACATACAGATGGCTAACACACACATGAAAAAATGTTCATCGTCATTAGCCATTAGGGAAATTCAAATCAAAACCACATTGTGATACCACCTTACAACAGTTAGAATGGCCAAAATTAACAAGACAGTAAACAAGTGTTGGAGAGGATGTGGAGAAACGGGAACCGTCTCACACTGTTGGTGGGAATGCAAGTTGGTTCAGTCACTTTGGAAAACAGTGTGGAGATTCCTTAAGAAATTAAAAATAGAGCTACTGTATGACCCTGCAATTGCACTACTGGGTATATACCCCAGAGATACAGATGTAGTGAAAAGAAGGGCCATCTGTACCCCAATGTTCATAGCAGCAATGGCCACAGTCGCCAAGCTGTGGAAAGAGCCAAGATGCCCTTCAAGAGACGAATGGATAAAGAAGATGTGGTCCATATATACTATGGAATATTATGCCTCCATCAGAAAGGATGAATACCCAACTTTTGTGTCAATATGGACGGGACTGGAGGAGATTATGCTGAGTGAAATAAGTCAATCAGAGAGAGTCAATTCTCATATGGTTTCACTTACTTATGGGGCATAGGGAATAATACAGAAGACATTGGGAGTTGGAGAGGAGAAGTGAGTTGGGGGAAATTGGAAGGGGAGACAAACCATGAGAGACCGTGGACTCTGAGAAACAAACTGAGGGTTTTGGAGGAGAGGAGGATGGGGGGGTTGGGTAAGCCTGGTGGTGGGTATTGGGGAGGGCACGTATTGCATGGAGCACAGGGTGTGGTGCATGAACGATGAGTCCTGGGACATTGAAAAAAATAAAATAAAATAAAATAAAACCAAGAACTGGGGACTTTTGCTTGCTGCCACTGGGTATCCTTGCTTCTAGATTCTCTCAGCACAGAAAGTGAAGAAATGACACATATACACAAACATACACATGTAAGTACATATATATGTCATAGCTTAAATACCCTTTCCATTACTTTCCCTGTATCAGATGTTACATAATTTTAATTAATTTTAAGTTAAAAATAACAACATCACATTCGGAAAGTTTTGAAGAATAAATAGGATTTAGACAAGTTTAAAAAAAAAAAAAGCAAACTTCAAATGCATTAAACAACTTGAGAACAAAAGTAGGTACTCAGGATGAAGTTTAAAAGGGGAAGCAGAATTTTGGAGACCAGACAGGGAAGAACATGATTATATATGCATGAACTATGACATGTTCATATTGACATTTCCAGTTCTTCTCTATGAGAGGCAGAATAATACTTCCTTCCGAAAGAGGTCTACACCCTATTCCTTGAAACCTGTGACTGAGTTAAAGATCTTGAGATAAGAGGAGTATCCTGGATTAGCTAAGTGAACCCAGTATAATTACCCAGGGCTCTTCTGAGAAAGAGCAAGAAGCCTCAGAGTTAGAAGAAGAGAAGGGATGTGGGAAGAAGAGGTCAGAGGACCAACAAGAGATCTGAAGGTGCTGTACCACTAGCTTTGATGGAGGAGGGAACCACAAACCAAGGTAATCCAGGTCGACATTAGAAGCTAGAAGAGCCAAGAAAACAAATTCTTCCCAAGAGACTCGAAAAGGAATCCGTCTGATAGCTTAAATTTAACCCAGTGTGTCTGATTTTAAACTCTGGACTCCTAAAACTTTAAGAATATAACTTTGTGTCATTTTAAGCTACTAAATTAATTTGTGGTAATTAGCTCCAGCAGCAATATGAAACTAATGCACCTGCCAGAGAAACTCACTTATTTTTAGCTTTCTTCTATGTTTCTCCCCAACATCTTCATTGTATTTACTTTTTTGTTCAGTCTTTTTAAAATTTGTCAGTTAATTCATTTATTCATATATGTATCACATCTTAAGTGTTCTTTTCATATAAATCCTGCATATCAAAAGTTACATAATTTTAAGTTAAAAGTATCAGTACTACATAAGAAAAGTTTTGTAGGGTAAATAAGATTTAGGCAGGTATAAAAAAAATACTTTAAATGCATTAAAATACTTTAAATGCAGCTTGAGAAAATGTATGTTTTCGAGACTGTCTCTGGGTAAAGAGACCAAAGAGGCAAGAACATGATTAAGCAAGACAGAATTACTAGGGAACAAAGTCAGGCAGGGCGGAACTGCCAGGGGAGATGCTCACAGAAGGAGCAAAAAGTCAAATCAAAGAAGTTCAGAGAACAAGACCCATCATGTTTACCCAGTGATACTTCTCTAAAGTTCTTAGAAGGGATGTAATATAAGGATTAAGAATAGAAACAGAAAAGCCAATCAGGAATCAGATTAACCAGGAAGAGCTGAAATGACCTGGCATATTTTGAGGGTAGAAGTGAGGGACAAAGTAACAAACTGGTTTTAAGAAAAAAAGGGTGGAGAAAGAATCAAGGAAAACTGGGAATTGTGCCTGAGTTTTTGGATGCTTTGGAGGGTTTTCCTTAAAAGATTTTCAGTTAATCCTGTTTAAGCTCTACCCCGTAGCCCATTCAGAAGTTCTTGGTATTTACAGTCTGAGCTGTTCTGGATTCTAGGAGCTAAGAGGCATCATTCTCGTTGGTTTCTCCAGGCACTCAACTTTCAGTGATCTCATGTCTAACGTTAGCTACTACTTGTTTATCTGCTTTTCTCAGATGCCAAAATGTGAGAGCATCTATTGCCAAATGTTATTATGTGGAAAACACTGAGAACAATTCCTGGCACAAAATATGTGGGATATAGGATTAGTCATTTGTTATTCTATTGCATTCTCTTCTAATCCTTTACTTCCACACCCTTACTAGTTTTGATGGGACTAAAAACAAGCAAATATTAGTCAATGTACACATTTAATCAGGAGTCTGAGTAATTCTTTCTCTCTCTTAGCTCAGCCTGAATCTTGCCACTTGCATTAGGTTTCTCTCTCTTTTTTTTTTTCTTTTTTGCAATGTAGTTCTTTAAGGGCAACCTAAAATAATTGTGTAAAAATACTGTTCAACATGTTAGATGTCATAATGTCATAATTTAATAGTCATTTAGGCTGGGGGTAACCCGTTACATAAACTTCTGTAATTTCCAGAAACAACCCACTATGCTAATTTGAGTTTAACTGTCAGGAGCATTCTAACATGTGATTGTAGGAAGTCTACTCTATCATCCAAAGTGGAAATAAAACCAGATTCTCACAGCTAGACTAACAGTTAAACATGATAGATTACACAGTTTTAATGACCCACTCTTTGGTTGAAATTTCTCAAAGCATTTTTTGTGGAATTCTTTTATAGTATGTTAGTGTACACTGGTTGAAAACAAGTCTGTTTAAAACCAGATTGGCCAGAGCTTGGTAAAACTTATTTGTGCCTTCAATATGCTAATTTTAGTTAATATTCACCTCACTTCAGGAGTGATTATGAGACAATAAATACTAAGAATAAATTCCTTCCTCATTTGATCATTAACCTCCTTGTTTATCTTCTTAAAATTAATAGAATTCCAGGGACCACACTTTGGAAAATGTGGATGTAGGCCAAACTTCACCTAAAAGGGCTGCAGTCTGCAAGTGAGTGCATTTTTTAAAAATTTAACACTAAAGATCACAGTGATTATGACATTTACATATATCTCAAGTCAGATATATGTTCACTTGAAGTCCAGGACATAGAAGATTAGGATACATGTGATTTCTCATAAGGATTGACCAGTGTAGGAAAATCATTAGGAATAAAAAAATAGGCAAAGGGACCTATCTTCAAACTCTAAAATGATGTCAGTGTTCTCATAACTGAAGAGCACAGTCTGCAGCTTGAGCAAGCAATGCCATTTTTGCATAGCTTTGAGATCCTTAAGGAGGCAGCAACCAGGGTTTACAAGGCTAGGTACATAAACGGCTGTAAGCTTGCTGCTAGACAGAAGTGGGCTTTGAGAGAATATTCATGTAATTTCTGAGATATGAGGACTAATTCTACAGTAGAAAAGCATTTGGGAAACAACCAACCTGCTTCTAGAACTGTTTCTCCTTAGGTACCCAGCTTTAAAAAATAACACCATTTTTATTAGATATTCTTAAGGTAGGAGTTCATGCTTATTTTTATCTGAGAGATTATCACAGTGGGTAGACGAGGGAGAAGAGTAGAGGAGCCAAGTGTGATGTGTTAGAGAATGTTCTTGCCAATTAATTTCTAATCTCTGAAAATCCTAGCAAACTGGAGAGTAAGGGTGTCAAGTTGGCCAGCAGTTATGAAGAGAATGTTGCTTGTTCAGGAGAAGCATGAAACATTTAGGTAAGAGATGCTGAAAGGGCATAATCAGATATTTAATGTAGAATTTAAAGTTCCTCTAATCTGTCATGGGACTACTTTCCCCCATCTTCTTTTTCCCCTCCCCTGTCTTTTCAATTTTTAATACACCTCTTATTAATAAGCACAGAGTCTGGATCTGTTTGGGGGACTATGACTTAAAGTGCAATTTTATAAAGGGTGGCATAAAGAGTGAGTGGAGGTCAATGTCAGGATGCCCATGGATCTGTCTGTTATAATGATCTCACACTCTTCCATTCATGTACCTGTAATGACATGTTATCATTTAGTAATCAAATACATGCTCTTTAGATACAAAGTAGTGTTTGAATCCAATTACCTCAAAGTCAAGCAGCCTCTATAAAGTCTTTCGTCCAGGCTGTATACTCCTTTTTTTTTTTTTTTTAAGATTTTATTTATTTATTTGACAGAGAAAGAGAGATCACATGTAGGCAGAGAGGTAGGCAAAGAGAGAAGGGGAGGGAGGCTCCCCGCTGAGCAGAGAGCCCAATGTGGGGCTTGATCCCAGGACCCTGAGATCATGACCTGACCTGAAGGCAGAGGCCTAACCCACTAAGATGTCCAGGTGCCCTAAGAATGTATACTCTTTATCATCCTTAATATGATGCTACCCTTTGCATTTTGGGTACATGATTGTATATATCTGATAATGCACTCTTCCCCTCCCCACCACTGGAAACTTCATTTTCTTTTCACCCCAACCATGTACGAGAAATTTAAAAGTAAACTTTGAACATCTGATCCTATACACATGGGGTTTTGTTGGTTGTTTTGGAGATAACATCCCCCTTGGCTGAAAATATTCCATGTTTCCACTAGCCTGTGGCCTATGATGATAACTCTGCTGCTGAATTTTTCTCTCATTGTTCCATGCACATCTATCTTGTCTCCTCTTTCACTATTCAAAAACTAAACCATAGACAACTTGAACATAAAAACATGTCTTACTCTGTATCCTCAAAATGTTTATCACAGTGCTTGGGCCCATAGAGAATGGAGAAGAAATACTAAAGTTCCTGTAGTTTTGTTACTTTAAGTGTTGTAGCCAGGAATAACCCACTCACTCATTCATATTTTAACATTAATTTTTCCACCAAATACCAAATACATATTAATAACTTACAGATAAATTTCTAGGTTTGTGTATAACTATATTATACATGAATAAAAGGAGTTCTTCATACTCTTATCATTTTTATTATCCTAATTTTAACACAATATTTAATTTTAAAACTCAACCTGAATAAATTATATAATTAAAATGGGGGGGCAATTATTATTACCTTTTCTGTTTCTATTAAAATTCGATTTGTTCCTTCTGGAAGACCAAGTTTCTTGATATTTAGGGTATCAGTTATAAAGACTGATTCTAGAAACAGACAAAAGCATTAAAGGAAAATAGGTCAATAGTGATCTGTACATCCAAGTGTGGATCCTTTGATTTGTCATACCTCTTATGCAGGACTGAGAAGAATCCTGCTTTGCCATCGCCAAACAATTCATGAATGTTTAACTATTTCAACTTCTAATGTGATATTTATCACATCAAATAAGGGTTGATGCTTTAGATGGTTTCCTTGCCACTCACATAGGAATAAAAATGAGGAAGAGTAACTGTTTGAGGGATCCCCTCCCTCCCACAAAAAGGAACTACTGATTCCAGAAACAGAAGAGCCTGAAAGGTATATGAGTCTTTAGACCTTCACAATAGATCCTCATTCAAAGTTACTTTAATTTACCCAGGTCTATAAAATCTGGCAAAAGCAAATTCCAATGAAGCAGCTGTGAACCTGGAAGCAAAAATGACCTCAAAACCAAGTGGAATTTGCACAGTTCATATGCTTTGCTCTGCTGGGGTAGGTGTAGTAGTCTGTGTATATGCATATATGCCTGTTTGTCCTTAAAACTTCTTGAATCCTCATGACCCCATAAGCCTGATGCCATCACTGTTCCATTTTACATGTTTGGTTAATCAGCTCACATATATAACTTGTCCAAAATCACAAAAATAGTTAGTAGGAGAACTTAGTTTTGTAACAGAACAATTTGGTCCTAGAATCCATGTTCTTTCCTGATACACTCTAGAGCCACCAACAGTGAACAGAATTGGCTTCTCAACAAACCTTTACACTTAAGTGTCTGTGTTTATAGACATGTATATAAATACAAATGTAGGCATACATTTGTATGTATAAACCTTAGACTTTGAAAAATAACTGGAAGGAAATAAACCAGTAGGATAAAAGTTATAATTTCTAGGTAGTAGTTTATGATTTGTTATCCTTCATATTTTTTGCATTCTCCAAATACTCCATAATCATATACTATTATTTTCAAAAAATAATATATTCAAAAACAAAATGTTTACAAAAATGCTCAGTAACTGCCCAATCTATCTAAAATTTTGACTATCACTCTACTATTTTATGGATATTTTTCCTGCTTTAATTTAATCTCTGATGCCAGTCACCATGAGTTTGATACATTAAGCATTTTCCTTACTTAACACGGTCTCTCTACCAGCAGAATATTAATTCCCTGAGAATAAGAATTTTTATCTGTTTTGCTAACTGCTGGACTTAGAACAATGCTTGGTGCACTGTAAACTCAATCAGTATTCAGTTAAAAATTACTTATATAATATAAAAAGCACTGTTACTTAAAGATTCATACTTGAATTAAAAGTAAATTCCATCTACTGACAACCCTTTATAAAAGTGCAGTAACTTCTTCTGTTAAAAAAAAATAAGTCCAATTTATCCACGTACAACTGTTCATCATGAAGAAGAATATATAGAGAAGAGTATATAGAGGGAGAGAAAAGATAAGAAGGTGTGCATCTGCCCAATCTCATTTATCTTTGGGTAATCACCAGGATGCAGAAGGTGGAACCACTGATGATCAAACTGAAATTCTTCTGAATATCCAAGAATGAACACTTAACATGATGGTTCAGTGATACATTGAATTAGGAAGATTTCAATTTAGGAAATAATAGTAAGCAAGAGTAGTCAATATTGCTTAAGGGGAAGTGGAAGGTATTCTTTATACAGGAATGAAGAGAAAATGAGGATGAAGTCAAGAAAAGGTATAGAATTGAGTACATAATTTGGGATTAAGAAATAAAATTAGATGCCATTGAAAATAACAGCTAAAATTAAAGGTGTACCAGGGTGCCTGGGTGGGTCAGTTGGTTAAGTGTTCGGCTTCAGTGCAGGTCATGATTCCAGAGTCCCAGGATCCAGCGTCAAATCAGCAGGCTCCCCACTTAGCGGAAAGTCTGCTTCTCCCTCTGACCCTCACCACTCTCATGTTTTCTCTCTCACACTCTCTCTCTCAAATAAATAAATAAAATCTTTGAAAAAAATTAAAGGTGAACCCTAAAGTTTGCCAAGGACACTGGAACAAAAGTTAAAAAAAAATGGTAACCAACTGTGTGTTGTTGCTGTCTGTTCAAAAAATCAAAGTATGGCAAAATCAGCTTTGTTAACCTGTTAGCCTTAGAGCTCTCAAAATGAAACAAAAAATTTAGAGGAGGAGAGGAGGAGGAGGTGTGGGAGAGAAGGCAACTGAAAATTGGAAATATCAAAGAGAAATGGTGTAGTTTCTTTGACATTCAAATGTTTCCAGACAGCACAGATTCTGAAAGATTTCCCGATTCCCTTCTGAAATCGGATAAGGATTTCACAATTCAGTTTCCGCTGCTTTTGCCACCTTTACGGTCTCACTGCTCACCTCCACACTTCCAGCACACACGTGCATGCACACAGATTCATTTCATTTGAAAATATGTGTTACTTTACAGTCACACTTAATTGATTTAGAATAGGAAAATAAGCAGCCTTTATTTTATTTTATGAAAGCAGCCTGTAAATGGGGGGGGGTGTTATGCTGTGACCATAGATCTTTGAGCTTTTTTTGTACCTGAAGTATCATTTAAAAAAGCAAATTCTTCAAAAAGATTCCTTTTCTCTCTCCCCATCTTCTGCTCCTTCTCTGCCCCTCTCTTCTTTTCACTTTCTACCAGTCCTTCACATACGGCCCAAAGGTACTATATTTCATATACAAAACCAGGTAAAAATACAGGAAATGGAATTTTGTCAATTTTATTTCCAGGAAATGTAGAGTTTTAAACTGGCTTCATTCATATCGAGGTTGCTTACATAAACTTTGATACAGAGATCATTCAGAGACTGATATTAGAGCTAACTGTTAATTATTGGAGGAAAGTCACAGTTCATAGATTCTTCTGGCTCATTCTATAAGCCATGCAGAGCTATCTGTCATTAATATTTATATTCATTGTGATGAAGGAGAGTTCCCTCAACACTTGTAGGTTAGAGTTCTTTGTCACCAGAATGTTGCCCTTTCAGGTGGAATTTAACATTTATAGAATTCAGAATTTCAATCAGAAAGAGAATCAACACAGAGACTATGATGGCCTCACAGCATGAACTGGGAAGATTCTGAGAGATGAGCCTTTTTGGACCAATGGCAATGATGTTTTAGAATTACTGTGGAAATTACTGACTATATTAGCATGGGATACACTGTTGAACAGTTGTTTTTTTTTTTTTTAAGATTTTATTTATTTATCAGAGAGCGAGATTACATAAGCAGGGAGAGCAGCAGGCAGAGGGAGAAGCAGGCTCTTTGATGCGGGACTTCATCCCAAAGTCCCGGGATCCTGACCTGGGCCGAAGGCAGACACATAACCAACTGAGCTATATAGGTGTCCCATAATGAGTTGGTTATTAAACCTGAGGAGTAAGTAGGTTCAGGCCGTGTGCTTTTGGATGACCTTCAAAGCAAACAGGTCCCAAACTTATTGATATGGGACTGAGTTTGCCAAAAGACTCATTCTGCATGGAAAAAGAAATGAAGTTAAAATCTCATCTCAGCTTATTGGATTTGGAAGCCAGTAGAGCTATGTGGACTCACATTAAGGCCACAACATTTACTGCCATCTTGAAACTGAGCTCCTTTTGCTTCTGAAATGGGTAAAATATCTGTTCTACAGATGTTAATTCCAGTTTCTACTAGCTTACCTCTTCATCTAAGTAATACCACAAATTAATATGCCCTAATCCCTATTACAAAACCAGTATTTTAAGGAGTGTCCTGGTCATAGCTGAATGGACCAGAAGTAGGCGCTTGAACTTTAAAAGACAATCTCTTCTCTCCTTAGAGACCTATGGTATCATCTTTCTTTGAGAGATGAGTTAGGCCAATTGGTTTCCTCTCTCTTTTTTTGTAATGCATATCAGGGAACATGAAGACACCATAGCTACCAATAAGAACTGAAGCTGACAGAGACTTGAAGAAAAGAGAAATTCATTAGGAAAGAGTAAAAAGTATAGGTTGCCTCAAGAATATAAAAAACAACCCAACATACATCCTCAAAAAGCACAGACTTGGACCATCCTAAAACCTGCATTGTGTCCCCCACAAGGACGTTCTAACCTCCAATGTGACAGTACATGGAGATAGGACCTTTAGAGTGGTCATTAAGATTAAAGGAGTTCATTTGGATGGGGCACTTATCTAATAGGACTAGTGTCCTCATATGAAGAGAAAGAGACATAAGGATGAGTGTACACAGAGAAAGAGGCTATGTTAGTACAAGCAAGAAGATGGCCCTTGGTAAGCCAATGAGAAAGGCCTCAGGAGAGACCAAACCTACAACACTTTGATCTTGGACTTCCAGCCTCTAGAACTATGAGAAATAAATTTCTATTATTTAAGCCATCCAGTCTGTACTATTTTTTGGCAATGCTAAACAGAACCTTGATTAATAGAGACCTTAAAATTGGTATCAATTAAGGTTTGCCCATGGATGACCTGATGAGTTTGTATTCTGCCATTATCTAACTGGATGATTTAGGGGAGGTTGTTTAGTCTCTATAGACCATAAACTCCTCATCTGGATGATGGGAGAACCCTGTCTCTAAGATATTCAAAAATTTAAATTTAATGGGAATGTTGACATTCCTAATTATTCCAACTCCCCCCAATTTCCCATTCTCTTGATAAATGCATTTAATAGATTACATTACTTACTGTAATACAATCTATGTAGGACAAACTCACTGTAATATAATCTAATGTATGACAAACATCAAGTGATATCATTTCTTCTTGATTGACACATGCATATTTCAGTCCCACCTATAGAGTCGGGAGAGTCTTGAGGGAAGATTCCAGATCATGCATTTAGCTAGTCATTTAAGAAATATTTATTGAACATATCCTATGGGTAAAGCACCACTGATGGGAATAAAATTATAATGAGAAAAAAAATTAAGAGTCTCATGCTCTACCGACTGAGCTAGCCGGGTGCTAAAAGAAATTAAGAAAAGAAAATTATGAAGAGGATGCATATGCCAGTTTCCTTCATGGGGGAGACTAAAAAGCGAGATTATGTAAGTTAATTCAGAACTACAGCCATGGGAAAAAAAATGAAATAATATTAATTAGTATTTGGAGAAAAACATTGTAATTTTATACTGGAATTCACAGGAAGATAATTCCTTCTCTCAAAGATCAAATTATTAGGAAATAATCTGATTATCTGAGGCTTATACAAGCACATTTTGTTCACACAGTTGAAGTCATTGGTGAAATCCCTCTGGTTAGGGTCAGTCTTAGCTAATATGAGTTCATAATTGCTACAAGGCTACCTGTTCAAAAATCTGCAGCCTTTGCTTGATGTTGGTCATTCCTTTAAGACAAACTGACTTGCTCAATGAAACAGGAGGGAAACAAGTCAGGTATATAGATGTTTAGAGTTCATAAAGAACAACCTGAATTTAAATGACTTAAACCTTCAAAGATTTACTTTACATAACCGAATGATGAAAAAACACAATCTACCTTGGGCAGTTATTGTGAAAATCAGAGATCAATATTCACAAAACTCCAAGCAGACTATTTAATATACAGCAGGCACTGAAAGTGTTTGTCATTATTGTTTTATTATTTTATTTCAAAGCAAATATGGGAAAATGATGATGATTGATTGTGGAGCACCATCTTGAGAACGATATAAGTCTGTGACTTGACTCAAGATCCACGAGCATCAGTGAGAGAAGCTGCAATCTGAGTTACATTTAATCATTATCCTCATGTTAAAATCTCCTATTGGAGAAGGGGTCAATTGAGATAGTAATATACAATTCTAACTCTCCTCAATCTGTGACTCAGGCACTGCATAAAAGAAAATCACTGACAACTGTTCAGCTAAATTCTAATGGTGGTAAGTAAAAAGAGAATAAAAAAAGGTGTTTTACAAAAATCTGGTAGAGAGTGATCTCAGTACTCACAGGCAGAAGCAGAACACAACTAGTTATGGAGAGGAGATGGAAATATTAAAGAAATAGGGGATTATTATTTTTTAAAGATTTTATTTATTTGACAGAGAGAGAGATCACAAGTAGGCAAAGAGGCAGTCAGAGAGAGAGGGGGAAGCAGGCTCCCCTCTGAGTAGAGAGCCTAATGTGGGACTTAATCCCAGGACCCTGAGATCATGACCTAAGCCGAAGGCAGAGGCTTAACCCACTGAGCCACCCAGGCGCCCCAAGAAATAGGGGATTACTGCAAAAAGAAATCAGAGTGTCAAAGAGCTGAAGATAACTATTTACTGGCTATTTTGTAAGTGGTTCCCACTGTACTTCCTAGGACATACTTAAAGTAGTTGGAACAATATTTTCAGAAATATTACCTTCTAAATCATCAGCAAACACCATAGTGGGCAGTTGACACTGGAAATCTAATTGCCATCTCTTTGTTTTCCCTTAAGAACATGTTTATTGGAAATGTTCCCTTTTCTTTTTGCCTGGCACTCATAAGGAAGAAGCATGAACAATAATAGTTCAAATAAATCATTACAATTACACCAACAGTTATATTGTAAATGGCCAACCCAAAGTCACATTTCCGTGTTAAATTCAATAATGTTTTATTACAAACATTACAATAAAAAATACATCTCTTCAAAATGTGTAGCACAAAGTGTGGAACAGTAAAATGTCATCAGGTATTCAAAATGAAAAATAAATCTAATAGTCCTAAACTTCTGCAATTACAAAACACACGCAAAAGCACTGATGGGCCTTTCTTCCCAAGATGATGGAACTCTTAAACACTCATTAAAAAGCTGAATACATTTCATTTCAAACAGCAGCTTTTCATGAACCAGGGTGTAAACACTGACTGATATGATTAAACCTAACTTCAAATTAAATTTAACTGGCGTTTTCTGGCTTCTGGCAAATAAGTATAAAACACGTTTACATTCTAAGTGTGAAGCTTAATAGTATAAAATTTAGGGGTGAAATTACACTTACACATAAAGTGCAATAAATTGCCTTTTTAATGAAGTGTAATTGACATATAACCCATTAGTTTCAGAGGTACAACATAATAATTCAATATTTGTATATATTGCAAAATGATCACAATAAGTCTAATTAACACATGTCATAATAGGTAGTTATGAATGTTTTTTCTTGTGATGGGATCTTTTAAGATCTATTCTCTTAGCAACTTCCAAATATTCAATAAAGTATTAACTGCAGTCACCATACTGTACATTAAATCCCTATGACTGATTTACTTAATAATTGGAAGTCTGTATCTTTTGACTTCCTTCACCCATTTGCCCACCTATCCCAAACCCTGCAACTGGAAATAAACGATCTGTTCTCTATATATATGAGCTCTACTTGTTTAAAGTTCCACATATCAGTGAGATGACATGGTATTTGTCTTTTTCTGTCTGATTTATTTCACCTAGCATAATGCCTTTAAGGTCCATCCATGCTGCTGCTAACATTTCCTTTTTTGTGGCTGCATAATAATCGTGTGTGTGTGTGTGTGTGTGTGTGTGTGTGTATGTGTGTATCTCCACACTATCCATTCAACCACTAATGGACACTTAGGTTGCTTCCATGTCCTGGTTATTGTGAATAATACTGCAATGGAAATAGAGGTACAAAAATATTTTAGAGTTAGCGTTTTTCTGTTCTTTGAGTAAATACTCAGGAATTGAAATGTTGGTTCATGTGGTAGTTCTATTTTTAATTTTTTGAGGTGCCTCCACACTGTTTTCCATAGTGGCTGTATCAATTTACATTTCTACTAACACTGCTCATAGGTCCTTTTTTTTCTATATCCTTGCCAGCACTGGTTATTTCTTATCTTTTTGATAATAGCATTCTAAGAGGTGTGAGGTGATATCTTATTGTGGTTTTGATTTGTATTTCCCTATGATTAATAATTTTGAGTACCTTTCCTGTACCTGTTGATCATCTCTATGTCATCCTTAGAAACCTGTCTCTTTAGTTCCTCTATTTTCTAATTAGAGTTTTTCTATTGAGTATATAAGTTCTTCATATATTTTGTATATTAATCCTCATCTGATATATGATTTACAAATATCTTCTAGGATTCTGTAAGCTGCATTTTCTTTGTTGATTATTTCCTTTGCTGTGCGGAAGATTTTCAGTTTGATGCAGTCCCACTTGCTTGTTTTTGTTTTTGTTGCCTTTGCTTTTGGTGTTAAATTTAAAAGGTCATTCCCAAGGCCAATGTCAATGTAGAACCTTCTCTGGGTATGCAACTGATACTTGTTCAAGATTGCCACTGAACAAAGATATCAGGTTATCCATTCAATAAGAAAAGATCTACCACAAATTTTATCACTTATATACCTACTCCCAGAACCCCACCAAAATAAGAATCAAAAATACAAATAATTATTAATGTATAGATCAAAGAATACATGATGAGAAAATGTTAACTCAGCCACTAGAACGAACTTTTGGAACACAGATATAAGGTGAGGGAGGAAACTAACAATGTAGAGAAAGCTTCCAGTAAAAGCATGCAGAGGAGACTCCATGAGGCCTTGACTAAGAGATTCAGCATACTGAAGCATCATTTGCTGTGGAAAGCCAGTTGACTCCTAGAGCTAAAACAGACTGACATTATGATTACAGAGAGGTTCATCTCCCAGGTGCTGTGGTGCAATTAACAACCTAATTCCACTACAATGAAACTCATTTGGACTTCAACCACAAGAAATGTTAAGAATAAATTTGTGTTTAACTCACTAAGTTTGTGATAATTTGATAGAGCAGCAATAGTAAATGAATATACCATATAATGTAATGCTAATCAGCAATAAAAGGGGTGAACTATTGATATAAACAATATAACTGAACATGAAAATAATTCCTGAGTGAATTAAAAGGACAAAAAAGGAGTATATGCATTATTATGTCACTTTCATAAAATTCTAGAAAATGCAAAGTAATCTAAAGTGACATAAAGTACATAAGTGGTTGAACATAAGGGACAGGTAGATGCAGGAAGGGTTGCAAAGAATCATGAAGAAACTTTTGAAGGTGAATTATATTTGCATAATGTTGATTGTAGTTTTGGTTTCATGGGTAAGTACATAGTCAAAACTTATCAAATCACACACTTTAATTATGTGCAGGTTATAGTATGTATATTACACCTCAAGGCTTTTAAAATTAAAAATATGTGTGTAGGGGGTATATATATATATTTATAGATACATAGATATAGAGATATCTATGTATCTATATGTATATATAGCAAACACATATACATCTCATATTTGTAAATACACACACATATATAGTGTATATATAGAAATGAATGAAAACAAAAAGATAAACAGGACCCCAGAGCTCCAACATTTATCTTAAAATAGCTTTAGAAAAAGAAAATGAGTAAAATAAAGAATTAGAGAATCGTTATAGAGCTAATAGAGGAAAACATCCCAGAATTAAAGGTTATCACTTTATAGACTGAAAGAAGCAGCTCACTAAGTGACCAGAAGAATGAATAATTAGAACCATGCTAAGATTCACAATACTGAAATTTCACACAATACTAAGTTAAAGAGAATTTTAAAACTTAGAAAAAGTTGGTATTGGGCAGGAATGAATACTTGGGAGTGAGGGGAGAAAAGAAATAAAAATTCACAAGAGAGACTTGATTTCAATCCAGAAGGATATTAGGCTATTTGAAAGCAAATCTATCTGTTGGAAGTCAGCAGCAGAATAATGACATAAAAGTTTTAAGAATAAATAATATCCATCTTAGAATTCTTTATCTAGCCAAAGATTCAATCAACTTTTCCGGTAGGGGAAAAGAAGACATTTTATGATGTACAAAACTTCAAAAAATTAACTCCTGAAACACAGTTTCTTAAAAAAGCTATTAGAGAATGTCCTAGTAGGATATGGCAGCAAATAAAAAAAAAAAAAAAAAGGAAAGACATGGGGTCAAGAAAAGGAGATCTAATATAAGACAATTGGAAAGATAAGTCCCAGCTCTGCAACAATCCTGAAATTTAAAAATTTCTCATTGGAGCAAGAGATAGGTAAGATGGAGGGGCATCTTAAGGAAAACAAGTTATAATTTCATGTGTTTCAGTGTAGGGAAGAATAACATCTAGGCATTTGATAAATTATTTTTGAACATTAAAAAATTATGGAAGAGTTATGATGAAAATATAGCAAATGTAAAAACAAGTTTTTTTAAGAAAAATAAGAAATCTTACTTGAAAGGTTATTAATTTTGTATACTACTAACTGCTTGATGAAGCACTAAATAATTTTAATGTGAAAATAATATATACATTAACTATTGATTTATTCAAGATCAGTACTGGGAAAATAAGGAAGCAGGGATTGCAGAGGTGTTGTAGTGGTAGTATGAGAAGTTTAATATCCACTAACTTGATGGAAAATCAACAGATATTTTAATGTAACAAATACTGCATCATAGGTATACAATTAAGAAATTCTAAAAGTCTCAGAACAAACATTAGTAAGTAGTAAAGCTAAAGAGCTTGTTTCTGGGAATAGAGCCTAGGGAGTACAAAGGGGTGGGCAGGATATTGCCTTTTTTTTTTTTTTTTAAACTTTTGTCACTCTTCCACTGTGTTTCAAGTCATTTTTTAAAAGTGTTTTCTTATTAAAGAAATCAGCAATGGTTGCCTTAGCAATACGTCCTAATTAGTACAGCTCTGCATGAATCTCTATTATTATGCTGAATCATTTATTTTCAGAAAAATATGCTTTAGGTTCACGAAAGAAAAATATAACTAAAAATTTTTAATAGAGTTCTTGATTTTTATCACCCCTGCATAGCAATCTTTCAAAAACAGAATTAAAAGTATCTTCCGTGTGTCAGGGTATTTCAATTTTGGTGATAAAAATTAATAAGAAAATGTTCTCAACAGATTATAGTTTATTGGTGGGTGGCAGTGGCAGCAAGTACACAGAAAATTAGATTTCAATGTGATTATGTTTAAGGAAATAGGGAAAGTAGACAGTTTAGTTATAGAGAAATTGAAAAACTGGAACACTTTCAAATTTATAGAAAAATTTCTTGGATGGAAAAATGTAATCAAGATAATGAAGGGGGGAATGTGTGAATGATCCGATATATACTGAACAGCAAGAACAGGCCAAAACATTAGTAAAATTTAAAACAGAATACATACCTTCCAAGTCATTTAAGTTGAAAACCAGCAAACTAAATTTAATATAGCAAAGACAGAAAGCAAAGGAAATACTAAACATAAAATCCAGGGAGCATTAAAGAAAATGGAAAAAGGGGAAGTCACATCCATTTTGAGAAATATAATACATATATTGGTAAAGTTTACAATTAGATTTCTTAAAGAATTCTGGGGAAATCGCTTGTTAAGGATTAATTTCCTCTCTGAACCACCCTCTCCATCCCAATGGCCAAAAAGATGGAGGAAGAGAATGTGAAAAAGTAAATGGATGATGCTTCATTTCTACCTCAATGCAAGAAACTAAAGAATTATGGAATAGACAAAGTGAGATTAAATAAAGATGTCTAGGCAACTTTGGTGATGTATTGCTGCAAGAAGGTTGAAGGGATCTTGGTCTGAGTTCACTATTATTTCTTGTCTGGAAAAGCAAAGCCAAGTGGACAGAACATATTAAGAGACTGTTTGATACCCTTCATCTCTAGGTATTAACAGATAAAAAGCTACAGCCCTGGGCAAGTGTTTCCATCCCAAACAGAAAAAAGTGGAGCTTTTCATTGATCCTACTGGGTTTTTCTTGATACGGGAGGAAACAAAAAAAACAAATGAATTAAACAAAAACACAATGTGCCTAAAGTAGAAATCAGGCCAAAAAGAAATTTTCATTAGTAAATATGGCCAGAGGTATAGCTGACTGAATAAATGTTTTTAAAAATAAGCACCTCTAGAGTTTGCCTTCAGGTCATCTCAAGATTTCTAGGTCACTGGACTTGGAAACAAACCAAGAGCAGTCATCGATCTTAAGATCTAACTGGAGGGTGGTAAACTAGCAGTGATCAGGAGAATCCTTTCAAACAACTTTGGGTTAAATACCTGGTTATATAGATCTCTCCTTCCTCAAGGAGGAGGATGAGAAATAGAAATTAAGTTATAGGACTAATGAAATGTTTCCCTTTTTCCTCCCAATATAAGAAGAAATATGTTTCAAAGGTTGCAGAAGAGAAAACCTTTGAATAAGATATGCTACAATAAACAAAGAAAATATAGACAGAATCAGCGATCTCTTCTTAGATAAAAATGAATTCTCAAAAAAATTATGTTACAACATATCAAAATGAAAAGAGAGCTAGGTAAAATAAAGACATAGTTTAGGGTTAGCAATTTGTTGTTGACATTAAAAATGCTTTTTGAAGAAATAAAGGTAAGAATCGACCTATGGAAAGACTGAGTCATCGGTAGAAAAGAGAATGTTAAGGAGCAATACCAGAATGTCGGGGGGAAATGACAATAAAAGAAAGGGAAGATAAATTGATTTGGAAGATGTATATCTCCCTGAGTTTATGCAACCAATTGTCATGGTTAAATAAAGAGGCAAAAATGAAAGAATCCGAAATGATAATTAAAGCATTGCTACAATAAATTCCTTGGGCTGAAAAAAGATGCACTCTGTAGTTCAAAGTTATAATATTTAGGGAAAACTATTCCCATCTTAAGAATCCTAGAGTCAAAAAGTTTTCATTCACATATGAAGGTATCAAGAGAATGTATCCCACTGAATAAATCTGAACCTTCTAAAAAAAGAAATCATAAAGTTGTACTCTTTTCAATCGGGAAAATAATAAATAAGTGTATTTATATAAATATAAATTTATTAATATTATATCATTATGATATAATTTAATATATTAATATTAGTATCGTTGCATTTCTTATAGATATATATTAAAATAAAATATATTTTTTCATATATATATGAATATATATATATATGAACTTGACAAAAAACACTGAAGATGGATGCACCTACACATAAAGTTAAACCTAAGTAATGATAATCTAGAAAAATGGTAAATAAGCCTATCTAGTGATAAACTAGAAAACCAGAATCTAATTATCTTAAAATGTGTAGAATATTTTAACAGGCACAATTTTTTAAGGTAATAATGTTTTTCCAAATTTTCTACAATGATCATGTTATTTGAATGTTAGAAAACAATTTTTAATTTAGGCCATGTGCAAATAAACTGCACAGATCCACTTCCTGCTAAGCAGCCTGCTCAGACCTGGTGAGCAGTTGGGAGTTGGTAACAGGTCCTAGATCAGCAGGTGACAGTCTGCACTTGTGCAGGACCCACTCCCCCCAATGTTGATGGGTCATCCCCTGCTGATCAGCCTCACTCACACACCTCCCAAAGGAGAATGGACATGGCTTTTACTCTCACCCACAGTCTTTCTAAGAGTTCGAAAATTGGGTCCTTGGTATGAGCAGTGAACTGGCTTCAACATTTTGGGTTGCTTTGGGGGGTTTCTCCACTCAGGTCCATCTGCTTGTTGTTTTTTTTTTTCTCCCCTCTACCCCTTCCCTTGTTTCCATTCCCCTCCACTCTTTCCTCTCTTTCTTTCACATTTAATGACATTCTAAGGTAAAGTGGGCATTGTTGGAAGAATATCTCATCTCCAGTAGGAAAGGAAGTCATTGTTCTCAACTATTGGTTTCTGCTACTATCAGGGCTCCTCCAAACACTAAGGAAGATTTTTTTCTTCACTGGCTTATTTCTTTAAAAAATTCTCATTCCTCACATGGCTTATATCAGTAAGGAAGGGTTCCTACTGAATAGTACCAGTTATTAGGACAAACAAGGAAATGCTTGTTAAAAATAGCAATAATTCCATGTACTTGAGGTGTGTGCATTACATGATCCTTCTATCACATATTTGAGTTCCATACTATCAGCAGTCTTATAAGTGTAAGACATTATTAGAAGTAATATATTACTATTTTTAAGTAGGTCACAGAAGGAATATCTAAACTTCAATTTAAAATTTTAAGTGTGGTTTTTAAAAAAATATTTTATTTTTAAGTAATTCTTATCCCCACCATGGGACTCAAGATCAACCCTGAGATCAAGGGTCACATGTTCTACCAACTGAGTCAGCCAGGCACCCCTAATATTAAATGTAGTTTTAAGGGATGCCTGGGTGGCTCAGTTGGTTGGGCCACTGACTTCGGCTCAGGTCATGATCCCAGGCTCCTGGGATGGAGTCCCGCATCAGGCTCCTTGCTCAGTGGGGAGCCTGCTTCTCTCTCTGCTTCTGCCTGCCACTTTGCCTGCTTGTGCTCTCTTTCTCTGACAAATAAATAAATAAAATCTTAAAAAAATGTTTAAAAAAAAATAAATGTAGTTTTAAGATTGACTTCAAGGATCAAACTCTAAGCTATATTAAGGTAATTTTGTAACTGGTACTAAAATAATGCACAGATTTAGAATTGAGTGCATGTTATGAATCAAAATAAATTCCCTGATCAGGGAGTGAGTATAATAATATGTCTGACTTCTTTAATAAATGGTGCTGGGAAAACTGGACAGCTATGTACAGAAAAATGAAACTCAACCATTCTCTTACACCATACACAAAGATAAACTCAAAATGGATGAAAAACCTCAATGTGAGACAGGAATCCATAAAAATCCTAGAACAGAACATAGGCAATAACCTTTCGACATCGGCCACAGCAATCTCTTTCAAGACACGTCTCCAAAAGCAAGGGAAACAAAAGTGAAAATGAACTTTTGGTACTTCATCAAGATAAAAAGTTTCTGAACCTGGTGGTGGGTATTAAAGAGGGCATGTATTATATGGAGCAAGGAAACAGTCAACAAAACAAAGAGGCAACCCACTGAATGGGAGAAGATATTCACAAATGACACTACAGACAAAGGGCTGATAGCCAAGATCTATAAAAAAACTTCTCAAACTCAGCATCCAAAAAACAAAACAAAAAATGGGCAGAAGACATGAACAGGCACTCCTCCAATGAAGACATACAAATGGCTAGCAGACACATGAAAAAATGTTCATCATCATTAGCCATCAGGGAAATTCAAATCAAAACCATATTGAGATACCACCTTATACCGGTCAGAATGGCAAAAATTCACAAGGCAAGAAACAACAAATGTTGAAGAGGATGTGGAGAAAGGGGAACCCTCTTACACTGTTGGTGGGAATGCAAGTTGGTGCAGCCACTTTGGAAAACAGTGAGGAGATTCCTCAAAAAATTAAAAATAGAGCTACCCTATGACCCTGCAATTGCACTACCGGGTATTTACCCCAGAGATACAGATGTAGTGAAAAGAAGGGCCATCTGTACCCCAATGTTTATGGCAGCAATGGCCACGGTCTCCAAACTGTGGAAAGAGCCAAGATGCCCTTCAACAGATGAATGGATAAAGAAGATATGGTCCATATATACAATGGAATATTACTCAGCCATCAGAAAGGATGAATACTCAACTTTTGCATCAAAATGGATAGGACTGGAGGAGATTATGCTGAGTAAAATAAGTCAAGCAGATAAAGTAAATTATCTTTCACTTACTTTTTCACTTACTAAATTCACTTACTTGTGGAGCATAAGAAATAACATGAAGAACATTAGAAGAAGGAAAGGAAAAGTGAAGAGGGAGGGAAATTGGAGGGGGAGGTGAACCATGAGAGACTATGAACTCCAAGAAACAAACTGAGGGTTTCAGAGGGGAGGTAGGTGGGGGAATGGGTGAACCTGGTGGTGGGTATTAAAGAGGGCATGTATTATATGGAGCATGGGTGTTATATGTAAACAATGAATTTTGGAACACTACATCAAAAAATAATAATATGTCTGACTTAATCAGCTAAACAGTATCTCTTAACATAAGAATCTACTAATAATAAGCCCATGATTTCCTTTCAAAGGGTCTCATAAACGTTTCTCTGTGCTTAACAATCACAGGCCCTCCTTGGTAAGGAGTTTTAAAATGAAGTGAAAGAAGAAAACCCACTGATTTCATAAGAGCAACCACATGTTTCTCCTGAAAACCCTGTATCCTCACCTTAGGATAGACTTCCTTCTCCTATTTCCATGTCCTTTGGTTGCCTGTCATCAGCATTCTCAAACTCTGTTGTGAGCTGCTTGTCCAGCTCTCTCCTTGTTAGGATGCCAGATCTTGGAGAGTTAAGGCCTCTTCTGATTTTTTTTTTTTCTCTAAATCCCTTGTATCTTCCACAGTGTCTAGTAAAATCACTGAATGAGTAAATCAATTAAAATATGAATAAATGAGTGATTTTGTTTAATTCCAGAGCCATTCAAAACCTGGTCTTCAGGAACTCAGAGGAGTTAACCATAAATATAGGATGAATAAAAGTTAGGTCAAAAGTTTAATGTCTGGGCATCTGGGTGGCTCAGTTAGTTGAGCATCCGACTCTTGATTTTGGCTCAGGTCATGATCTCAGGTCGTGAGGTCGAGCCCTGCATCAGGCTCTGTGCTCAGCAGGGAATCTGTTTGATGATTATCTCCCTCACTTTCTGCCTCCCCCAAAATAAAAATATATATTTAAAAAGTTTAATGTCCATTATTCCCATTACTGTGACACTCTTACAAATAGGTATGAATTTGGCCATCTCTGCAATCCTTAAATTTAACTCAGTTTATAGATTGTAAACCTCAGAATATAGAACATGGTAAGAGTTTGATCAATATTTATAAAATAAACCCTTTTAGATTCTCAAGCTAGGCCTCTAAGAATGTGGCATTAAAGATATTTCAGAGATTCTTATAGGAATGTCCCATGCCTTTCATGGTTTTGAGGATTAATGTATTGAACCCATTGTACACCTAAGAAAATGACTTTCTATTTGACAAAGATCAGTATATTATGATTACTATAAGTCATGCTTAATTATTTGTTTCTATCCTATCATACTGCACAAAGTAAGGCAGGATGTATTTAAGTGGTGATTTGGGATTACTATTTGTCTCAGGATCAGGAATGGGATAGGAACAGGAGAAAAGAAAAGAGTGAAATACGTTGCAAGCTAAGTTTAATGTTACGATGGGAAGAAGACATGGGATTAAATATTAAATGAGTGGGTTTTTTTGAGGGATATTACTGAACTAGGAGAACATCTATACTTTTTTTTTCATCTCTGCAAACAATACTCAGTGATCAGGGTCAGAGAGGACTATAGATAGATCATAATCAGAGTCTTCTGGCTCAGGATCAATTTCTTGGTCCTGTGGAACACATGGTATTGCACAGGGTATTGTACAGTTTATTAGTTTTTAAATAAAACAAATGCTATTTGGACTTCCAAGATACTGTGTAAGCAGTACCTGAATTATTGCATAACTCCATCCTAAAATGAACTCCCAATTTTTTTTTTTTTTTTTTTTTTTTGCTTTACCCTGATTCCTCTTTTTCCCCATTGTCTGTACTTCTTTTGTCTTATAAGTACTATCAAAAAGAACCTTCTGGGGCTCCTGGCTGGCTCAGTGGGTTAAAGCCTCTGCCTTCAGCTCAGGTCATGATCTCAGGGTCCTGGGATGGAGCCCCACATCGGGCTCTCTGCTCAGCGGGGAGCCTGCTTCCCTTCCTCTCTCTCTGCCTGCTTCTCTGCCTACTTGTGATCTGTCAAATAAATAAATAAAATTAAAAAAAAGAAACTTCTGCTCCTGTGCATTCTTTCCCTCTCTCAAATAAATAAATAAATAAATAAGGTCAGGAACACAGCAGGGATGTCCGTTATCACCACTGCTATTCAACATAGTACTAGAAGTCCTAGCCTCAGCAATCAGACAACAAAAAGAAATTAAAGGCATCCAAATCGGCAAAGAAGAAGTCAAACTATCACTCTTTGCAGATGATATGATACTATATGTGGAAAAGCCAAAAGACTCCACTCCAAAACTGCTAGAACTGGTACAGGAATTCAGTAAAGTGTCAAGATATAAAATCAAGGCACAGAAATCAGTTGCATTTCTCTACACCAACAACAAGACAGAAGAAAGAGAAATTAAGGAGTCAATCCCATTTACAATTGCACCCAAAACTATAAGATACCTAGGAATAAACCTAACCAAAGAGACTAAGAATCTATACACAGAAAACTATAAAGTACTCATGAAAGAAATGAGGAAGACACAAAGAAATGGAAAAATGTTCCATGCTCCTGGATTGGAAGAGTAAATATTGTGAAAATGTCTATGCTACCTAAAGTAATCTACACATTTAATGCAATTCCTATCAAAGTACCATCCATTTTTTTCAAGGAAATGGAACAAATAATCCTAAAATTTATATGGAACCAGAAAAGACCGCGAATAGCCAAAGGAATATTGAAAAAGAAAGCCAAACTAGGTGGCATCACAATTCCGGACTTCAAGCTCTATTACAAAGCCCTCTGTGTTTTAAGACTGCTATCTTTAAAAGCCTTCAATGAACACATGATAACATCTTTTCATTTACTGAGCAGTTAAATAAGATTTAAATCTGACAAAATATTCTTGGAAGAAATAAAATTCAAATATATTAAGCTTTATATCTATTGAATATCTTTCATATCAAGGATTTTTAATTAGGCGGAAGAAATGAATATTAGATAATTTCAAAGAAGCCTTGATTGTCACATTTCCAGTTGGTTACAAAGAGTTGTTCTTCAAGATTCGGTCTGAAGCAGAGAAAAGTTCAGAATCTCCCCATCCTTTTTTTTTACTTTTTTGATATCAAATCATGCCATTCCTAAAGACCACACAGTACTCAAGCACCCTGCAGGACTCCGATTATATAAAGAAAATTATAAGAATTAGGTCTTAAACATTATATTTAGATAGAATTTTCTCAGGCATACTTCATTATTCAGTTATACAGTGTTTTTAGAGAGAACAAATTAAGTTTTGCAAAACATGATTTTAAATGGACTATGGACTAAAGTAACTGCTTATTTGTGACTTAAATTCTAGAGTACTCTTTTCTAGCTGGGTATAAGTGCCTGTGAGTGGGTGATTTCTTCACATCTGGTAAGAGTTATGACTAACTGCAAGCTGTTCAGTGTGGTACATACCACCAACTCACTTGTCTTGGAGCAATGTGTGAGAAATAGAAAAGCATTATTCAAAATATGAATGCTCCAAAGGAGGCATTATACCAAAGATAGTATTTTAAAAGACAATGTTTTCCTCAGTAAGGAAATTTGAATTTACTGCTTTACCCCCAATTTTCTTGTCTATGGTCAGTGACTGACATCTGAAAGCTATTTCTTTTTTATTATAGCAGGCCATGATATATTTTATAATATATAAAATATGGTGAAGAGAAAGATGTAATTTGAACCCTTTCTATATAAAATTCTTTGTAATTATCACTCTATACTTTGATTTCATGAATATCATTTGGTGAGCAAAATAACTTTGATTTCATGAATATCATTTGGTGAGCAAAATATCATAAACAATCAAAAATTGCTAATGCTATATCAGAAGTAAATATAAATTCAGAGACTAAAAGTCATGTGAATCATTTTTTGATAATTCTATTTTTTAAATTTATACCTTATGTTGAAATTTGTAGATTTAACATGATTAAAAAGAAGTAAGTCTAAGTACTGGACTGTAAAGAAAAAGTGTTAAACTTGACTTTTCCTGACCTATGTTTAGTAGGAACATTTATTCTACAAACATAAATTATACTGGAATGTCTTAGAACTTCTTAAGATCAGAAAAAGTAGCAAAAGAATAGGGTCAGATTGGTATATGCCTTTTTTTTTTTTAAAATACACACTATAGCAAGTTATCCCCTAAACATCCCTACCAGTTCCAATTTACATAGAAAAAATGGGAAATTTAGAGAAATAAAAACAGCAAAAATCATACATTACAAATCCTAAGAAGCATAATTTCTTTAAACATTTAATTATTTATTTTTGAGAAAGAAAGAGAGCACATGGGCAGGAGGAGGGGCAGAGACAGAGGGAGAGAAATCTTCAAGAAGACTCCCCACTCGGTGTGGAACCCCATGTGGGGCCAATCTCAGGACCCTGAGATCACAACCTGAGCCCAAATCAAGAGCCAGAAGCTCAACTGAGCTACCCAGGGGCCCCAAGAAGCATCATTTGAATCCAAGCTGCTTGACATCTCCACTCAAGTTCTTGACCATTTATCTCTCTCATTATAAGTCTGAGGCTATCTTATGTTACTATGTTCGGTCAGTAGTCAAGGTAATTCTAGGCAAGTACACTATAAATGCACCACTGTCTGCAAGTACACCACTGTGTCTGCTAAGATCCACCGGTTCACGGCTAAACATCTTTTGAATAAGTCCAAGTTGAGCTAATGTTAGGGAATTAGAGTCACTTTACCGAAAAGGGAAAAGAAGTTGAATTTTGGCAATCAGCTAAACTTTGGGAGAATTATTTGAAAAATGCTTTGGGAAATGTTGATATAACCAAGTGGACAGTAGAGATTATGTAGGCAAAGAGAAAAACCCTGTGCTGAGTGATGGGCAACCGTTAATCTCACTGATTTGAAGTTAGGATAGGGAGCTACTAGTGTTTTACAAATACATTAGTCACCAAGTATTGAGCCTACTATATAAGCAATCACTGTAGAAGGAATTAACCATACAGAATTGCTAATTCTCATGACATTTCCACCTCTGGATAGCTACCTTAGTTCTGCCACTCCTACTTGTATGACCTTGAACACTAGCTTTTCTATCCTTCAGTTTCCTCAATTGTGAAATAAAGTAACAGATATGTCTCTTTATGAAGATTAAGTGGGATACTATAAGCAATACACTTTAAACAGTATCTGGAAAAGAACACACATTTAATAATAGTATTTGTTATTCAGAGTTCATAAGTAAGGAAATTAAAGCACATTGAAATTAGCTTGCCCATGGTCACTACATGAACAGTCTTAAGATTTGAACACAATTATGTGATTTCATATTATGCTTCTTATTTCACATAGTGTTTTCACCATGACTTTACATTATGGCAATGAATTATTAAAAAAATAAATAAATCACCACAAACCTAATGCACATCTTCCCTATTTGTAAATCAAGAAGAACTATAAACTTTTACAATGTATTTTACTTTTAAGGCCCTGCTCTGAATTATTTCATTATGGGAGGGTATGCCCTAAAGCCCCCTTATTTTTCAAAAAGTTATACAGTAAAAAAATAGGACCTAAAATACCTACAGCAAATATAAGGAACTGACAGCATTTGAGGTATTTATAAGGGTCAATATAGAAGAACTGAAGGCAAAGTCTGAGAGCTCTTCTCTACAAGTCAGATAACTCATTTGCTGAAGTGTCCAGTAAATGAGACAAGGCAGTAACTCTCATTTAGGAAGTTTCCTCATACCTTAAAAAGGAAGGATTGGGGATTGTAGTTAATATAGAGACACACCAAAGTTATATTTTCTTAGGACTAAATGCTTGTATTCATCTAAGTCTAGGATCTACATAAAGTCCCACACTTTAATTCATTATCTCATTCAGTGCTTACACAGTTACTATTTTATACAAGTTTTTCAAATGGGCTCAGTTGTTTGAACCCTGTAGGATGCATGCTTGCTAAGGACACAGATTCCTAATCTCCTCCCCTGGAGGGAGAAGAGATTGCATCTGGAGGGACTGAAGAATTGCATTTAACAAGAACTCCAGGTGATTCTTCAGATCTTGAAAATTTGGATCTTCTAAATTGGAAAACATGAGCTAAGGTAGATGAAACAAATTGCTCAAGATACCACTGAGCGATGGAAACACAGTTTAAACTGGACCTTGTACATGTATCTGCAAAGCCTGACCCCTTGCCCCCTGACTAAATTGCTGTTAAATGTGCTCGAAAGCTAAATATAAGATACGTACAATTTTAGGGAGTGCCTGGGTGGCTCAGTTGGTTTACCATCTGCCTTTGGCTCAGGTCATGATTCCAGAGTCCTGGGATTGAGCCCTATATTGGGCTCTCTGCTGAGCAGAGATCCTGCTTCTCCCTTCTCCCCACTTGTGCTCTCTCTATTTCTGTTGCTATCGCTGTCTCTCTCAAGTAAATAAATAAAATGTTTAATATATATTTATATACATATTATATAGATATAAATATATACTTTTACATAAATACATTTTTATGAATATATACACACACACAATTTTAGGAGTTGACAGATGTCTTTTGGTCAGCCTATTAAATTCTAGAAATATAATGCTAAAAAGTGCACCTAAGACTAATACAATGCATTTAAAAAAACAGTTTTCATGTCCACCCAGTTTTATGCATGGGGAAGTCCTCTCCTCCAATGCCAACTTGGTCTCAGTGCCAGTGAGGATGTGAATAGAGGGACTTGTGTTTTGGGACCCTGGATCCTGCATGTGGTTCTGATTTCTCATGTGCCTGCTGGGTTGGAACAAATCAGAATTTAAAGTAAATGCTGCTTTGCAATGCAGTTAGTTTAGCAGTTAAGGTAGTGACGTGAAGGGACAGGTAGGTTTGTTGTACTGCCTGCTGGAATGATTTCTCATTTCTATAACTTCTGATGAACTACAGAGTCAGAAGGTATCATAGACATTATCCCATCTAAAGTTCTCATTTTACTGAAACCACATAATGGACAGTGAGCTATCCATGATGTAGCTCAGAACTCACTGAAATCTGCCTGGAACTCTGATAGTTCAAATGGGAGTGGAGCAGCCTTTCAGCTGCCTCAGTTGTTTTGCTTTGTTTTGTTTTGTTCCATCCTCCAGAGAACTTGGAGCAAGGAGGCTTCCTTACTTCCTTATGGAATGCAGAACAATTAGAAGGTAGACCTCGGAGTCAGGGAGGCCTGTGTTCACCCCTCAGTTCTGTCACTCATTAAGAGCTAATGAGCTACACCTCAAAGAGCTACACCTCAATTCCCTCACCTTGAAAATAGGAAAAATGATACATCTAACTACTAAAGGTTTAGTGAGCATCAAATATGAAGTGTACCTTTAAGCTTTGGGGTGAGTAGTATCTACACTGTATTTGCTGTTGCTGCTGCTGCTATAGTGCTGGTGTTATCATTATCCTCTTCTACAATCCTTAGAGGTGGGGATGACCACCCACGGATCTGGATAAAGAACCTATGGCTCAGAAAAGGCAAATTCCCAAGTTACAGATATAGTGACAGAATTCAATCCCAGGGAATTCAAGTCCGTGTTCTTTTCATCAAGGTACACCTATTTAATTAACATTAATCTACACACTTTACCTTAATATTTTCTAAACATCTGCATAATTGTAAAATACTGAAATAATAAACATAAAGAGGTCAGGCTTTTTTTTTTTTTTAAGGGTTTGGGTTCTTTTGAGAAGTTAATTTATATAATTATCAACTCCCAATATATATATATATATATTTTTTTCAGTAACATCCATGGGCAGAATAGAATGTTAAATCCTTGATTCAAATGAAGACTTTAGCTCCTTAGAATCCTTAAGAAATGTGATGTTTTGGGTAACTGAACTTCTAGATAGCTTTGAAACACTCATATTTTTATCTAATAATTATTTTGGATGGAATTTCTTTTAAATGTTATCACTTCTCTTTACTCCTAAGAGGATATCTATTTATCACATATTTTATATTGTTTTTACTAATTCAAAGTCATCATTTTAAACCTCAATATTCTTACTTTGAGGTGACACAGTAATTGTTCCGAGCCATTGGATGTACGCAGCATTTTTAAAGAAATGGTCCCAGATGGCTGCATAGTATTCCATTGTAAATATATAGACCACATCATCTTGCCATTTGCAAGGACCTAGATGGAACTAGAGGGTATTATGCTGAGTGAAGTAAGTCCATCAGAGAAAGGCAATTATCATATGATCTCGCTGATATGAGGAATTTCAGAGGCAGGGCGGGAGATTCGTAGGGGGAAGGGAGGGAAAAATGAAACAAGATGGGACCGGGGAGGGAAACAAATCATAAGAGACTCTTAATCTCAGGAAACAAAGTGAGAGTTTTTGGGGTTGGGGGAAGGATAGGGTGGCTAGGTGATGGACATCGGGGAGGGTATGTGCTATGGTGAGTGCTGTGAATTGTGTAAGACTGGTCATTCACAGACCTGTGAACTTAATTAACATTATATGTTAATTAAAAAAGAAAGAAAGAAAGAAAAGAAATGGTCCCAGACACATGAGTTTCCTATTTGGATAGAAATTTCTCTACATTCCCTTTGTAGTTGGGCTCTCCCTCACTGGGAGATTATCACTGGGGAACTAGAGTTGTAAATATGTAGGAAATCTACAGAGGAGGTAAAGAAAGAGAAGGGTGAAAATTAAGAGACAGAGTAGAAAGACCAGAGGAATTCTCCATTAGATTCAGTGCCTAATCCTTTGTGATCAGGCTGATAGTCAGCACCAGCCTGAGAGAAATACAGTTTCTGACCCCAAAATATCTCCCGCCGAATTTTTTTCTACTATGTGGCAGGAATTTTTTTTTTTTTTAAAGAGGCAATGCCTTCTCTTTTCATAAATAAAAGAATCAACTGGCAAAATACCAGGGATAGTCAGTACACATGTGTGAATGCATTTCTGTCAATGTATAAATGGCTCCAGATTTTTTTTTTTCTCATTTTACCAGGGGCAGAGCATAGGAAAGTCCTAGATCCTAAAGATATGAGTGAGAGGAAAATGAGACTTAAACAGTGGATATCAGAGATTCTGAAACTAGGAATTCCCCCCAACAATGTCCCTTCAGGGTGTTGGGAGCTAGGAACTGAACACAAAGCAGGATGGTTGCTGAGAGGCTTCACAGGTGGGCACCTGCAATTCCAAGTAGTTTATTTTGAGAAAAGAAAAAGAGAGAGAGAGAGAATACAAGTGCTTTGTGGTTTGCAGATTCCCAAGTACATGCAAAGATTATTATTATGATTAAGCTACTTTTTGAGTAGGAAGTGTTTGATTCCATGGAATTATTAAAAATACTCTTTTCATGTTTAACCAAATGTCCCTTAGAATAATGATGAATCATTTAACAGCTTCAGCTAATCCCATTAAGCCCAAGCCTTTTAGGACAGGCTGTGTTTGAGGTGACCTATGATTTCCCTCAAAGTCTTGCTGGCTGTATTGGTAAATAACAGCCACCACAAGCCAGAGCTCACATTGTCCTTTTCTTGCCCACTTTTGCTTGACACATGAATCCATCTTCAATCAAGTGAACAGAGCAAGCCAGGCTGGGAAGCACAGTTGGACTTTCGCCAGATATCATTGCTGACTTGCCAGCTAATGTGTTCCTCCAATATGTGCGAAGGCAAAGGCAAAAACACAGTCCCAGTTCTCTGTAAACCCGATACACTCCAGTGTAATCTTGAGACTTCAGAAATAAACTGTGGAATACTCTGCCCCCCTCCCCCGTTCTCCCATTTTACTTCTTAATTTATTAAGCCTCTTAATAAAACAATGTAAATTTAATCAAAGTAGAATAAAAAATTATTAGAATATAAAAAATTTTAAAATATATGTAGGTCTCTTCAGAAAACAAAACTTTTTTTTTTTTAAAGATTTTAGTTATTTATTTGAGAGAGAGACATTGAGAGACAGCATGAGTGAGGAGAAGGTCAAAGGGAGAAGCAGACTCCCCATGGAGCTGGGAGCCCCATGTGGGATTCGATCCCGGGACTCCGGGATCATGACCTGAGCTGAAGGCAGTCGTCCAACCAACTGAGCCACCCAGGCATCCCCAGAAAACAAAACTTAACTGGCATTGTCAATAAACAATATGTCAACATCTTCCTAGAAGAATACAGAGTTTCCTATAATTTACATAAAGGTTGTGTTTAGCAAACCTCTCAGACTTCCTACTAAACAAAGGTTTCTGAAGAAGACTTTTGCAGTAATAGGTTCATGAATGAAAGCATTCTTGACAATGCCATCGCTAAGCACCATATCTGACATATGGCAAGAGCTTAGTAAATATGGGTTGAGTGGAGAGTGAATAAGTACAATTTATTTGCAGTGAAATTTTGAAATTATGAAATGAACATCCAAACTTACTCTATGGGAATTTTTGAGAGGCTTTCCTGAGAAATGGGCATGGGAGTTGTGTAGTTTGTGACTGTAAATCAAGTCTATTGCAAGGAATTATTAGATGACCTGGAGTCTCATTTTCCTTAAAAATACCCCAAAATAACAAAAGTGAGACAAAGTAAAATAAAGGGCAACAACTTCTAAGGGAACTGTTGAGGGTGGTGTTGTTGTTTTTACTCCTAAGTAGTCAAGAAAAAAAGCAGATGGGCCTGGGAAGAAGAATAGCCATCATTAATTTTTTTATTATTATTATTAATTATTCACTATACTTATGGGCCCCAATCTGTGCGCCAAACTGCTGAACACATTAGGGGTTTGCAATGTAGATATTATCTTCATTTCACAGAGGTAGTAACTAAAGTTTAGAGATCTTAAAGAAAAAAACTTTCAAGTAGTATATGTAGAATTAAAATGCAAGGCTGAAAATGAAGATTGCAGATTAAATTAATGGAGAAATCTGGTTTTTCAGATAGTATTTCATTTTACAGAAAACAATTCTGGCATCTATTAGATTTATTGAAAAACGCTGGTTACTCAATTAGATAGATATTACTATCAGTGAGGGAATTTGGATCAGGGATTGATTAGATTACTACATAGTTCTACATACTACATACATTACTACATAGTTCTCCTGGTTTGCTGAGAGTTTATTTTACTTATTTTTTAAAAGATTTTATTTATTTATTTGTCAGAGAGAGAGAGAGACAGAGAGAGCACAAGGAGAGGCAGAGGAAGAAGCAAGGCTCCCCACTAAGCAGGGAGCCTGATGTGCGATTTGATTCCAGGAGCCTGGGATCATGACCTGAGAGGAAGGAAGATACTCAACAATCTGAGCCACCCAGGCACCCTGCTTGCTGAGAGTTTAAATAGAGAGTGTGTCTATTTTTCAAGTGATAGTGAACATTTTTAAAGTCTTACACTAATGGTGTTTTCTGAATACTCCATGCTCTTTCTAGGTATTACAGAGTTGAAATCAAAATAAAAAACAAACTTTAATTTCACTTGATTAAAACAAAAAGTCATCCCCAGAAACTGGTTTACTCAGCTAAATCCATCCATCCATCCTTCCTTCCTTCCTTCCTTCCTTCCTTCCTTCCTTCCCTCCTTCCCTCCTTCCTTCTTTCCTTCCTTCCTTCCTTTCTTAGATTTTATTTATTTATTTGAGAGAATGTGGTGAGGTGGAGAAGATGGGGGGGAGGGTCAGAGGGAGAAGCAGACTCCCTGCTGAGCAGGGAGCCCAGACTGAGGAAGAAGAAACGGGGCTCCATCCCAGAACTCTTGGGATCATGACTAGAGCCAAAGGCAGATGTTTAAGCTACTGAGCCACCCAGGTACCCCTAAAATATTTCTTGTGAACTGAAAGCAAAGGTCCAGGAAGAAATGATCTTTCTATCACATTGCCACCTGCCCTTCCCCAAGGAACAGACAAAGAGAAGTCAAAAAGGCTGGAGGGGTCAGGAGTCGACTCTTTTCAAAGAAGTAGAGTCCAAAGAAATTAAACACTTTGCTCAAGGTTTTTAAGCTAGTTACAAAGGCAAGCTTGGTAATTAGAACCCTATAGAGTTCCAGCATATTCTCCATTTTAATGTTAAGTTTTCAGGTTAATGTTATGGTGAAAAGCACCCCTAAAAGCTTTCTGTCTCATGCTTCCTGGATCAGAAAGCATCTAAAATCTTATTTTGCTTCTTCTTTGCGAGATTAAAGTAGCTAATCCTCAGTTTGTTACATCTTTTTGGAATGCCCATTCATGGTTAAGAAGCAATTAACCAGAACCACTTTATTGGTGCTTCCTTTCCTATCCTTCCTCCTCTCCACATTTATCCTTCTGCTAAAGTTGTTTTTTGTGCCAAAAAGTAAAAGACTTGAAAATAATGCTCATAATGCATCATAAAGGAAACCAAATGTTTTTGGACAATATGAAGAACAAAGATTTGTACAATTTTTTATGACTCACTTTGAGCAATCACAGGTGGTCCTTAAATTGGCAGTTGTTAGCTTTTAAAAGCAAAATATGTATCCACACATAATAATAAGTTGTGTGGGGAACATTTCAAGGTTCCAGGTTCCAAGAATGAGTCACCTATAGCCATGCATCAGAGAATATTAATTGTATGAAGCTAAGGTAAAGTTCCTACCATCTTTGTCTTCGTTCTTAAAGTGTACATGTGTTTAAAGTAATGATTAAAGAGAACATGACTTCTTGAAACAATATAATTCTCTTTGGAACACTTAGATTTGACGTGGAATGGCACACTATGTGAAATTTTTGTCTAAGCAGACAGTATTTCATCCCACTCCCAATTTCAACATTTTTTTTAAAAGAACCTAGAGAATTTGGACTGTAACAGAGTACAAAATTATGGAATTTGAAGCTCAATCAGTCCCATATTCTGCCTAATGTAGGAATCCCTATTAGATTATCCCTGGTATGTCCATCCAGATTTTGCTTTAAAATAGTCAATGATCTATACAGAAACAATTGTTGACTGTAGATAGATAGATGGACAGATAAGAGTATAGATAATAACATAAGTAAATATTCACTTCACTATGAATGAGCCAAGTTACCATTCTAGAATTCACGTATCTTAGGTACCTGTGGTCAACTTGGCATAATTGCCATCACCATTATTACTTCAATAAAATGGTAATTGTTATTTAATACATGTTTTGGGACCAACTGCAAAAAATTGGAAATATGCCTAAACATAAACATGCTCTAGAAAAATACTTTTCAACAAAATAGGGAATAAGGACCATAGAGTGAAGATAACTAGGGATATTTCTTGATTTGATTATGAGCATAGGTACTCATACCACTGCATCCAGGGAGAAACATGAAGGAGAAGCTAAGAGAGATAATACAAAGCCCCCAGAAGAGGAACCTACCAACAATAACAAAAGCCTGAAACCCAGAATCAAACATAGGATGTGGGCAAAATTAAGTTTTCCAAGAAAGTTTCAGAACCCTTTCAACAGGCCAACTTCTGGAACTGTCCAAAAATTCATTTATCTAGGACTGTGTAAAAGCATCTCAAATAAAGAGATTTATTCATGTGAAGCTTCTTAGCGATTTGAATGACAGACTGGGGCAAACATGGTCCAATATTTCTGTCCTCAAACCTCAGAGCACTACTGGGCTGGTAAAACAACCCTTACTCAGCTGGTTTACTGCAATGCAATGAAACAGTCTTAGGAGAGATAGTACATTAAATCAAGTCCCTGAAATGACGAATTCCGCTTCTCCCTGGGACCGTGCGGAGGCTCAGAAATCAGACTCATCTTGGATGCAGAGTAAAGAAGCATTTTTTTTTTTTTTTTAAACTTCACAGAGTTCTCCACCTCTGCGTCGCATTAGCCTGGAAAGGATGCTCCTACACAACTGCAAGGGCATGCAGAGGGGGACGTGACGCCCTTAGGGAGAGGGGACCAAGATTCCAACTGACCTTTTTGCTGTTTAAAGGACTGAATCGAGCCTGAGTGGTGGACCATTTTCACTCTGCGCGTCCCCGCTGGGTTCGGAAGCTGTCCGAGAGGAGGCGGAGGAATAGGAGCCAGACTCTCTGAGAGGCTCCCGGGCGCCACACAATCCCTGAGCCTCCGCGAGCGCGCTGCAATCCAACACCTGCTTTAGCCGGCACTTTGCTCCTAAGGCTGCGCGCCCACCGTTGTTATGGCAACGCCGGAGGGCGGTCCAGCGTCCAGCTCCCCTTAGCGGCTACTCGGGGAATTAACCTCGCATCCCCAGAGCGTCCAGTGCCGCAGTGTGGGTGGGTGTTGCGTTGGGTTTGCCTGGCAAGGGAGGGGAGGACTTTTCTTAGCGACTATAAATAAATCCGAGCAAATCTCTGGAGCCACTAAGTAATTACCTCTTTTTCAAGTTTTGGGTCTGGTTATTATATTGAGGCACAGTTTTGATTTCCTAAAAGTTGGTCTGTAAATACTGGCACTTACAGAAGGGCAAAGCTGATCTCGCCTCTGAGAGAAATGCAGCAGATGGAGAGACGTTTCTGTCTTTCCCTCTCAAACTCGAGCATAGAAATATGGATAACTTTCACTTAGCCACTAGAATGGTTTTATTAGATAAGTTATGTTAAATGTCTAGCACATTACATGTGAGTTATCCTCTTGTATTTGAGCTATTGAGGCCTTGAATCATACGATAGTGACACTGGACCATTTATTTACCTACTAAGTAACAGGTGTTGAGAAGACACTATCTACCATCCCAAATGTAATCCTCACAAAAGCCTTATAAAGTAGATAGAATATTATTTTAATATACTAAAAGAAACTGAGGCCTGGGACAACAAAGAATTCTCAAGACCATAAAAACCAACACTTTATGTTGAGAGAGGAAGATATCCAACACCCAACCGGGTGAAGTAACTTGGGGAGGACCAAACCACAGTGGCCCCAAAATAGGGACAGGAGCCAGTTCGGCACCTTCCTCAGTGGCCTCTCTCCTCCTCTTACCTTCTTCTTCCTGCTGCCGGATTCAAACCTCGTAGCTCCTCCTGGAAGATGTAGCATTACCGCACAGACACAGCAAGCAACTATGCTTCCCTGATTTTTGAAGGTTTGTGAGACTAACTCAGTCAGTTGAAGAATTCAATTAAAGGGAGATGGAAAAGAGAAAGATGGAATGATGTCAAGGTCTTCAAAACCCCAAACAGGTTGAGTTACCATCATGCTTTGATTTCACCTGTAGTGTATAACACAAGGGCAGTAAAGGAATGCAGCTTTGAACATGAAAACATTCCAGTTAAATATGACTGCATAATCACTCTGAAACTAAAAGATTTAAACTACAATTTATTAATATCTTTCATGATATTTCAGAGGTTGGTCAGTCAGCCTGGTGGTTCTGACTAGATTTTTCTTGAGTTTTCTGTGGCTAGGCACTGAGAAGAGAGAAATTTGATTCCACTCTCAGGGAAAGGCATATAGCATAGAATGTGCAGCCTTCTTTAATGAAGGATAATGGTTTTTCCAGAAGGAAGATGTTGAACATTCAGTAAAAGCCCGGGATGCAAACATTGAAGAAATACTTGGTAATGAAAAATTAACTCAGTGTGAGTTTATCTCCAACTGAAGACCCCTTCTTTAATGAAGGATAATGGATTTTCCAGAAGGAAGATGTTGAACATTCAGTAAAAGCTCAGAATGCAAATATTGAAGAAATACTTGGTTATGAAAAATTAACTTGGTGTGAGTTTATCTCCAACTGAAGATCCAGAAAAAACCTCAGAGACTATCTCCACAGAGCCTCATTTTACAGCTATTTTACAGAAGAGGGCTTTGAAACCCGAAGCAATAAATGAATATCTGAGTGTGTCTTGGTTATGTTTTTTTCATCTTCAGTTAAAATTCTAATATAGCTCAACTTATAGGTCATTCTGATACAGTCCAACTCATTGGATTTTAATAGCACCCAATCTCATGATTACATTAGATCATATAATTAAAGACTAGTTCATGGCAGCAAAGCAAAGCTCAATAAATATCACATACTATTATAATTATAACTCCTGAGGATCTGATCTTCTTTTACAAACCCTTTTAAATCAGTGTTAGATTCAGAAATATTTTTGAAATATGAGCTTTAATTCAATTTATGATCAGGAGGAACAGTTGAAAGAATTAAAGGCTCATGGTTTTACTCTACACTTCCAGGCATAAGGACATCTTCAATTTCCTAGAACCTCTTCTTTGTGCTGATGTCTTATTTTCTCCAACCACAACTCAGCAGGAGGTAAGGATGTACAGGCACGGAGCTAGGAATGAGTTAAGAGTTTGAACCTCATTAGAAATTAATTATTTTTAAAAAGCGATTTTGTATATCTAACACCATGGTACCCTAGTCTCTGTAGTGCAACTATGATTAAATTATATTCTCATAAAGTTGATTACTTTTAATTAGTAATATTTTAGGCTGGACTGACATATTGGCTAGCAGGGAATTCAAAGAATATCTTTGCTTGTTTTAAAATCGTCTTTTAAGGAAGGTTGCTAGAGGAACAGCTTTTGTGAGGGGCCTAGGCAATTTCAAGCACCATCTGCTTTACAGGAAAGGCAATGCAAAGAGAAGGAAAAGCTGTATGTGTATGTGTATGTATTCTGAAAGTGGAGATGGAGGGGTTTGAACAAAGACCTTCCCAAAAAATAAATCTTCCTATGCTCTGATAAGAAATATTTTGAATCTAACATTTCCATTGTAGAAAGTTTAGGAATGAATATTTAATAGCCTCATTAGAGAAGGCTAAACTGATTTTTTTTTTTTTTTACTATTTTTGGTTTCAAATTTCTTTCTTCAAATTTTAAAGATGAGAAAATACTTTATATAATGCTCAGTGAGGGAACATGATTATCATACATAATGATCTTAACTATGTTTTGCAATATATTAAAAAAAAAAAGACTTGAAAGAAACATACCAAAATGTCCAAAATAACTAATTTTGCAAGTAAGGATTAAGGCTGATTTTTTTTAGACCTCCATATTTTTTTTGACATATTCTACACTAAATTTATATTGATTACATACATATATTTTTAAACTCCTTCAGTATCTATCATTCTACAAATCTAATTTTTCTTTTTCAGTCTTGGACCCTGGTTTTCTTTGTTCTGTTTCCTTGCTCAGGTCTCTGCTGCATTTGCTCTCCCACAGCTCACCACCTGTCTCCTGTCCTTCTTAGGTAATTAATCTATCAGGCCCCATGCTAACTTTTGCCTCCCAGAGAGGTAAGAAACTCTGCTTTTACATCAAGCGGTTTTCTATTCCTTTGAACTCCGAAATATGACCATTCAGCTCAGCCAATTGTGAGGTTCCCCATTTTGTGCTCTATCACAGGAACTGAGAGAGTTCTGTCGTTACCTCTTTGCATCTTGAATAAGTGACTTAATTGAAACTGGGATTGCCGATTCTGCTTCTCTTTGCCTCAATGGAAACTGAAATAAAGATACTCTCTTTGCAGTCATTCCCTTCCTAGAATCCAGTTATTTAAGGTATTAAAGGGCAAAATGAAATAGCCAAGTCACACCGGTAATGGGTTTATTTGCAAAGAGTAAGGAAGGGAGAAGGGGAGAGAGAGCTCTCCCAGAGACATTCTTATAGGGAGACTCTGATCTCCTTGAGAACAGATAGAGTGTTTCTGTTTCTTCAGAGACCAGTATAGTTCCAGTCACACAAGCTCAATGAATACTTACTAGTGAATAAATAAAGAAAGCAATTAATTTAAAATTCTAAAATGACTTCAAGAAAAATGCTGCTTTAGTGACCTGAGCAGTTGTCTTCCTTATGCAAAACCAAGAGAAATAATATTAAACCACTTATATATTTTATATATATTTATATCTAATCTATTAACTACTTTCTTGGTTCTAGTCACTATCCATGGTTTATTAAAGGTATAAACGAGCTCTTGAAAAAACCGAGTGCTGTGATAAATGGAAGGGTGGAATACAATTTAACAATTGCTTCCCCAAAGCCTTGGGTTCCTGGGCACACGTGACAGTGTAACAACAGGTTAGTCCTGCTGACAGCCAGGCTAGACGCTCAGAGAAGCATTCAGAAGTGATGTTCCTAATGGACATAAGTGAGTAAGAGAAAGCACCGGAGGAAAATCAGCAGCTTCTACCTAATCTGAATCTAGCCTGAGGTGGTCTTGTTACACAGTATTCTGAAGAGACAGGGACACAAAACAGTTTAAGAAGACAGCATTAAGAGAAGGCAGATGTGTAGAATAAAGGAGGTAATGACAGAATAAACATTTTATATTTTACGTCTCTCCTGAAAACTTTACCATTATTTCAAGTTGTCTATAGAATGGAGTCCATGTTTATGGTTCTATCATTCAAGGAGCTCCATGATCTGCTCTCAGCACTTTCTAATCTTGCTTCTAGGACTCTCTATACTCAGTTTTGGTCCTACAATGGTTTTCTTCCTCATAAGCCTCTCTGCTTTTGCTGCTGCTGTTTTCTGCACTTGGGATGCTCCTTCTAAAACTCCTGTCCTAGTCATGTTTTCCCAACCCCTACTCATCCTTTAAGGCCACAGAGCAATGCCAATTCTAAAACGAAGACTTCCTCTTTCCACATCCACCCACTATGAAGCCAATTAGATGTGAATTTAATCTCCTATAATTCCTATAGAATATGACTAACATCATTTCATGGCATTTTTTATCATGTTTGTATTATGCATTAGATATACACTCCTTTGAAAGTTAGCACAAACATTTCTTCTGTTTGTCAAAAAACTCTAATAATAAGACATTCAAAGATAAGTCCAGTGTATTAATTACCTTTCCAAAATTTACACGCAAGACTGTGGTTTTATATTGTTCTGTGATTTTACTTATTCTAGGTAAATAATTTCATAAAGATTGGTCCTGTTGTTTTGAAAATCTAGGACTGTAATAATTGTTGGTTTATTTTCTACATCTGTTCATCTTCATCAGCTTTTAAACTGATACTCTGGTCATATTGACTACCCTACCACATTTGGTGAACTTCCATGCTCTTGAGCCAACTTTTCCATAAACACTCACCTAGAGTTCAAGGCGTGAATGTTGTCTATGGCTAGCATCTACTCTGATAGCCTGATGCTTCTATCGACTGGTATAGGTCTGTGCTGTGTCAGTTGTTGGGGTTATTTGCCAGTTGGAGTGGAAATAAAGTAGCTTCTGCAGTTACCTATTTTCTTTTCAGAGAAAGTAAGTGTGTGGTCCCTGGGAAGCTGGACTGACTGGTTGTGAATACACTGTGCTCTCTGTTTGAATATAACCAGTCCAGGGGTAGTAAAGAATGTGTCTACTGGCTTGACATTCTTCCAAAGACATTAAAAATGTAATATTAGGAAATCCTTTAGAGATACCTGGGTGGGTCTGTCGGTTAAGTGTCTGCCTTCGGCTCAGGTCATGATCCCAGGGTCCTGGGATTGAGTCTCACATCGGCTCCTTGCTCAGAAGGGAGCCTGCTTCCCACTCTCTCTCTGTCTGCTGCTCACCCTGCTTGTACTCTCTCTCTCTCTCGCTGACAAATAAATAAATAAAATCTTTTAAAAAAAGGAAATCCTTTAAAAAGAGAGTGTGCATGAAAATTTATTTCCTGATATGTTGCTTATTAATAACAAATTTCAAAAGAATATTTCAGTATGAGATCCATTTTTGCAAAAAAAAATATGCATAGATAGATCTATGGTAATAAAATTGAAACATCAAATTCTACATAAAGAAAATACGAGTGAAGTAATTTTTTCTTTCATTTTGCTTACTGATATTTTAATCTTATTTTCCATTTATTTCTAGAGCGACATTATATTCTGGGTTGCTTTTTGTTTCAGTGTAATTATTAATATCTCAGACTTTAAAATGTATCCTGTTTTGGACGGTAAGTCAAACAGTCACTTTAACCACCAAATACATATTACTTACATTAGAAGAATAAGTGTAAAGAAATAAAAAATGATAAAAAGGTATTTAAAAATAATCTGGGTAGAAAATGTTGTTATGCCATTTTAATCCAATAGTAGCACAGATATAAAGTTGAAAAGGAAAATCAGCACTTGGCCATGGAGGTCCTCTTTTTAACCTGGCAGAGAAATGTGGAAGAGATGGCACTACTTTGGGAGTCTAGAGCTTATAGACTGGTGTATAAAGTAGCATGCTCTCCAGCGGCATGCAAATCACCTTGCCTTCTTGGTTCAAGGTGTCCTATCTGTAAGAAGACTGATGGATTAGATGCTTCCTAACTTTTCTTCTGACCCTCATATTCTAGGATTCTTGTCAATTGGAAGAGAATTTCTGCTCTGACTTCAGAAATACAATCCTTTTGGCTGATTTGACCAGGATTAGTCCTCTTTCCTCTCTGAAGGAAAATAGTGGAAATGGTACAGAAAATCTACAAATATAAACTCTGTGGCAATATGAGCTTGAGTGGGATCAGAAATTAAACACTAATATGATGAACAGACTGTTTGCCAAAATAAAAGCTATAGGATGGAAAGATTATTGAAGTAATTATTTAATGTGACACCACTGAATTTACTTAAAAAACAAATACTGGCAACTTGAAAACAAATCAATAATCAATGTGCCATTTATAGCCTTTATATTCATTAAAGTAAATCTAAGTAATTTATGTTAGCATCACTGAGTAGATGATCACATAATGTTACCTTGAAGAATATACAGTAAATCATACTTTATATCAAATAAAGTTCTTCTTCCTCCCTTCCTATAATTTCTATAATTCCTATAATTAATAAGAAAAAGCTACATATATTTTTAGTACATTTAAGAAATATATACTGGAATCTATTTGCCAAATTCAGCCAGGATATATATTTTTAGTCTTTGCAAGCTTTATACTAGAAGAGTGCATCTTTGTAATTTCTTTAAGAATAGACAGCAAATGGTTATATAATCTCTAAATGTTTGAAGCTCTAAGTATTCCATGTTTGTGGTGTTTTATTGTAAAACTGTGGTTAAACATTAAAAAAAAAACTATAGCATCATATTTTATACAATAAAAACATTAATTTTCTTACAGTCCCTTGCAGGAAAGTTTGGACGTTAACTCTAGTGACTATATTTTCCAATCTTCAAGTTAGGTTTTGTCACCTAGGAATCAGTAAAATATTGACTAAGGAAAACCAAAAAGAGACTGAGCACACTCTTTAATATGCAATGCTGGAAGCTAGAATAGCTTCTTCAGGATGATGATATAAATGACTTCATCCCAGAATCACATACCTCTACACAAGATATAATTATTCTCAAGTCTTAGAAGAAATTTGAAGATTTGCAATAATTTGAGGAATATATAACTTACATAATCTGATTAAACACTTACGGGTTCTACTTAAAAAAATTAACTTAGAAAAAAGACCTCAAGATAAAAGATGAGTAAAATATAATAGTATCAGATCTTGATTTACTTAATTAAATTCAAATGGACAATAATACACTCTCCAGAGATACTTAATATAAGAACTATAAAAAGCTATCGAAAAGAAAACACCAAAAAATCCTAATTATTAATTTCAATAAATCCAGGTAGCTGGGAGTGGGAGAAGTAAGAATGTTACGGAAGTCTAAGGAGGGGAGAATTAGAAAAGAAAAGTGGAAGATGAAAATAGTATTAAGATCTTCTTTTATTGGGGAAGGGATCAACAAAAGGCAAAGGAGAAGCATGCATGTTAATAGAAAAAATAATTTGGTTTAACTCATTTAATTATGAGAACAAGGGGGAAAAAGTTATATTTAATGAATAGGGAAAGAATGATGAATTGTCCAAGGAAATAACGAATGAAATATATTACACCTTGATCAAACCAGGAAAAATAAAGAAAAGGAAAATGTGGACTCAACAATCAACATAAATTATAGGTTCAAAGCAAAATGGAATGAAAAAAATCAAGTTATTGGCCAATATCCCAAATATGAGCACTCCTTTTTCCCCACAAAAGACAGTGACTTAAACTGGATTAAAATCAAGATATGTACTCCATGAGAAATAAATATTTAATGCAAAGTAATAAAGGGTGCTCATTCTAGGTGATTCTAGGTAAATGATAAAAGAAAGCAAGCAAGTCTAGCCATATTGATATCAGTCATGATGGAATTTCACATTAGAAGGACTAAAATGTTAAAGAGGTACATTGCCTAAAGATAAAGGTATAATTTATAAATAAGATGTAAGTCATATATTTTATGCACCAAACTGTACAGCCTTTAATACAAAAGCAAAACAAACAATCAAATCAACAAAACTACAATTGTAATGGAAGACAATATATACTTCTCAAAAAATTTAAACAGTATAATGGACCAAATAACAAATAAAGATCTAGATGTACTTACTGCAATCAATGAACTTCATTTAACAGAGGTTTATAAGATCATCATACATTATCTTTGTACTTTGCAGACATTCACAAAAATCAATCATGTGCTTTGTTACATTCCTTTTGTGTCAACTTCACTAAACTACAGCCATGTTCTCCAGAATTGCTTTCCCAATATAGTTCCAGGTTAAAGCTGATCAAAAAGACATTTGTACAAGGATAGTAAACCTACAGGAAAGCAGTAGCCAGTGTACTCTGAAGGTCACTGTGCTTTCAAGTAATGAGAGAATGACACAGGTATAGACAGAGTCTAGCTAGCCCCTTTTTTTCCCAGTACCAGGTCCAGCTTTTTTTTTTTTTCCTCTATGGAAAGGCCATGCCACCAGCAGGTGCAGAGGCCATAGTCTTTCCAGAGGGGGGTTCCACCAATGCTCCATGATGGTCCCATTCCAGACTCCCTGACAAACTCTGATTTCTTTGCCACACCCAAGTGCTTCAGGAAAGCTGGTTAGTGGCTTTTCTCTGATTCCCCAACATTCCTTTTTGGACTATTCTCCCAAAACTCCCACAACTGGGTAAGTTCCCATTCCTATAATAAATCCCAATTCCATAATACTTACAGTGTATCTCATTCTGCTTTGCTCATTGAACCCTGATTGATAAAAAAGAACAAAAAGAAGGGAGAGTAAAGCAAAACGGGAAAAAAAATAATGCAGAGTATTTACAGACCACATTGTAAGATTATAATCTAAAAAAAAATCATAAATAAAATGAAAAAAATTTTCTCTGGTAGTCAGGGAACGATAAGTTAAAATAACAAGGTATATTTTTAGGCTCTTCACATTAGCAAAAATGGAAAGGAGCCATGATATCTATTTTTATAGAGGATGTTGGGAAAAGCATTCTTTCATACATTGCTTTGGAATCGTGAAGCATTACAGCTTATTTTAACCAATAATCCATCTCTTAGAAGTCTATTCCATTCAAACAAAGCAGCCATAAATAATGGTCCATAAATAATGATCCACATGCTTGTTGCATCATTGGTCTTGGTAGCAAATTACTAGAACAAAGCTCATACCCAGCAATATAGTAAATTATGGTTTATCTTCCTAAGGCATCTATCTGATTAGTTGGACAGGAAGAAAATATACAGAAATCTATGTACTGGGCTGTTAACATGGGTAGGTAGGTTAATACAACTGGATGGAAGAAGAGAGGGAGAGAAGGAAGCCTAAAAAGGGAAAAAGAAAAACAACTATACATTCAAAAGCATGTGAATATCCACACGTATGCATTTATACGTGAATATCCACATGAATGCATAAAGTTATGTATATGTATGGGTAAAACAAAATTAAACATTAAGGACATTCTCATAATCTGGCCCAACCTAATTTAATCCACCAGATTTCTCTGGACTTCCTAGGACAAACTCTGGGTCAGAATATATTCCTTGATCTGCTTCACAAAAACAGCCCAAAATACTTCTCTTTGTTTCCTCTTTGGGGAACACTCTCCATCTGCTGTTATCTGCTGTTCATCAAGTTCTCCCAGGCCGAGTTGATGTGCCACCTCTTCCTTGAATATACCAACCCACAAGAAGTCTCTTCTGAACTTGTTCATGCTTGCTAAATAATTTAGCACTTAATTATATAGGATCATGAATTATTCTGATTCTTTTGTGCCAGTTAGTCATGTCCCTAATGATTAATCCTATTCTCAGGTTTCTATTTCTCTTAACAGATGCATCACCAAATTGTACCTTTAGTGTAATGACTGTTATGTTTAGCATAATGCTTGGTATTTGGTTTCCAAACAGGGAGATGGTTAGAAAAGTATCCAGCCTTGACCTCAGAAGATCTCAGATACATCTGTGCTCTGTTACTTCCTAAAGAATGTGTCTGAGTGTATTTTGTTTCTCTTAGCTATAGTTCTGGTATCTATGGTCTCTGACATTTAACATAAAACTTGAAAACAGCCTGGATTGTGGAAAGAGTTCCGAGTTTAGGGTCAGCTAATCTGGCTTTGAATCTGGACACTATAATGGTTTTTATCTCAGATAGCACTTCGCAATGATTGGCTTGTGTCCCTGCATTCATGTGATTTTGGTCTGTCTATAGCTATGACACTTGTAACCAGTACTAATGCAACCCCAACTGGCATACTTATGTGTATGAAAGGGGTCATTATTAATGATTACATTGGATGGGGTAACAGTTAAAAATAAGGACTGTCTCTGGCAAACCAGAACCTACAGTAACCCCATCCAGAATAAATACTTGAACCATAGGTCCCTCATTTGTTAGTAGCAGGAGATAGTTTTATTCTTTATTCACCCTTTCTGTTCTCACGTTGCCCCTAGTGGAGATGATAGGTCCATAGTAAAACAGAATAGAGAGACAGAATATTGGTGTAACTCATCAGTCACTTGATGAAGGACAGTCAATATTAACAGTGCTAAGTTTTGCTTATCTTGTCCCTTCTCAAAATTCTGAAGCTGATGAAGCAGAGATTTGGGGTTTATCAACAAGGGACAAATCTGACTTTGGGGTCCTTTATTAGCCTTACCTAGTATTTTTTTTAGGATTTGTAGGCACTGCCAACATTCTGAATTGAGATATTTATATAAATATTTGGATTTGTAACTTGGAAAAATTGAGGACATCTATTAAGACTGAACCTTGTTTATCACTTGTTAAAGGTCAAGTGGGACTGAAAAGTCAGTGTCTCCTCTCTAACTCTCTATCTCATCACATTTTTCCTGAAGTTGAAGTTTAGTTCAATTTACCATTCCCTTTGGGATATTGTGGACTGCCTGCCTAACTCATCCACTTGTCCTACTGAGACCCTAAATGATTTTTAGACATTCTGAGCTTCAGGTGAACCTTGTTCCAGCAACTTGCAACCAACTCTTTCAGAGTGGTTCTGGGAGCAAAAAAGAAACACAAAGAGCTAGAAAAACTCAGGTTTGGGGAGGGAAAAGAATAAGGACTAAAAAAGAGTGGACTCTAGCCATTTTTATGGACTGACAATAATGAAATTAGAAATAATGTAAAATACAGTTTTTTTACAGACTGGACTAGATGGACTGCTTATACCACAGGTGGGAATGATCATCACAGCTGTTTTTTTTTTTTTTTTTTCTTTTTTTTTTTTTTTTTTTTTTTAATAACATACTTATAAACCTGCCTAGAATTTATAAAAGGGATACAAAGATTACATATAAAATAGAAAAGTAATACTTATTTAACTTGTAAAATTATTGGGATTTAAACCAGTAGTAAGGGGGTATGACTTATAAATAGCTTTACAGTGTTAAATAGCATGACAGTGATGACAATGATGATGGGTCTGTATTTATAAAGCATGATTTTTGGCTTGGGAGGTTATTAGAATACCCAAACCAAGTGTTTATTTTTTTGCTTCTTATTATATTCATTGAGCACCTTTTGTTAAAAATGGAGAAAAAAACTCATTAAATTATTACCAATAGGACTTGAATTGGTTTATCACTTATCTAACGTCTTTCTTGTGTTCCCTGATTCCTGAATCCTAGAATCCTAAAGCAAGGAAGAGCCAAAATCTCTGAGGTGGGATTGCAGCAAGGCCATTGGAAGGTGGAGACACTAACATAGAGAAGTAGAAAAAAAACAAAAAGAAAGAGGGAAAGATTGCCAATTTACCATTCTCACACATCATACTAAGGGGTCACCTCATTTTGCTAGATGGTATTCCTGAAAATCCATTTTTGGCAACCATTTTTGGCAACAGGAATTTTGTATGCTGCTTCACTTACAATAATAGTAGAGTAGAATAGAATAATAGATAATAAGTAGAGTAACAATATAGTAAAATAATAAGAATAAGTAGAATAATAGATAATAAGTAGAATAACAACAACTAACATTGAATGGGAGCTTAATATGCCAAGCACTTATCTTAATCCTCATAGTAGCCTCTTGAGGTCAGTACTATTATCTCAAATTTATAAATGAGGAAATTGAGGAACAGGGGAATTAAGGAATATACTCAAAATCCTGCAGTTAGGGAAATGCATAACCAAGACTTGAAAAACAAAAAAAGTAATAGTGACTCTAAGGGTCATGTGGTTGACTGCCATGCTCTGTTGGTGCAATAACCATCTCTAAAGCCATCTTCAAAGAGGGGACAAATGACCTGCTAGAGAGCTACTTCCATTTCAAGGCATCACTCAAATACTCCTCTGTTGATTAGCCCTTTCAGAATTTGCTGTGTTGAAATTAAACTTTTGACTGAGGACCCACAAATTATTTTTCTATCTCTTTATGGACAGGCAGATGTTGCTTTTTATTATTAATATTTATATATCCTTCTCCTGTTGAATTATTTATGTTCTGAAGCGATCCCTTGGGGCCGCCTGGGTGGCTCAGTGGGTTAAGCCTCTGCCTTCAGCTCAGGTCATGATCTCAGGGTCCAGGGATTGATCCTCTCATTGGGCTCTCTGCTCAGTAGCGTGCCTGCTTCCCCCCCTCTCTCTCTGCCTGCCTCTCTGCCTACTTGTGATCTCTCTGTCAAATAAACAAAATCTTTAAAAAAAAAAAGATTCCTTGCAGTCATGTTCTCTTTCTCTAAATCTCTTTATTATATACTTCCTTTTTATTATATTATGAAATAACATGGTATTTTATTTTATGTAAAAACATACCTTTTTATTATAACAATAATGAGAAAGCTTATATTTCTATCACATTTTACAAATGATTTTACTACTCAATAATTCTTTCAGTACTCACACAAAAATCTAAGTTTGTGAAATGTGTATTATCATCTTCATTTTCTTTATTAAAAATATGACTACTGGGGTGCCTGGGTGGCTCAGTGGGTTAAAGCCTCTGCCTTCAGCTCAGGTAATGATCTCATCGAGATCGAGCCCCACATCGGGCTCTCTGCTCCAAGGGGAGCCTACTTTCTCCTCTCTCTCTGCCTGCCTTTCTGCCTACTTGTAATCTATGTCTGTCAAATAAATAAATAAAATCTTTAAAAACAATATGACTACTTGCCAAGGTCACACTGCTATTATATGCCCCAGTCCGATCTGGTTCTTCTAATTCTGAACTTAATGTTCTTTTTCATTTTCTTCATGTACTTTCTCACCAGTATCTGTTGCAAAGGAGATCCACCACAATGTTGTGATGGATGAATGAATGAGCACATGACCTATTAAAGGAAGGTCATTCCACTGCCTTTACTTATACATACATATAGATAGATAGATAGATAGATAGATAGATAGATTTTTTTTTTTTTTAAGAACTGCTAGCTTTTTTTATTTGCAGAATAGAAAGGGTAGGTGCTAAGATTGGGCTTTCCCAGGATGTTATTTGGGAATAAAATGGTAAAAAGGAGCAACATTTTCTGGTTTGTAACAATGAAGATTACATTCTCCATCAATAATTTCAAATTAATTTGAGACAGAATTTCCTAAGAAAATGAAAGTAAACTATATTCCTTTGAAATTTCATCTCTACCATGTCCAGGAGAATAAGAGTTGTGTGCAGAGGGAAGCTTTTTTAATACATTAAGGGGAACATCTGGACCTTTATCCCAAAAGAATCATGTGAATCTCCCCACAGTTACTCACCTGGTTTTAAGAGAGGAAGAATATCAGCCTTTAGTGTGGGAGGCAATTAGTGCTCTGCTTCACACTAGGGAATCATGCATATATATGCATATATATGTATATATATACACACACACGCAAACACATACACTGTAGTCATGGACTTGGTTAATGGTTTCTTCAGAACACATATAACAAAAGCAGGAACTGCTACCTAAGGATCTCAGATTAATGCTACAATTCATATCAGAGAAAGTAATAGAGTACTACACAAACTTCTATTAGTACCACTTTTTAAGGACAGATTATTGTGTAGTTAATTTTATCAACAATATTTTTGAGAATCTACCATTTAATCAGGCACTGTTCTAGGCACTGAGGGTAGTGATCAAAACAGAAAAACAAAGCAAAGTTTTTTCTCCCATGTATGTACACTCTGAAAATAACAAAAGATAGCATGTCAGATATGTCCTGTGGAAAAAAAATAAGAGCTCTGGGGTAGGATAGAGGCATGTAATTTTCAGTTTGATGGCCAGTGAAGGCCCATTCATCATCCCACTGAAGAAGTGATGTTTGCACAAAGTCCTGAACAAGGGATGGCAGTAAGCCATGGGCACGTCTGGGGCAATAGTGTTCCAGACAGAAGCCACAAAGTACAAGCACCTAGAGGTGGGAGGGACCACAGGGAGGCCTTGTGCCCTGTGAGATCATCAGTAGGAGCTGAAATGAGGGGTGGTAACTGGGAGTGGCAATGCATTTTAAAAGTAAGGTCTGTATGAGATAAAAGCCTTTGGAGGTTTTTGAGCAGAGCTGTGGTATTATCTGATTTAACGTGTAAAATAATTATAGCTGCTCTGTCAAGAAGAGAATAAGTGAGGGGTGGGAGGAGGGAGGAAAGACTGTAGTGGACACTAGTTAGAAGGTATTTCAATTTTCTGGGGAGGGTAAGCTGACAGTCTTTTAGACAGAGTAGTAACAGTGAAGGCGGTAAGAAGCAGTTGGGTTATGCATAGATTTTGAAGACAGAGTCACAGGTGAGTTAACTAATCTATACGCAAAGTAAGAACTGTCGAGGAGGCTCTAAGGAGTTTGTCCCGAGTAACTGGAACAACAGAATTGCAACAAAGTCTCTTGATGCAAACAAATGCAACATAAAATCTACCTTGTTAACAAAATTTTAAGTACATAATACTGTGCTGTTAACTATACCATAACTCTATCTCCAGAACTCAAGTCAACTTGCAACTGAAGTTTTGTACCCTTTTGACCAACACCTTTTCGTTTTCCCCTCCCCCCCAGTCGGTGGTCACAACCATTCCACTGGCCATGAAAAGAAAAAAAAAAAATAGGAGGTGGTGGATGAGTTTATGGCATTGATTGTGGTGATGGCTTCACAGGTGTATACATATCTCCAAATTCATTCAAATTATATACATTAAGTGCAGCTTTTTATATGACAGTCATAACATAATAATGTAGTTTGAAACAAAACAAGCTTAATGCAACAAAACATGGCTCTCACTCCCAAGAAAAACCAAATTAGTTAATACCCTGACTTTACACTAAGGAATATGTAAAAATGGATACAATGTACAGAGGATTGTTTCCATGGGGCTTCAGAACGAGGCAAGTGGTCTTCTCTGACAGGCCTGGTTTGTGGTCACCTGGTTCTGGAGCCAGTAGACCTTGGAAGCCTAGGTTTTGCTAACAAGGAAACAGGTTTGCCCCAGGATGTCCATTTCTTGATTAGAAATGGGAACTCTTAGGGGGCCTGGGTGGCTTAGTTGGTTAAGCATCTGCCTTCAGCTCAGACCATGGTCTCAGGGTTCTGGGTTCCCTGCTTAATAGAGAATCATCTTCTCCTTCTCCCTCTGCCCCTCCCCCATCTCATGTGCTCTGTCTCTCAAGTAAATAAAATCTTAAAAAAATGGAAACTATAAAATTTGCATATTCTAGGAAGAAAGGACATACCATTTAATATTACAGGTGAATCTAAATATGACAAATGACTCACTTGTGATAAAAATAAGAACTTGGAATTGTGGAATTCTTTTTAAAAATCCACTTAGAGTTGCCTAGTAAATTGTCCTTCTCCTCGTTAGTCATTCATTTATCTACACATAGGATTTTGGTGACTTATCAATTAAAAATACTATTTCTTATACAGGTCTGAAGACAGACTAACAATATTCCTTTTCTAACACCACTTCTAGTTCTGATTTCCACAGTTGGAGATTTTGTGTGCCCTAATTTTTAGGATTGCACCAATGTCTGTAAATGGTCCAGAGCTCTTTTTAGGAGACAGATTTGGTTCAAGTCCTAGTTCAGGCCTCTGTTAGCGAAGAAGTGGCCAGACCACAGACAAGTTACTTCCCATGTCTGATCCTCATTCACTTAACCTGTATTTGATAGTAACCCTGGCCTCATAGTGTTGCTGGGAAGAGTCAACTTACATAGAGTCTAACACAGTCCTTGACACATGGAAAAACTTGATAAATATCAGTTCCTGTTAATGTTCTAATTGTCACTTAATTTTATCCCAAAGCCTGTTTTTAGTCATGTGATTCTTCATTGACTCATCATTTATCCTTGCTAGTTTCCATTCCACCATCTTCTGGGTATGCAAAATCTTCTGATAATTTCCTATCCATATTACTTAGTATAAGAAAGCTGTTTAGAGGCAAAATAGTGAATGATGTTAAGTACTACAGAAAGAATAACAAACTTTATACAGAAAAAAAGCTGGCCTACTGATTGCTGAGAGGAATCTTAAGGTAACAGATTGATTTTTAGTTATAATCTCAGAAATCTGACTTTGACAGAAGGAAGCAGAACATTTTTCAAAGGTGGAGTCATGGCAACCAAGTTCTCAGGATATATTAATAATAGCAATACAGGGGCACCTAGGTGGCTCAGTGGGTTAAAGCCTCTGCCTTCGGCTCGGGTCATGATCTCGGAGTCCTGGGATCGAGCCCCACATCGGGCTCTCTGCTCAGCAGGGAGCCTGCTTCCTCCTCTCTCTCTGCCTGCCTCTCTGCCTACTTGTAATCTCTGTCTGTCAAATAAATAAATAAAATCTTAAAAAAAAAATAATAGCAATACAGCCCTGGGAAAACTGGATAACCACATATAGATTAGGGAAATTAGACCCCTTCCTTACACCACTCACAAAAATTAACTCAAAGTGGATTAATTTAATCCACTTTAATGTTTAAAGTGGATTAAAGATGTAAATGGAAGGCTCACAAGCATAAAACTACTAGAAGAAAACATAGGGAAAATGTTCCTTGACTTTGGTCTTGATGACAATTTTTTGGATATGACAAAAAAAAAAAGTCACAAAGAGTGCCAGCAACAATAGTAAAAGTAAACAAGGAGGACTAAATTAAACTAAAAAGCTTCTCAAGAGCCAAGAAACATCAGCAAAAGAAAGGAAACCTACAGAATGGAAGAAAATGTTTCCAAACAATCTGTAAGGAGTTAATATTCAAAATATATAAGGAACTCCTACAAACTCAATAGCAAAAAAATTTATGATTAAAAACCAGATAAAGGACTTGAATAGACATTTTCTTTTTTTTTTTTTTAAAGATTTTATTTATTTATTTGACAGACAGAGATCACAAGTAGGCAGAGAGGCAGGCAGAGAGAGAGGAGGAAGCAGGCTCCCCACTGAGCAGATAGCCTGATACTGGCTCGATCCCTGGACTCTGAGATCATGACCTGAGCCGAAGGTAGAGGCTTAACCCACTGAGCCACCCAGGCGCCCCTGAATAGACATTTTCTAAAGATGACATACAAATGGCTAAGTGCATGTTCAACATCACTAATTATTAGGGACATGCAAGTTGAAACCACAATGAGATATACCTGTTAGAAAGGCTATTATCAAAAAGATAAGAACTAATAAATGCTGGCAAGGTTGCAGAGGAAAAGGAACCCTTGTGAACTATTGGTGGGAATGTAAATGAGCATAGCCACTATGAAATAATATGGAGGTTCCTGGGGACCTAATGTGTAGCATGGTGCCTATACTTAACAACACTGTATTATATTTTTGAAAGTTAAGAGAGTAGATTTTAAAAATTATCACAACACACAAAAAGAAGTAATTATATAAAGGGCTGGAGGTGTTAACTAATCTGATTGTGATAATCATTTCACAGTGTACACGTCTTAAATCATTATACCTTAATACATAAATTACATAATTACATAAATTATATGTCAATATCTCAATAAGCCTGGAATAAATGATACCAATACAATACTAATAAAATTATTCTTAAGCCATGAAAATAATACTGCTTTGGGTACTGACAGTTATGGCATATATTCAGCATATACATTTCCCAAAATACACACACTGGAAATTGGATTCTAATGCAAAGATTTCTGTCAAGCCTAGAATCAAAGCAAAGTAAGTGAGTTATACTGTTTGAAAGGTTAGTAGCACTGAGTGTGAGAGCTCAATGTACCCATCGACATATGGTGCAGGGGGATATCTTGAGCCAGAGTAAATTCTTCCATTAAGAGTTCTCTAATAAGCATTGCCAATGTTTGCCTCTCTGTATTCATGTTTGAACGATATACTTTCCGAGTGATCTATTCTCTAACCATGACAATTTAGTTAACTGTATTACTAATACAGTCAACTAATTTTTAGATTAAAATTATTAATGTTTAAAACTAATTATTAGTTAAACTAGTAGCCTTGTTCTTTCTCTTTATGGCTGGATCTCAAGAAGAAGTTGATTGCTAAGTATGGTTTGCATTTATCTTCTTTCATCTATTATGCATCAGTTTATTGCTAACTTTTAACTTTTTAAGGTTTTTGGGCAGTTTGCTGTTTTATGTTGATAGATGTTCATACAGGTCTTCCTCAAATTATGATGATGTTATATCCCAATAAACACATTCTAATTTGAAAATATCATCAGTCAACAATGCATGTAGTACACCTAACCTACCAAACTTCATAGCTTAGCCTAGCTTCTTGTAAATGTGCTCAGAGCACTTACAGTTGGGCAAAGTCATTTAATACAAAGCCTATTTTATAATAAAGCTTTGGTGATCTCACGTAATTTATACTCTGAATACTCTACTGAAAGTGAAAAACAGAATGATGATATAGGTGCAGGATCATTCTAAGTATATCGGTTCTTTGCCCTCATGACTGCGTGGCTGGAAGCTGTGGCTGCTGCTGCCCAGAATCATAAGCATATGTTATGCATATCACTAGCCGAGAAAGGATCAAAATTCAAAGTACAGTTTCTCTTGAATGTTTACCACTTTTGCACAATTGTGAAGCAGAACAGCTGTAAGTTAAACCATCATAATTCAGGTATTGCCTATATATATAAATTATATACAATATAGATTCTATATAATCCACATTAAATATCTTATATCAAAAGTTATGAGTAAGTGTATATCAAATGGTTTGGCAGTGGCCTTGAGCTGATTAATTTATTAATACTTGCCAAGCTACTAATTTATAATGTGAACTTTTTTTTCAAAGATTTATTTATTTATTTTTGGGAGAGAAAGAGAGAAGTGGGGGAGGAACAGATGGAGAGAATCTTCAAGCAGGCCCCCTGCTGAGTGCAGAGCAGGGCAGGACTTGGGGCTTGATCTCAAGACCCAGGAGATCATGACCTGAGCTGAAACCAAGAGAATGACACTTCACTGACTGAGCCACCCAGGCACATGACTCTTAAATTCATTTCTTAAGAACAAGTGGTATAAAGGTTTTTGTATGTTAGATCTTGCATAAGACATTTACAAGTAAATGTAATTTCACTAGAAGCTTGGGATAAAACTAAGTAAATTACAGATATGAATATTCTTTGCAAACTGCATGATAAGTTAAAGTGTCACATGAATAATTAATAACATGAATGTGATAATACAAATTAGCGTTAAATTTTCACTCCCGACAAAGACTCTGCAGTTACTACTCCATTATACTGAAGAGCGAAGTTGGCGGGAGCACCTGAAAATCTACCCTCATAACTCACCTTTATGTTTGCCTTTGGCATCCCACACACTCTTCTCCAGCCCACAATGAGATGAGCACAACTCTTGTAAGCCTGTAAGAGAGAACAAAAGAACAAGAAAAATTTTGCTTAGAAACTCAGTAGACCAGAAAGAGAATAGGAAATTATCATGAAAAAAGAGCTTTTCATGTTAACTATTTCTGCTGTAAAACTGCTATCTGGTATAGGTCAAATTAGTTATAAAGAAGTGTGTAGGAAGATACAACTTTTTAGTAAATTGCATTAGAAAGTAAGCAGGTGGGTAGGTCTATGTACTGTTATGCAAGCTGATTTAGCTGTCAATGTTGAAAAAGCTTAGAATGGCTAGATTTTCCATTACTTTTTCCCTGGGTGAGTAATACCCTCTTCTAATATTGTGCCCTCCCAAACTCAAAAGCCGTATCTTTCTCGTTCACTCCCTGCTTTTCTGTGCAACCAGACTAAATCATCAGAATTCCCTGACCATAACCTCTACTTCTTTGCCTCTGGAATTTTGGTCAACCTTTTCTCTGTGCCTAAAATGCCTTCTCTACCCACAAGATCAATGGGAAGTCTGCTCTGCTTTTGAAAGAAGACTCAACTCTAATGGTACTTTGACAGGCACTGCTCTATTCTAAGTGACATGTCCATTTAGAAATAGTCTCCCTTTAAATAAGCCTTCCTCCAGAAATGCTTCTAAGCCTCAAAAGATACCTACTGAATATAGTGGATAGTATATACTCAGAAATAGGAATTAATAATAACTACCTTGGAATATTGTTGTAAACATTCAAGTTTGTGTATGTACAGTAGCATTTGTGATGTTAAGTTCTTAATTAATTGTAGTAATTCCTTCATCTTTATCTGTATGCCTCCCTTATTAGACAATTGATTCCTTGAAGGTAGAATTCATTTGAATTCATTTTTGTATCCCTCACCCCATTCCCAATTAACTAGTGTTTGGCACAGGCCCTTGTAATTAGTAAGCTTTTTTTTTTTTCCAATAAAAATTGCCTAAGCTTACTCAATTAATATGTAGGAGTGATGTAATTTATAATAAGGTATCTATATTTGTTTTTTGTCCTGTTTCTGGTACAGAGCTTCTAAAACTCGTGGAGTTTCCTAAGTGATGAGAGCATAGAAATATCTTTTGTTATGTTAATGAAATGACTTTTGAACCGCACATAAGGAGGAGGGGCTCCTAGCCAGGACAGCCAACCAGGTGATTAGAATTGGAACTTCCAGTCCTACCCCCTGACCTCTGGGGAGGAGAGGCTACAGACAGAATTCAACCACTAACAACAGCCAGTGATTTCATCAATCATGCCTATGTAACGAAGCTGCCATAAAATCCCAAAAAGATGGAGTTCAGAGCACTTCAGGGTTGGGGAATACTTGGAGATTTGGTGAGAGCGGCCCTCCTGAGAGAACATGGAAGCTTTGTTCTCCTTTTCACATTCCTTGTCCTATGCACCTCTTCCATCTGTCTGCTCCTGAGCTAACTTTTTTTTTTTAAATAGAAGTTTTTTATTCTTTTTTTTTTTAAAGAAGCAGTCATTATTTTATTTTGTAGATTTTTTATTTAATTTGTAGATTTTATCATTACTAAAAATTCCAAGGCAGTATATTGAAGTACAACATAGTTAATGAAAGAGATTTACATAATGGATGGAAACATAATACACTATGAAAATCAATAGCTTTTCTACACACACAAAATAAATGAAATGATCATGTAAGGGATAACTTAATATCAGAAATTTCAAGTTCCAAACTTCATACCCTTGAGCTCAGAGAATAGAACAAAATTGTTAGTTGCTATAAGAAAACAAGAACACAGTTTCATAAGGGATTTGAAAGTGAGAGAAAGAAAAAGAAAAAGAAGAGGGATGATGGAAAAGAGAGGAAAATTTTGATTTAAAAAAAGACACATTTCAGGGCACCTGGGCACTCTGTTAAGCATCTGCCTTCTGCTCAGGTCATGATCCCAGGGTCCCAGGATTGAGCCCTGCATCAGGCTCCCCGCTCAGTGAGAAGTCTACCTCTCCATCTCCCTCTGCCTCCTCTCTCCCACTCATGCCTGCTCTCTTTCTCCCAAATAAATAAATAAACTCTTAAAATTCCAAAAGAAAAAAAAAAAAAAGAGGCATTTCAGTCAACTGTTGAACTAGGCCCCCACCTCCTGTCACCACCACCAAAAATAAATAAATAAATAAATAAATAAATAAATAAATGTACAAATAATCAGATTCTTTGCAAATCTGGTAAAGGTCTTTAAATGATTCTAAAATGAGGTTTGTCTTTTTTTTTTTTTAATCAACTGGTGAACCCAAGGAAGGAAGGGATTATGGGAATCTGTGATTTATAGGCAGTTGATAAGAAGTACAGGTAACAATCTAAACTTGCTACTAGTGCTTGAGGTTCAAGGTTTGCGGGAAGGTCAAATTTGCAGCTAGTCCATCAGAATCACAGGTGATAACCTGGACTTATGACTGGTAGGTGGAGTGGGATGGGGCTGGGAGGGGAGTCATACTGGACTGAGCCCATAATCTGTGGAATCCAGGGATCTCTCCAGGTAGATAGAGTTACAATTGAGTTGAATTTTAAAACTCTCAGATGGTATCCCAAGAGTTGCTTTTTGGTATGGGGATTCCCCCTCACACTAGAACTGGTATCAGAACCTGTTTAGTAGGTAACCCCACACTTTAGTAGCATGCCAACTAAATAAAATCGGTTTCATATAGTAACAGAAAATTATTTTGATTCTGAAGTTTGAATATTCTTATAAGGTCATGGGCTTGAGAAATTTAATGATCACCAGATAAACATGTAATAGAGGCTATTTTATAATGATAGAGTTTGTTTTATAATAGTAAAGTATATTTGACACTATGTTGTACAAAATGCCTTTAAATATCAGTTTATGGATCATAAATGGAAAGGGACTTGAGAACTATTTACTCTAACCCTACCTATTTCACAGATGAACCAACTGAGACCTTGTGTATGGTATTATGGGCTTGGTATGTGGGCTTGGAGGAGATATTCCAAGATACGTTTGGAAATCACAGAGCTGAGTCTTATGCCCAGGTTTCTTACCTAGCACTTATGCAGAAGGCTATTTAGGTTTTCCCAGTTGTGCTATGAATATGATAAATGTGCTATTAATATGGTATAACAGGGGCGCCTGGGTGGCTCAGTGGGTTAAGCCTCTGCCTTGGGCTCAGGTCATGATCTCAGAGTCCTGGGATAGAGCCTCACATCGGGCTCTCTGCTCAGTGGGGAGCCTGCTTCCCCCTCTCTCTCTGCCTGCTGCTCTGCCTACTTGTGATCTCTGTCTGTCAAAAATAAATAAACTCTCTTTAAAAAATGATAAAATAGATAAAATGATTTTTTGTTTTTTTTTTAAGTTAAAAATTCCTTAATTTTTTTTTGTTCCTGGCACCTCTACCACAATTCACAGGGCAATATATCTGACGTAATGAAAAGAAAAAGAAAAAGAAAAAGAAAAAGCTACAACAGATAGAAGACCTCTGGAATGTACATCTGATTGACACCACATTGCATTAATCAACAGCTGCACTTTCTGCAAACTGTGGCTATGACAGTCCTGAACAAGAAGTGTTTCCTGTTTAAGCTGCAGTAACTTTTCTGACTATGGATCGTTGTTCCTTCTGTGGCAGATTTTTATAGTTCTTCTAATGCATTTGGGACAACTGTCACAAAGTAACCTACTGCTTTCCTGTTAATTCCATACTCTCTCTCCTGCTAAGAACTTAGCCCCTTTCCCCTGAAAATTTTTTAGAAACTTCTGCTACCATATCCACCACTTCCCCACCAGATCCATAACCACCACTATAGGAATTGCCCGAGCTTTTTCCACCAAAACTGCCCCCCTTCATGGTTCCATAATTTGATTGTTGTTGTCCACTATAATTTCCACAATCATAGTTACCACCACGACCATCACGGTTAGCTCCAAAATTTCCTCCTTCATTGTGATCATCATATCCTCTACCACCACCACCACCACCATATCTGCCTCCATGGTCTCCATATTGTGGTCCACCACCACCATAACCTCCTCTATTACTATAAGCAGGACCACCACCATCGTTGCCACCATTACCTCCAAATCCATTCTATCCTCTATCACCTCCTCCCTAACTACCTCTGCTGCTACATCCTCCACCGCCATAGCCTCCTCTTCCACCAAAGTTTCCACCATGGCTAAAGTTACCACCACATCCAAAGTTTCCTCCCTGACCCATGAAGTTGCCAGATCCACTTCCATGACCTCTTTGTGATCCAGGAGACTGCATTTCTTGTTTAGAAAGGGCCTTTTTTACTTCACAGTTATGCCCATTAATAGTGTGGTATTTTTGAATAACAATTTTATCAACTCTATCATGATCATCAAAAGTTACAAAAGCAGGGGGAGGAGTCAAGATGGCGGAGAAGTAGCAGCTGAGACTACTTCAGGTTGCGGGAGATCAGCTAGATAGCTTATCTAAAGATTGCAAACACTTACAAATCCAACGGGAGATCGAAGAGAAGAAGAACAGCAATTCTAGAAACAGAAAATCAACCACTTTCTGAAAGGTAGGACTGGCGGAGAAGTGAATCCAAAGGGACGGGAAGATAGACCCCGGGGGGAGGGGCCGGCTCCCGGCAAGCGGCGGAGCAACGGAGCACAAAATCGGGACTTTTAAAAGTCTGTTCTGCTGAGGGACATTGCTCCAGAGGCTTAACTGGGGTGAAGCCCACGCGGGGACAGTGTGGCCTCAGGTCCCGCAGGGTCACAGAAGGATCGGGGTGTCTGAGTGTCGTAGAGCTTGCAGGTATTAGAACGGGGAAGCCGGCTACAGAGACGGAGCCAAGGAGTGAGCTCACAGCTCGGGCTTACCTTGAACCGGTCGCAGGCTCGGTGAGCTCGGAGCGCGGCCAGAGGCCAGGCAGACGGGAGCAATTGGACGCTGTTCCCTGAGGGCGCACTGAGGAGTGGGACCCTGAGCTCTAGGCTCCTCCGGGCCGGAGACTGGGAGGCCGCCATCTTCCTTCCCGTCCTCTGGACTCTACGGAAAGCGCTCAGGGAACAAAAGCTCCCGAAAGCAAACCCGAGCGGATTACTCAGCCCGGCCGCTGGTAAGGGCGGTGCAACTCCGCCTGGGGCAAAGACACTTGAGAATCACTACAACAGGCCCCTCCCCCAGAAGATCAACAAGAAACCCAGCCAGGACCAAGTTCACTTACGAGGAGTGCAGTTTCAATACCAAGGAGAACAGCGGAATTCCAGAGGAGGAGAAAGCAAAGCACGGAACTCATGGCTTTCTCCCCATGATTCTTTAGCCTTGCAGTTAATTTAATTTTTTTTCTTTTTCAATTTTTTTTTCTCTTCTTCTGCTAAATTTTTTTAACTTTTACCCTTTTCTTTTTTAACGTTTTTTAACTAGTTTATCTAATATATATATATATATTTTTTCCTTTTTATATTTTTTTCATTATTGGTTTTCTTTTTTTATTTGTTTCTTTTTTCTTTTTTTTTTTTCTTTCTGAACCTCTTTTTATCCCCTTCCCCCACCCCCTTCACGATTTGGGATCTCTTCTGATTTGGCTAAAGCATATTTTCCTGGGGTTGTTGCCACCCTTTTAGTATTTTACTTGCTCCTTCATATACTCTTATCTGGACAAAATGACAAGGTGGAAAAATTCACCGCAAAAAAAAGAACAAGAGGCAGTACCAAAGGCTAAGGACCTAATCAATACAGACATTGGTAATATGTCAGATCTAGAGTTCAGAATGACGATTCTCAAGGTTCTAGCTGGGCTCGAAAAAGGCATGGAAGATATTAGAGAAACCCTCTCGGAGAGATAAAAGCCCTTTCTGGAGAAATAAAAGAACTAAAATCTAATCAAGTTGAAATAAAAAAAGCTATTAATGAGGTGCAATCAAAAATGGAGGCTCTCACTGCTAGGATAAATGAGGCAGAAGAAAGAATTAGCGATATAGAAGACCAAATGACAGAGAATAAAGAAGCTGAACAAAAGAGGGACAAACAACTACTGGACCACGAGGGCAGAATTCGAGAGATAAGTGACACCATAAGACGAAACAACATTAGAATAATTGGGATTCCAGAAGAAGAAGAAAGAGAGAGGGGAGCAGAAGGTATATTGGAGAGAATTACTGGAGAGAATTTCCCCAATATGGCAAAGGGAACAAGCATCAAAATCCAGGAGGTTCAGAGAACCCCACTCAAAATCAATAAGAATAGGTCCACACCCCGTCACCTAATAGTAAAATTTACAAGTCTTAGTGACAAAGAGAAAATCCTGAAAGCAGCCCGGGAGAAGAAGTCTGTAACATACAATGGTAAAAATATTAGATTGGCAACAGACTTATCCACAGAGACCTGGCAGGCCAGAAAGAGCTGGCATGATATATTCAGAGTACTAAACGAGAAAAACATGCAGCCAAGAATACTATATCCAGCTAGGCTATCATTGAAAATAGAAGGAGAGATTAAAAGCTTCCAGGACAAACAAAAACTGAAAGAATTTGCAAACACCAAGCCAGCTCTACAGGAAATATTGAAAGGGGTCCTCTAAGCAAAGAGAGAGCCTAAAAGCAGTAGATCAGAAAGGAACAGAAACAATATACAATAACAGTCACCTTACAGGCAATACAATGGCACTAAATTCATATCTCTCAATAGTTACCCTGAATGTTAATGGGCTAAATGCCCCAATCAAAAGACACAGGGTATCAGAATGGATAAAAAAAACAAAACCCATCTATATGTTGCCTACAAGAAACTCATTTTAAACCCGAAGACACCTTCAGATTTAAAGTCAGGGGGTGGAAAAGAATTTACCATGCTAATGGACATCAGAAGAAAGCAGGAGTGGCAATCCTTATATCAGATCACTTAGATTTTAAACCAAAGACTTTAATAGATGAAGATGGACACTATATCATACTCAAAGGATCTGTCCAACAAGAAGATCTAACAATTGTAAATATCTATGCCCCTAACGTGGGAGCAGCCAACTATATAAACCAATTAATAACAAAATCAAAGAAACACATCGACAATCATACAATAATAGTAGGGGACTTTAACACTCCCCTCACTGAAATGGACAGATCATCCAAGCAAAAGATCAACAAGGAAATAAAGGCCTTAAATGACACACTGGACCAGATGGACATCACAGATATATTCAGAACATTTCATCCCAAAGCAACAGAATACACATTCTTCTCTAGTGCACATGGAACATTCTCCAGAATAGATCACATCCTTGGTTCTAAATCAGGTCTTAACTGTTATCAAAAGATTGGGATCATTCCTTGCATATTTTCAGACCACAATGCTCTGAAGCTAGAACTCAATCGCAAGAGGAAATTTGGAAAGAACCCAAATACATGGCGACTAAACAGCATCCTTCTAAAGAATGAATGGGTCAACCAGGAAATTAAAGAAGAATTGAAAAAATTCATGGAAACAAATGATAATGATAATACAACAGTTCAAAATCTGTGGGACACAACAAAGGCAGTCCTGAGAGGAAAATATATAGCGGTACAAGCCTTTCTCAAGAAACAAGAAAGGTCTCAGGTACACAACCTAACCCTACACCTAAAGGAGCTGGAGAAAGAACAAGAAAGAAAGCCTAAACCTAGCAGGAGAAGAGAAATCATAAAGATCAGAGCAGAAATCAATGAAATAGAAACCAAAAAAAGTAATAGAACAAATCAACGAAACTAGGAGCTGTTTCTTTGAAAGAATGAATAAGATTGATAAACCCCTGGCCAGACTTATCAAAAAGAAAAGAGAAAGGTCCCAAATAAATAAAATCATGAATGAAAGAGGAGAGATCACAACTAACACCAAGAAATACAGACAATTATAAGAACATATTATGAGCAACTCTATGCCAACAAATTTGACAATCTGGAAGAAATGGATGCATTCCTAGAGACATATAAACTACCACAACTGAACCAGGAAGAAATAGAAAGCCTCAACAGACCCATAACCAGTAAGGAGATTGAAACAGTCATCAAAAATCTCCAAACAAACAAAAGCCCAGGGCCAGATGGCTTCCCGGGGGAATTCTACCAAATATTTAAAGAAGAACTAATTCCTATTCTCCTGAGACTGTTCCAAAAAATAGAAATGGAAGGAAAACTTCCAAACTCATTTTATGAGGCCAGCATCACCTTGATCCCCAAACCAGACAAGGATCCCATCAAAAAAGAGAACTACAGACCAATATCCTTGATGAACACAGATGCAAAAATTCTCACCAAAATACTAGCCAATAGGATTCAACAGTACATTAAAAGGATTATTCACCACGACCAAGTGGGATTTATTCCAGGGCTGCAAGGTTGGTTCAACATCCGCAAATTAATCAATGTGATACAACACATTAATAAAAGAAAAAACAGGAACCATATGATACTCTCAATAGATGCTGAAAAAGCATTTGACAAAGTACAGCATCCCTTCCTGATCAAAACTCTTCAAAGTGTAGGGATAGAGGGCACATACCTCAATATTATCAAAGCCATCTATGAAAAACCCATCGCAAATATCATTCTCAATGGAGAAAAACTGAAAGCTTTTCCGCTAAGGTCAGGAACACGGCAAGGATGTCCGTTATCACCACTGCTATTCAACATAGTACTAGAAGTCCTAGCCTCAGCAATCAGACAACAAAAAGAAATTAAAGGCATCCATATCGGCAAAGAAGAAGTCAAACTATCACTCTTCGCAGATGATATGATACTATACGTGGAAAAGCCAAAAGACTCCACTCCAAAACTGCTAGAACTGGTACAGGAATTCAGTATAGTGTCAGGATACAAAATCAATGCACAGAAATCAGTCGCATTTCTCTAGACCAACAACAAGACAGAAGAAAGAGAAATTAAGGAGTCCATCCCATTTACAATTGCACCCAAAACTATAAGATACCTGGGAATAAACCTAACCAAAGAGACTAAGAATCTATACACAGAAAACTATAAAGTACTCATGAAAGAAATTGAGGAAGACACAGAGAAATGGAAAAATGTTCCATGCTCCTGGATTGGAAGAATAAATATTGTGAAAATGTCTATGCTACCTAAAGCAATCTACACATTTAATGCAATTCCTATCAAAGTACCACCCATTTTTTTCAAAGAAATGGAACAAATAATCCTAAAATTTATATGGAACCAGAAAAGACCACGAATAGCCAAAGGAATATTGAAAAAGAAAGCCAGAGTTGGTGGCATCACAATTCCGGACTTCAAGCTCTATTACAAAGCTGTTATCATCAAGACAGCATGGTACTGGCACAAAAACAGACACATAGATCAATGGAACAGAATAGAGAGCCCAGAAATAGACCCTCAACTCTATGGTCAACTAATCTTCGACAAAGCAGGAAAGAATGTCCAATGGAAAAAAGACAGCCTCTTCAACAAATGGTGTTGGGAAAATTGGACAGCCACATGCAGAAAAGTGAAATTGGATCATTTCCTTACACCACACACGAAAATAGACTCAAAATGGATGAAGGACCTCAATGTGAGAAAGGAATCCATCAACATCCTTGAGGAGAACACAGGCAGCAACCTCTTTGACCTCAGCCGCAGCAACATCTTCCTAGGAACATCGCCAAAGGCAAGGGAAGCAAAGGGAAAAATGAACTATTGGGATTTTATCAAGATCAAAAGCTTTTGCACAGCAAAGGAAACAGTTAACAAAACCAAAAGACAACTGACAGAATGGGAGAAGATATTTGCAAACGACATATCAGATAAAGGGCTAGTGTCCAAAATGTATAAAGAACTTAGCAAACTCAACACCCAAAGAACAAATAATCCAATCAAGAAATGGGCAGAAGACATGAACAGACATTTCTGCAAAGAAGACATCCAGATGGCCAACAGACACATGAAAAAGTGTTCCATATCACTCGGCATCAGGGAAATACAAATCAAAACCACAATGAGATACCACCTCACACCAGTCAGAATGGCTAAAATTAACAAGTCCGGAAATGACAGATGCTGGCGAGGATGCGGAGAAAGGGGAACCCTCCTACACTGTTGGTGGGAATGCAAGCTGGTGCAACCACTCTGGAAAACAGCATGGAGGTTCCTCAAAATGTTGAAAATAGAACTACCCTATGACCCAGCAATTGCACTGCTGGGTATTTACCCTAAAGATACAAACGTAGTGATCCGAAGGGGCACGTGCACCCGAATGTTTATAGCAGCAATGTCTACAATAGCCAAACTATGGAAAGAACCTAGATGTCCATCAACAGACGAATGGATAAAGAAGATGTGGTATATATATACAATGGAATACTATGCAGCCATCAAAAGAAATGAAATCTTGCCATTTGCGACGACGTGGATGGAACTAGAGGGTATCATGCTTAGCGAAATAAGTCAATCAGAGAAAGACAACTATCATATGATCTCCCTGATATGAGGGAGAGGAGATGCAACATGGGGGGTTAATGTGGTAGGAGAAGAGTAAATGAAACAAGTTGGGATTGGGAGGGAGACAAACCATAAGTGACTCTTAATCTCACAAAACAAACTGAGGGTTGCTGGGGGGGGGGTGTTATGGACATTGGGTAGGGTATGTGCTATGGTGAGTGCTGTGAAGTGTGTAAACGTGGAGATTCACAGACCTGTACCCCTGGGGGAAAATATATATATATATGTTTATAAAAAATAAAATTATATAAAAAAAAATTTACAAAAGCAAATCCTTTTTTTTTTTCACTCTGCCTGTCTTCCCTAATTTCTATGGTTTCAACCTTGCCATACTTTTCAAAGTAGTCTCTCAAGTTATATTCTTCTGTGTCTTTAATACCACCAACAAGAAATTTCTTCACTATTAGATGGGCACCAGTCTTTACAGAATCCTCTCTAGAAACACCTCTCTTTGGTTCCACTACATACCCACTAACCTTGTGTGGTCAGGCACACATTTGCTGCACCAACCTCTTCAACACAAGAGTAAGTCACAAAACCAAAAGCCTTGGAATGTCTCTCATCACCACACTATCTGTAAGTGAACCCCATTTTTCAAAATATTCTCTTAAACTATCATTTGTAGTTTCAAAGCTCAAACCACCAGTAAACAGTTTTCTCAAGCGCTCTGGTTTCTTTGGATCATGGCTCCCTCCTCCCGGCAGTAGCAGCAATGGCAGGGTCAGACGGTGGGTAACAGGGAGGTGGTTTTACCTCTATTTTGAGACTGGACTCACCTCTTCCAACTTGAGTTCAATATGGGCCAGATAAAATGATTTTGGAGAGACAAAGACTAGATTTATTTTTTTTTCAGAAGGCTATAATAATTTTAAACTAAATTATTTTCAGTTAAACCTTCAGGATTTAAGCTGAATTTTTAAATTAAAGAATTTGGATAGACCAAGATTACAAAGTTAATTCAAGTGTGAGAAATAATAAGTCAAAGTATGAAACTAGAATAGCAAAGGCTTTCTTAGAGACCTGTTTATGGAACTCAGACAACAAATGCAGAGAATGACATAAGGAAGCCAAGAAATATGTAATCCAACTCAATCATGCGATAGTTAACAAAACTGAAACATCTTGTCTTTTTCACTAAATCATTAACTGCATCTGAAGGATAGTGAAGAGAAGCCCTAATTATTGAAAGTAAGTTTAGGAAGATATATCTGGCAATTGTGTGTAGAAGATTATGTGTAGATCCCCAAAGATCATCTGGGAATTCTTAAAGGGCTGAAACTCCAATCAATATTGTAACAGTAGAAATTCAAATACATGAGTAAACATTGCAAAAGAAACATCAGGAAATCATAATTGGCTGGAGAATTGGATAAAAAGGAGAGACAGAAATAAAATAATAGTTCAAGTTAATATTTTAAGTTCCAGAGACTTGACATATGTTTTCCATTGATGAAACAGGAAGCAGGGTCAGGTAGGTACTAGATAGGGTAGGCCTAGTTTCAGACATACTAACTTTGGGTTGACTCTGGGATAATTCAGTACGTCAGTTCCCAAGCCTGAGGGAGAGATAGGAAGAGGAGACATAGACTGAGATGCTATGCATCTCATATAGGCTGAACCTATATAAGGAATAAACTCTTGGGAAAGAAAGATAGAAAGAAAACGGCACAGGGGGCCAAGACAGACCCCTGACCAATGATCACAGCTGGTTTCAGAGGAAAGGAAACCAATGAGGGAGTATCTGGAACAAAACAAAACAAACAAACAAAAAAAACAAAGAGCTGAAAATATGATAGTGTTGATCTTGGAAGAACTCTTCATTTCAAAGATAGTTGGAAAGTGTGTCCACTGTGTCTACGTCTATCAACTTCAAAAGACTAGTTTCTGTGTCAGTATCTGGTTCCAGTCTTTTGTGAAAAATTATGGTTCCAGTCTTTTGTGAAAAATTATAGAAAGTTCAGCGAAGAATGTTGAAAGAAGAAAAACCACATTAGACGAATTCATCCTCAGAAACACAAAACGTATTAAAATATTTCATTAAAATTTTGGTTTTTAAGTATGTTCAGACTACTTGTAAATATTAGAAATCAAACTTTTTATTGCTGTGAAACCCCTCTATTTTGAAGATTTGTGACTAAGGCAAAAATTCAGTCTGTAGTCTGACTCCGTGGAAAAGCCTACACTAATCTGGTTAAATAGCCTAAACACAGTGACAAATCTGGATACCAACGTCATCAGAGGAGCTACATATAATCTTAAAAAGGGAGGGAAGCCAGTGTCAGAAGTTGTTGAAATGCAAAAGCTGAGACTCATCAGTGTTGCTTTCAAACCATTCACTGATTCAATGAATACTGATTTCTAAATCAGAATGAATTATACACTATAAATGCTGAGCCAACGTAGCCTACAATTAGTTTTCTTGATTAGGATCAAAGTTGTTAATGTGAATTATTTTTTTCTTTTGTTCATTAGTTCAGAATGAAGTGAGTCATGACTGACTAAGTGGATAATTTTGGGACGTTCACTTTTAATTTCTGTCTGTAAAATGAGGGGATGATAGTGGATGATCTGAAGTCCCTATTGTCTTATAAAAAGGTAGTTTCTAAATTATTGAACTGGGGTGATAATATGTTCTTATCAAATCTTCTGCAACCTGACTTTTCACATAGATGTTATCTAGATATGGATGTAGGCATGGGAAATGTAACATGATCTAGGTAAAGCACTGAATTCAATCATCAGACTGAAGCAAAATTGATAACACAAGGTGCATCACCAGGCTTCTAGGAAGAGACAGCCATAAGATTTATGTTTTATGGGGCCAATAAGTGTATTTCTGAGCACATCCTCTGACTTCCATTCAATAAAATTAGAAGTTAATTATAAAAGTACTTAAAAATGAAATATTAACAATCTAATGAAAGACGAAATCAAGACACAATTTAAATTGCAAACATTCCTTAACATATATAAGGAGATTATTCTTGAAGAGCGTGAAAACTTAGGAACAGTAAATGAATACAAATTAAAACAAAATGCCATCAGATTGCCAATATTTCTAAAAGCATTAGAAGAGCCAGGGTTGGCAACTATAGAGAAATGGGTGCTGCCACATACTGTTGATAGGACTTTAACATGGCAAATCCCAGTTAGGGGGGCAGTTTGGCAGTAAGTTAAAAACTTCGGCTCAGGTCATGGTCCCAGGGTCCTGGGATCGAGCCCCACATTGGGCTCTCTGCTCAGCGGGGAGCCTGCTTCTCCCTCTCTCTCTCTGCCTGCCTTGCTGCCTACTTGTGATCTCTCTCTCTGTCAAATAAATAAATAAAATCTTTAAAAAAATAAAATCTTAAAAAAAATAAAGAATGAGGTGGATCTACATGTGCTGATATGGAAAGATATTATTCTTCAGTGAAAAATGATGTTTCAAAACCTATTATACTATGACCTCCCTAGGTGTAACCCACCTTTATAATATGTACTTACCTATACTATAGAAATGAGCAAGCCCATAGAGTATTGTATACATTAAGATGTAATAGTAGTTATCTGTGGCAAGTGGCTTTGGGAAGTAATGGGGGAACCTACATTTCATTATTATAAAATTTTGTAGTAGTCTGAATTTGAGAAAATTAATTTCAAATAATAGAATAGCTTAACATGAATTTAATGAGTAAAAAGTTAACACTTCATTATTATTACTCTTTGGTGACTTTTATATTACATATGAATTCTTCACAATAAAGCATTATATAGACATTGCTCTACATTGGCTATTGCTGCATGTACTTAAGCATACTATTTAAAAATAATTTAATAGCTCGGGGTGCCTGGCTAGCTCGGTCAGTGGAGCATGTGACTCTTAAACTCAGGGTCCTGAGTTTAAGCCCCACATTCGGGGTAAAACCTACTTAAGATACAATACAATATAATACAATATAATTAAATTAAATTAAATAATTAAAATAAATTAAATAAGGTAATTAAAATGAAATTTAAAAAAAATTAAAAGTGATAAATTTAAGTCATTTAAAAAATCCTAAATGGAAAGCTTGCTCTATTCGAAAAGCAAACTTAAAATATAAAAAAAAACAACTAAAAATTATGTAAATACTAAAGGATATTAATCCTCAGAAGTAATCAAAGAATCAAAGAAATCAAGAATATGGCATTGTACTATCAAAACTAAAATGCGTAACAGTTAATATTTGTGAGAGTTTGATCACAAAGCACTTTTATATATTGCTGATGGTAACAATTTTTCTTATGGTGTTATATATCATATATATATACACACACACACACACACATAGCTACATAAAAGCTGAAAGTAAATATTTTAGAGTATTAAAAATGTTAATCTCCAAATAATATTTTAGACTTGTTATTCTCCTCTGAACTTTAAATACATTCCAGCAGTTGGAATTCATTATCTACATTACTTCTGTAGTGAGATAAATATAAAAGGATGTTGAAAGTAGTATTTAAAGACCTTACTGTATTCACTAGAATTATCAGAGGTACTCTGACTTCTCTCATTTAGTGAATCTTATACATTAGCCACTTCTGTATGAAGGGGCCTTTCTCTCACTTCTCTAAAGGATGCAGTGACCTTCAGTTTATGTATAAGGAATTATGAGATGATACCACACGATGACTGGCGTTTTGGCTGAATCTTGGCAGGTGCTTCCATAGCCTCTGCCCAGTACCAAGCTTAGCAGGGCTGAATCACCAGTCTCTTCTCCACTTGGAAATTTTTGATATTAATCATTCTCCACCACCTTTAACCATACAAATTCTTCTAACAAATGCAGGTTTATTGCTGTCATAGGGCTTATAAATGAGACGAAAAGGCAAAGGTCTGTCTCAGTCTCACTTCGTTTCTTTTGAGACTACATCACTGGGGAAAAAAATAAAACAGTCTACGGTCTGTGGTATTACGGGTTTAAGGCTCTGTGCAACTCTGCATGCATAAGCATCTTTGGCCTAAATCCTTCAGGTTTCTCTGTCATGCACGCGCACGCGTCGCGTGCTCGCGCACACACATACACACACCCCTCTAGCGTGGCATCACGGGCTGATACAATGACAGAGCCAAAAGAGATGATTAGATCCTGTCATCCAGCAGTTTTAGGATCATGATCCTTGGAGCATTTGGGCTCTGTGTAGCTTCTCAAGGAAACCTAGGAAAGCAGGAGGATGTTCAGAGAGTAGACAACTGAGCCACTGTAGCTCTGGTTTAAATAAAAATTTTACTTCACTTTCATTTTTCATACAGCCCAGGCGCAGCCACCTAAAAAAAATATCTCAACCACTGATCAAGTCCATTTTACTCATTTAATAGGTTAGGAAACAAGTTCCCAGAAAGTTCAGTTACTTCACCAAGGTTATAAGCCTACGGCAGAGATAGGATAAAAGATCTAGATTTTTAATTCCAGATGGAAATTGGAAAGCTAGTGACAGTGGCAATTCTCTGTAATTCTGAATTTTCCATGAGTTGCTATAGCTTATGAAACTCACATTATGAAGAAGCAATTAAGAAAATGGAGAGGTAACCAGGCAACAATAGTGCCATTTTCTTAACAGTGTGAGTGATATTACGCAGGCATAGGTTACTTCTGCTTCAACTGAGCTGGTGCATATATGGGAGAAGACACGTTGAGCATCTGCTGGGAAATAGGACAGACCTTTTTCTACACACCTGTTCTGCAGAAGAATATCTATAATGAAAGCTCCAGCAGCTTGCTCCTATATGACTGCCAAAATCTGAACAAGTAATACCCCCTGGACATATCATAACATAAGGCAAAGCTGGATCTGTGCTACGGCTCTAAAAAGAAAAAAAGAAGAAGAAGAAAAGAAAAAGAAAAAGGTGAGGTTTAGTTGGAAAATCACATGAGTAGAATTATATAGAATCCTGTGTACCATTCTCTGTCCCCTGGGCTTTAGTTTTCCTAATCTGTAATGAGGGGAATGAGATTGAGCTCTAAAATAATTTTCAATGCTTACATACTCAGTTATGTTAGTTGGAATGTGGTATTTTTTGTTTGCTTTTAAAATCAGATTCAATGTCAAGAGGGAAAAAGCCAAAAGGAAGAAAAATATGAGCAACTATCTTAGAGACACATTATCAAGCATTTGTATTATTTTTTAAAAAATACTATCTCAGACAAGCTATGACATGACCATGGATATTGTTTAAAAGGACACTTTTGAATAGAATAGGAAATATACAAAACAATTTACTTTTAGATATGAGACGGGTGTGTGTACATGTCATATCAATTGCATGTGTACACCTAGACAGTTCAACCACAATTAAAGGAAAAAAGCATGCCAACATGTAGACTTATCTCCCTCAAATTCCTAACAATAACCTCAAGTGAGTCCTTAATGTTGACAGCAGTCAGTGTATTTCCCTGGTCATCTTATTTTTCTACTCACCCAGAAGACTACTTCATATTTTAGTCCCTCACTTCAAATTCTGTCTTCTGACACCCACCTCCTCCCCACTCTTCACTCTCAGCTGATACTTTTGCTTCCTATTTCTCTGAGATTGAAGCAATCTGCAGAAAACTTCCACAGCTCCCACTCACATACTGGCATCGCAAACCCATATATTCTGACTTCCTGTCTGATACTCTACTAAACTAACTGCACTCCCAGCTAAGCCCATCTCCTCTGCTTAGACACCAATTTCCATTCCTTCCACCTACTACAGCCTGATAATTCTCCCATCTCTCCTTACAGAATCAAGTCCAGCCTCCCATCACCATGCAAGCATTAACTACTAAAAAATTGGAAAGAAGAAAGAAAAAAAAAAAAAGCAACCTCTTTTGGATCCAGTTCTCCTGATATTTTTTCTCCTCAATTTTTTGTTCCCTTTTGCTCCAAAATTCCACAAAAGTACAGTCAATAGTAACATTTCTAATTCCTCTTCTTAAATCTTCCATAAATTTTGTGGTTTCGTTTGTTTAGTTCCATACCTCCACAAAGTCTTGTACTAAAATTATCCATGTTCTCTTTACTGCCAACATCAACAGTGGATTCTTAGTTTTCATCTTACTTGCTACATTAGAGACATTTGACATAATTGCTTGTGCTCTTCTCCTAGATATGCTATCTTCACTTGGTTTCCAGGGCGGTAGAGGTTGATTGTTCAACCTTACTAGATGCTCCTTCTTAATCTCTGTTATGTCTCCCTCTCATGTCCTGAACTTTTAACTTTGGAAAGGTCTGTGACTCAATCTTTGGGCCCTTATCTTCTTTATTTTTTCTTCTTCTTCGTCATCTTCTCTTCTTTGTCTTTATTCCTTACCCCTGGTGATCTCACCCATTTCATGGTTTTAAATATTATCAATACACTCATACCTCCTAAATGCATATCTCTCATCCAGATATCTGTCCATAACTCCAGGCATTTATATCACATCTGTCTTCTTTTTTTAATTATTTTTATTTTTTATTTTTATTTTTTTAAATGATTTTATTTATTTATTTGACAGAGAGAGATCACAAGTAGGCAGAGAGGCAGGCAGAGAGAGAGGGGGAAAAAGGCTCCCCGCTGAGCAGAGATGCCGACATGGGGCTCAATCCCAGGACCCTGAGATCATGACCAGAGCTGAAGGCAGAGGCCCAACCCTCTGGGCCACACAGGCACCCCACATCTGTCTTCTTTACATTTCTACTTGGTCTGAAAGAATCATGTCCAAACTCAACATTCTTAAGTGAACCTTCCAATATTTGTTCCCAGACCTAACTCAACCATATAGTCTTCCCATCTCATCTGATGGGGAAAACATTAGAGGCCAAAATCTTAATATCTGTCTTTCATAACCCCACTTCAATCCACTTTCAAAGTTTATCCAGAACCTATCCATAGCTTCTCACCCTCTCCCCTGCTGTGAGTCTCTTAAGTGGCCTCTCTACTTACCAGTGTGAAGGTAGGTTTGAGGCTGACAGTGAGGAGACATGAGGCAGAAGAATTTAAAATGAAATCCAGCTAGTATGACTCTCCTGCCTAAAGCCCTTCATTTGGTAAACTCACATTTCACTAACAGTAAAACCCCAAGTCCTTACAATTATATGACAACAAGCCCAAAAAGGTATGAAATAACCTTGCTTGCCATTGCAGATATAAAAACACATCTATTTCAGCTTTTCCACATCCTTCTTTAAATGCATCTTTAAGAACTCAAAAAATTAGGAGTTCATCACTGCACAAATGCTTACAGGATAAACACCTCATTATCCTTGTAAGAAAACTATAGGGCATATGTAATTTGATTATGAGTTTGTGCCACATCTCTCAGTACCCTGTACTCTTTAAAATGCTGCTTTCATTTCACATTTTTTTCCAGTACTAATGCTTCTTTTATTCCCCCCTCTGTTAGTACTGTGTTCATTTACTTCCCTTCCTAATTTATTTGCATACCTAATTCTATAAATGTTTTATAAACATATTACCTCTCTTTGGGTACAAAAATACTGATAGTCTTTAAAGGATTTTTATATCATTGTCAATAATAAATGTCAGCTGTTTAAAGAAAAAACCTAGATTAATGTCAGGAAGGAGCCAAATCCTCCTTTTCATTTGTTCTCTGTTCTTGTTAATAGCCTGTATTATAAGATGGCATATTAAGAAAAATAGTCCCGTGTGGAGGGATTTGTAGACTTCAGTGGGGTCGTCAGTGTAGTAGACTGCACTCCTGGCCTTTCTTCCTTTGGGGGGAAAAAATTAGCTTATCAGGATTATGTGGTTTGCAAATTTGGAAAAATTTTCTTCTTTCTTCTCCATTTCAATCTGTTCCCTCTTTTTCTGCTAATAATAAGGGGTCTGACACTATGGGGGATCAGATTTCCCAGCTGAGTCACTTACTTGATGGGTAGGCCTCAGATTCATAAAGAGAGGGAATTCAGAAGCTCATTTGGCCACACATCAAAGTCCCATTTTCCTAGCTTTCATCAATTATAGAGCTGACTGACCTTTTGTTATCCATCTGTCAGTCTGCAGAGCTCTATTTCTCCACTGGTTCGGAATTCAGGCAGTGGGAGAAAGGTGTTACCAACAGGGTCCATCAAAATCCCAACATGTTTGTAACGATTCATATACTAGTTTCTAAGCATCCCATTTTTGCATGTATAGTCTGAGGGGGGAGGAGGGTGTCATGGAAAGAATGGGACTCTGGTATTAGACAATCTTGGCTTCTAATGTCAGATGCATCCCTGTGTCACCCTGAGTCAAGTTATTTAACATATCTCAGACTATTTTCCTTGATCTATACAATAGCATGAATAATGACTTCATTGCATTGTCGTGGAGTTAAAAGAAATAGTATATGCGGAGTGCTTAAAAGGAAACCTGGTACAAATGGATACTCAGAATTCCTGTCTTCCCTTTATATCAATTACCCATTAAATAAATAATTGAAATCAAATCAGAAATAATGATACTTATCAGAAGTCAGCAGAAATTTATTTACAGACTATGAAGTTGAGTGGTAGGAAGAGCATTTTGGGGGAAAAGAAAAATGGCCAGTCTTTTATTTTGGACGGAAAGCAAAATATATTTTCTTCTTGCAAAACTGAAGTAGACTAGTGAAGAAAAAAAAGGCACCAGTAAATGTGTCCAAAATTTCTATAGTCGCTGATGTGGATGGAACAAGAGGACCCTTGATTCATCCAACCCACTGCCTGTGTTCTGCATAATTACAAGTTTTTATGGCTTCTGCAAGGGTGTTGTTGATCATTATAGAACAGCAAAACCCACAAGTATTGGTGTGTGTTAGAACAGTGACACTCACTGGTTATTTCTGATATTGACAGAAGTACTTACTACCAAAAAACATCCCTTTTTAAAGTAAAATTTAAAATGATCCTCATAGATGTCAACAAGGTAAGCCAACAAGGAGATAGTCAGGGGTATCTACAGGTATCAAAAGGGAATACTGAAATCATTAAAAATACTGAATATGACAAAGGAATTCACATATACACACATACGGAATAGTCAAGGCAACTGGGGATATTTGGCCAGAAGAAGAGAGGGCATAAGCAGCCAGTGATTGCTATCTTTAAGTGACAGGAAATGATATCCTAAATTAACTTTGTAAGTGTAACTTGTAAATATTTGGACCAACATGATTGTAAGAGCTATCCAATATGGACCGAGCCTCTTTGGTTGTAGTTCCCTGCCTCTAGAGATACCCAATCATATTTGAACAGTTTTAACTGTGGTAGCCCTAGAGAGGATTCATGAATAATAGGAATTCTTGATCTTTAAAAGCATTTCAGCTTCCAGGTCCTGTTACTCAGTGCAAACCCACATTTAAATGACTTGTGAGCTAATAGTATTTCTTATAGTAAAATCTGGCTGCTTTGCTCATATGTAAATTATAAAAGACTGTTTTAATCATGAATACCCTACTGGTTCCAGAAATTGGAGGGCTTGCAAATCAGTGCCTTTGCTATTTTTCATCAGTGGTAATTATGTACTGCAATGAAATATAATAGAAGCATCTATGACTTTTTATAATTTTGCTTGTTTGTTTATTTATTTAGTAATCTCTTCACCCAATCTCTTTATTTATTTATTTAGTAATTCTTTGTGGGGCTCAAACTCATAATCCCAAGATGAAGAGTCCCATGTTCTTCTGCTTGAGCCAGCCAGGCTTCCTGCATCTACAACTTTTTATTTACAGGATGATGTCCTGTCACCGAACACAGAAACCATTAAGAATGACTGATCCTTTTTCTTCTCTTACCTCCTAATCCCGGTAAATATTTCCCGTCTCATGACACATTAATCTCGGGCTTACAGAGGAATGCAATCTGTGTGAGTACTGGTAGGACTCTACCCGGAGAGCATATTACAATTTTCTCTCCCTTTTAGACTAGCCAAAACCAAACAGAAACAACAACAACAAAAACAAACATGATTTGAATTTCAATGATTTAAATATGTTGCTTAATATTAGTCACTCTCCAAAGCATTAAAAGCAAGGGTCAATTAATCTAGGGCCAGAACCAGCCCTGGCATTGCATGGAGACATTTTCTCATTTCTTATTTTAGAGATGTTTACATTCAGGGACTCATAAAGAAACTGCTTACTTGCCTAAGGCAGGAGAGTTCTAATAAACTCATTCGTGTAATAAGAGCTTATTTTCCCTAGGTACCAAGAACATTTTTACATATAAATCAGTGTACAGAAGACCAGTTACCAACACAAGAAAAAAACAAAAAACAAAAAACAAAAAATAAAAACCTTGCTATCTACCATCACTTTATTACAGAGAATATTAAACCGATTTATTTTCTTTTCTTCATTAAACACACACACATATTTAGACAAGACACAGCATTGGAAGCATGTATAAGTAGCTGTTTTTATCATTTAACATTGGAGTGTGCTTATCACAAGAGAATTTCTAAGCTAATAAATAAAAAGAGAATCATCTAGAGAAAGTCAGCTCTGTAGACTGAGAGGAGGAGAAACAATCCCAAGAACACTGAGGGTAGAGGTAACTTAAAGGTGGGAAAAGGGAAGAGTTTGGCTCAAAGTATCCACTGGGCACCATTTTCTCAGACTCATTTTCAAACAATTAACACCTGCAAGAACAAACCCCAGAGATACGGTAAAGGTAGCTTTGAAAATTTCAACTGGATCTGATATCTAATGGAAATAGGAGTTGATGATCTATTTCACATCTATACCTTTATAGAATTACATATCTTTTAAATGACTTTTTAAAGAACTACCGGTAACTTTTTTTCTTTTTTGCTGTATGCCTTTGTGTGTGATAAAATACATTTAAAGCCTTTGACTGGTCTTACTATTCTCCCGTAATTTCTTGGCTTAAATGAGTTTTATTATTGCTAAAGGAAAAACAAAGGCTTTATCACAAGGGGGTTATAAAAAATGTGTTGGAGAAATGACAAAAGTGGCAGGCTATCAGTTGGTGAGATCTATACCCCTTGCCTCAGACATATTTCTGTCTCTTAAAGATATGCAAAAACAAGGCACAAGTTGTTTTTCAGTTTTTAAAAGTTTCAAAGGAGAATTAGAAATCAAACTGTAAGTGGGGTGCCTGGGTGGCTCAGTGGGTTAAGCCTCTGCCTTCGGCTCGGGTCATGATCTCAGGGTCCTGGGATTGAGCCCCACATCAGGCTCTCTGCTCAGCGGGGAGCCTGCTTCCTCCTCTCTCTCTGCCTGTCTCTCTGCCTACTTGTGATTTCTCTCTCTCTGTCAAATAAATAAAAATAAAAATAAAAAAAAGAAATCAAACTGTAAGTCATAGTCATTCTTTTTCAGGAAGGGGCAAAGGCATTGTGTAGGTGGTGAAAATAGAGAATTAGGTAGATTTCAGTTCTGTCAGTTTTGTTGTGTGACCCTGGGAGAGCTGCTTACACTACCGCGCCTTCTGTTTCCTCACTTGGAAAGAAATGATGATCGTTAAAATAACAACAATATTAACAATGAGAATAGTGCTTTCTCGAGGATTCAGTGTGGCCATGTTATATAAGGCACTGACACAGTAGCTGTTGCAGATGACTCCTGAAAATGTAGATGGTTTGGAGCAGAAGAGCTCCATGGCTCTCCACAAGTTTTATATTTTCCTTGTGGAAACTGTGATCAGAGTAATGACCATACTTTCAGCACGAGTCAGCTTCTGACCCCCAAGATGACCCGCAAAATGTTATAAACCATATTTTCTAAAACAGTATATAACAGTCCTTTAAAAACATCTTATTTCCACAGAGCCCAATTTCCACTCCTAGTCTTTCAATTTCTTTCTTCTTTTTCTTGTGGGGGGCGGGCAGTGGGCAGGGAGCAAAGAAAGAGGATGTGAAAGAATCTCAAGCAGGTTTTACACCCCACGTGGGCTGCTCCATGAAGCTCAATCCCATGACACTGAGACATGACCTGAGCTGAAATCAAGAGTCAGCTGCTGAACTGACTAAGCCACCCAAGTAACTCTCAATTTCTACTCCTCCCTCCAACTCTCCAAAATACGCCATCTTCCTAGGGCCTCCTCCAACAACCACACAGAGACTCTCCTGTTGGAATGCAATTACAAATGTTGGCAACATATGGTAGCAAGAATATTTAGGTAGGGAAAAAAAAAAGGATATTTAGGTGAATAATGTGAAAAATGCCAGCTCTCTTCCTTGAGTGGGTTTTTTAAGAATCTTTAAATTCTATCTGAATATATTTCCATAACACAACCTCTAACCCCCAACCCTGGATTTCTTTTATGATGAAGTAAAAGAGTGAAAAACAAGAACAACAGAAACAACAACAACAAAAATAAATGGAATCCTTGGACCTGCTCTACACGGAAGCTGGTTCTACCAAAACAACAACCTACTCCCAGAAAAATAAACAAACACAAACAAACAAAAAATAAAAACAAAACCAGAAACTACAGAGCCACAGATATCAGTTTTCTAGCAATGTAAAACCTGGATCCATTTACTGGGAACAACAACTGAGTCAGGAAGTAGGGGAAAAAATAAAAATAAAAAAAGACATTTCAATGATAGAATGACAGAATGAGTTTCAGAGCAGTATCCTCAGTCACTTTTATTTTTCTATTTAAAGGGTAGGTATTATCATGAATTCATGTCCAGGGTTCTGGGACAGAGCCCCACTTTCCCTGAGCTCTTTGCCTCATCCTATCTCTAAAGAAATGTTTTGAGAGCAAGTACGAAAGAGAGGATGCTCTTGCATAGGTAGCTAATAGTTTCTGCCTTATCCAACTACTTCTCATTTCTGCCCTAAGCAATGAACTTGAACCACAGGAAGCATTTATTTTAAAACTGCTTGCAAATGCATTTATTGTTTAAGATAAAGGGTATAATAATCTACTGTGTAACATTTGAAGGAATAAATTCCTCTCTGGTGAAGACCCATTTTGATAAAATTTGGAACAAACCTTCACTTGCTTTGTCATCCTTATATAAAGGAAGATATATGCTACCAAATTTATAGTCATTGCAACATTTAAGAAACATTTTAAACTGAATATCTGGTGAAAAGTCATGCAGTAATTCAAAAGCAACTCATTCCTGGAACCCAAAGCCCCATTTCATAATATGGGTTACTGGGGATAAGTTTGCTTATTGACATGAGTAAGAAATGTTGTGTGATGATATAAGGGCTGTAAATATGATTGACTTTATTCTTACTCTTTGAGATAAGTCTTTTTCTTTTTTTTTCTTTCTCACAAATGTTGGTGCCAAAGGTTGTGGAATTTAATAAATAAAACATAGCTCACACTTCCAAGGTAAACCATGGTAAGCCCCACAATAAATTTTAAAGCAGGATTTATTTTAACTTAAAGTCTATGATTAGGCTTTGGGGATTTTCTTAATCATTTAAATTATATTTAGTACTTTTGTGTATGAGTATATATGCGTTTGTTTCTGGGAGTTGACCCATAATTTTCATCGGTTTTCCAAAAGGGCTGGGGACTCCTAATGATTTCAAGCTACTGCTTTAAATTGCTTATCAACAAAATGTTGATGGACACATTTCCTCTGATCACTGTAAAATAAGTCATAGCTGGACCAAAATGATCTTAAAAATATCTCTATGTATTTATATATAGTTTTGATGTCTACACATTCTATCATTACCTACACAATAATTCTTTAGCACAACAAACTTTGAGAAGCACTGAGTAGCATCAAGGCAAAGACAATATATAAAGATGCTTTGATTTCCAAACATTTTATTGCACATAAAATAAGTATTATTTCCTAGTAATGAATGAATAGGAGGAAGCACATTTACATTCTTGAGTTTTAAAATCAGGCGTACTGTGGCTTCTTAGGCATTTGCAATTCAGTATAACTTCCAGAATCTCCATGTCACTTCAATAAAGGGATGCAGAAAGTTCTAAATACACTGCATACCAGTCACAAACCACAGGATTTTCCGACTACTTCCGGAGGTCTATCTATCTGTCCACCTCCTTTTCATGCCTATATTGTATATGTCAGCACACAATCAAAGCATAGATTTTCCTAGAGGTCCCTAGAATCCTCAGTCAATTCTTATGTTTGTGCACCAAGAGCACAAACATTCTCAGACTCTCCAAACTTAATAGATATTTACATTAATCTCCTACTCAGGTTCCTGACAGAGAAGAGGACAGTTTGAATCCTAGTATAACACACCTTGTCTGGTCATTCCTCTCTTTTCTTTCTCACACTTCACAATAGTGCAGAGTGTACATATTTCTCTTTTTCTTTGTATTTGCCCAGGGACTTCCCTTAGATAGATAGCATTTAAGATCTATCTACCCTTTACGTTTCTGCATGCTAGTCATGAAGCAAGTTAAGAACTAGAAAGTACCAAGAACAAAAATGTCAATAGATATGTTCACTTATGTGATTGAATGAGAGCATGCTCTAGGGTGTTACATCTTAGTGCAATGGGTATTCAGTTTTCAAGGTAACATACATACATGGTACAGAACACTGTGGTAATTATTCCTTCAAACAGCTACAGAAACTGTGTAACAATTCCTGACATCTTGGCAAAGGAAGACATGTCAAAGACACTAAGAGATAAGCAATGGGATAACCCAAGGTGTTGCAAGTGTCAGAACATGGTGGAACCTATGGCAACAGAATACAGCATCAGGCTACCTGTTTCCCATGACTATGTTTGAAAACACTTATTATTCATTTCCTCATTTAACTAGCTACGATTAAGTGCCAGCTTCTTTGAAGGTTCCCATGTTGCATAAAATTGGACTTGCCCTCTCAAAGCTCATAATCATCCTCATCATTATGTAGATCCTTTCTGTCAGGCACTATACTCATACTAATCTTAAAAATGGGTATGATAATTACCACTATCAAAAAAAAAAAAGAGAGATGACTGAGGTACAGTCAGGTTTAATACTTCACAAACACACAACAGGTTAGTGATAGAATAAGAAAAAAATGCTTTATACTCTAAAATTCATGCTTTTAAGTAACTTGCTGCTCGTCTATGTATAAACACCATTATAATGGAAAGAAGTAATAAGGACCTAAAGAGAAGTATAGATAAATCATTTTGATGAAATTTCAGAGAACATTATTTTTTAGAGGGGTAGGATCAGCAAATACTTTGTGAAGAAGATGTTTTGACTCATATATCCAAGATAAAAAGTTCTCAATTGTAAAAATAATCGAGGTATCCCCCAAAGTAAAGAAGACTATATGAGCAAATTCTTTGGGGAAGGAGGTGGGTAGGAAGGCGTGGAAGCCAACATAAAATTTCATTTGGCTGGCGTATAAGTCTCATCCAAGGAAAGAGAATAGAAATAACATTCTTGAGTGTGTTCCTCTGTGCTAGTCACTGTGCTGTGTATTTCACACAATGTACCTCATTTTATTTCATCTTTACAATAACTCAGTGAAGTAGGTATATTAGAGTTTTAACAAAAATAAATAATTGACAAGATGACAGAGAAAATATATTATGGTGAGAATTTGAAATCAAAGTTAATTATAATCTGTGTTCTTTCAGAAATATCATTATATCATGAAAAAAAAATCCTACGTACAAATTTAAAAATGGAAATTGGAACCATATTGGGTAGGGTCTTGGATTCCAAGATGAAAAAAATATTGGAGTTAGCTTTGAAGATAATCATGAGTCATTGCTGGCATTTCATAGCTATACCTTAGCTTTCTCTGTATGTCAGAAACACATGTTAGTCATTAACTGATTAAATTTGTCTATCATCAAGAACCAAGGTAAATAAATTCTAAACTACATTAATTGAAAATTTGTTCTTTCAACTAAACTTAAAGTTCCTGAGTCATAACTCCCATGCAATAGTCAACAAATAAAAAAATGGGTATACATTCATGATGAAAAAATTTGTCATCAAATTACTCATAAAGAGAGTAAAATAAAATGGGCAGTAGGATGGATTCATGGTATGAAGCTTTAATGTACTATTTATATAAATATGACTAGATCTTTGCTTTGGTGAAGGAGGCAGCCACCTTCTTGTCAATAGCCAAAATCTACCACTGAAATGTCACTCCTTATTTATATCCTTTCAGTTGTTTTCCTGAGAAAGGATCTTTTGGAATTAATCCAATAAAAGCAATAATTAGGAGCACAAATCACGTAATTGTGAAAAAAAAAAACCAGCAATGTGAGGATACACCCTAAAATATTAATGGTGATTCTGGAGGTGTCTGACTTATGGTTAATTTTTATTGCTTTTTCATGATATATTTTTGCATTTAGAAAATTTTGTACAATGAGCACATACTATGTTTATGTTGAGGAAAAAAAAAAAAAAGAGAGAGAGATACAAAATGGAAGGAGTGAGACAGAGACCGAACTGAGAGTCCAGGGAAGATAGATTTCCTCCTCTTCTCATCCTCTGTCCTTCTACCTTTGGCCAGCTCTGTGTATAAAACTTGGCACATGATACACCTTAAATGTAGATCGGGATAGAAGATCCACTCCACACTTGTTTCCCAAACTTTTGCTACAAAATGTCAAACCATAGAACCTAAACCTAATTTGGATATTTGGGAAGCAATTTGAACTAGGAGGTCATCAGTTTATTCTCAAGCTGTAATTAGCATGATTTAATATAGGACATATTATATTTCAGCCTGAAGAAAGGCAAAATTCATTGGAGTTGTCAAGCGAGGACTGGAATGTGACTCCATGTTTAGTAATTTTTCACAACTTATTTCTTATTCTCGAGACCAAGGATCCATGACTCTACATCATGTTTTATGTCAGTAAAACGCTTTGGATCTTTAGAGTATCAATGATCATATGCCTTAAACTTTAAACTCAGAAATGTTACTTGGTAATTTTTGATTTGTGTAGATGTGTATGTAAAAAAGACCCAAAATTTCAAATTTTGAAGATCACATCAAAATTTAACTATATATTTAATGATCACTTTAATGGGAAAAAGTACATTCTTAAGAAAATTAGATTTTGTGGGGGTGGTGCCTGGGTGGCTCAGTCAATTACACATCTGCCTTTGGCTCAGGTCATGATTCTGGGCTCGTGGAATTGAGTCCCCTATCTGGCTCCCTGCTCAGTGGGGAGACTGCTTCTCCCTCTCCCTCTGCTGCTCCCCCCAACTTGTGCTCTCTCTCTCTCTTTCTCTCTCTGTCAAATAAATAAACAAACATCTTTAAAAAAAAAGAAAATTAGGTATTTTGTTTTTTATATCAAACACTTACCACTCAAATATATTGGCCAATATTAATGCATCAACTGAATATTTTTCTGTAAGAAGTACTTTGACAACTAAAATTTTATCTCACTATATTTTTCTTGATCATCTTATCCAATTTTCTATCCCTGAGTCTATTGTTCAAAAATCTGAATAATGGGGGCACCTGGGTGGCTCAATGGGTTAAAGCCTCTGCCTTCAGCTCAGGTCATGATCCCAGGGTCCTGGGCTTTCTGCTCAGCAGGGATCCTGCTTCCCCCTCTCTCTCTGCCTGCCTCTCTGCCTACTTGTGATCTCTGTCAAATAAATACATAAATAAAATCTTTTAAAAAAATCTGAATAATGACTAATGTTTGTTATTCTGCAGGCGAAGCATATACTTATCTTTTTTCAATTTGTATTTCTTTTAGCACTTTACTTCATAGCACAAGTGAAAGCCCTAGATAAATCATTTAAATAATAAACTTGTTTTGGGAGAACCTTCACCTTCAGTAAAGAAAGCAGTTGATCTGTAACAAAAGTTATACATACATTTGACAGAAGGTAAAATATAGTCATTTAATAAGAATATGGAAAATTATCACAACACAGTTTTAATAAGCAGACCATAGCCCAGCTGAATGAGAAAAATCTGAGTCTTTAGGAGGGTTTTCCAGTGAAGAGGAAGAGGGAGGAGGCATTTCTGATACAGATGGAAACCATCAGGTACAAATACTTTAGCAGTAACTTGAGTATCATAAATATGTATCATTTATATGCATAAATGCATGCAAAATGCACAGGGTTATAAATCTAGTGGAAAGCACATAACAGAAGCACAGACCTTTTTCTCTAACCATATGCAATTAATTGCTCCTCTGGATTCTGTGCTGCTCCATGGTGCGTTGTTTCCTTGTTCTATTTTCAGTGACTATCAACAAGCCAGCAAGCCAGCAAGAGTTGATGTTAATGCCTTAACACGAAAATATGCCTTTTTCATAGTTTAGAAGCAAACAATTTCACTTGAGTATTAGACATGTTTGCAAATAATGCTCTAATAGTTGCTTTTGACATTCCTAGAACATATAACCTCTCAAGACTGCTGTAGCAGTGCCCAGCCTTTGCTATTTTAGTATGTCTCTCTGAATTTTGCTGCCAGCATCTGTGTCTCTGCTTGAAGGGTTTCTCTCACCATCTGTGCCTATTCCGTTGGTGTGAAAGGCAAGCTAGGGGTTCTAGGGAATTAGCATCCTTGGGAACATCTTTCAACTAATGATTAATGGGTTTTTAGTAGGTAAATACCCCGGGTTCTTCTCTCTTTGGGTGACCTTGGGGTGGGTGAGGCATGTGTGCTATGTCATTCCTAAATCACCCGGGATTCAGAGCAGGACTAAGCTACAGAAACCCACAACAGTGACTTTATTACTTCATTTGATTTTTCTGTTTCCTGTCTTACTTTTCTATTTCCCTACCCTCACTTCCTGGAATCACCTCACAAAAGAATTGCAATAATTGTATTTAATTCTTTGTCCAGAGTCTGATAACTACTCATCAGAGACTCACGAAACATCAGGGCTACTCATTCTAAGCTTGACTAGTAATCATTTAATCTGTTGACACATTGATATATTATGTCCAAAGTCAAAGTCCTGGATTAGGCACTTAAACTTAAATCAGCTCCTACTGATTCCTTATACCTAATGTCATCTCTACAGTCCAGTCAATACAGTCTTCCATAAATCAGTGACTCTTTCTTTTTTGTCCTCCATATCCAATTAACAGCCAAATTTTGTCAATTGTATTTCCAGTATGTGCCTAGGATATTACTTCCTTTCCATTATCTAATATATCAGAGACTTAATCTGTACAGAACTTATTGTTTGATGTAATGAGGTAATTTCTTCCCTGAGAACAGCTCATACTTAAATAACTTTCTATAACTATTAATGACACAATCAGTGATCTACAAGACTTGGTAAATTCTTCTCTATCACCCATGCTTGTAGTATTTTTTTAAAAAAGGCTACAAATTTTTTGGCCCTTTTCCCATTGAGAAATGTAAATCCACATTTTGTTCTCTTGGTTTCTCTGTGACCAATTTGATGAAGTACAGATGTAATAATCTATTGGCCTAAGCAGTGAGAGACTGGCAGATACAGACACTTCCTTCATCTGGTAATAGTCATTCATGGAAGCCAACTATCATGTAAACAGTGTGATTTCTGGGTACCTGGGTGGCTCAGTTGGTTGAGCGACTGTCTTTGGCTCAGGTCATGATCCTGGAATCCTGGGATGGAGTCCCACATTGGGCTTCCTGCTTGGCAGGGAGTCTGCTTCTCCCTCTTACCACCCCTCCATGCTCTCTTGCTCTCTCTTGCTCTCTCTCTCTCATCCTCCCCTCAAAAAAATAAATGAAATCTTAAAAAAATGTTTTTAAATGAAAAGATGAGATTTCCATGGAGCCACCACACTGTGAGAAGCATGAACCATGCAGAGAGCCTAAAAAGGATGAGGCATTTTGTACAAAGAAAGAGGTACAAAAGTCATTCTGGACCTTCCAGCATCAGTCATCTCAACTGGGCCACATGGATCAGACACAGCTTGTCCATCTAAAGCCTTTCCTAAATCCCTGACCCACAAAACCTGCTGGTTTCACTCTAGGGTAGTTTTTGTACAGAAACAGATAATGGGTGCAGTCTCCATATCCAATCCAATGAGTCCTGTTAGCTCTGCCTCCAAAATATATCTTGATTCTGCCCATCTTTCATCTCCTTCTTTGCTCTTCTTGTTCCAAACAGAATCATGTTTCATCTAGACTAACACAAAAGACTTTTAATTATTCTTTCTGCTTTTACCTTACCATTTATTCTCTGCACAGAAGCTATAAAATAAAGAGTTAAATCAGATAACACTGCTTAAATTCTCCACTAACTTCTCACTGCAATTAGAATAAAACTGCTTATGATGGATTATAAAGACTGACAATAATGACTCACACTTACTGCTCTGATCTCTCTTTCTTAGTTACTGTGCTCTATCCATGTGCCCCCCTTTTTAAAAATGTATATATTTATTTGAGAAAGAGAGAGAGAGAGCAAGCATGTGAGTGGGGGGAGGGGCAAAGGGAGAGAGAGACTCTCAAGCAGACTCCACAAGAGCATGGCGTCCAATGTGGGCCTCAATCTCACAACTCTAAGATCATGACCTGAGCCAGAATCAAGAGTGGGATGCTTAACTGACTGAGCCATCTGGGCACACCCCTCCCCCATATGCCATTTTTGATATCTCTGGAATGTTGTAAACTCATACATATCCCAGGGTCACTGGTTTGCGGTTGTCTCTTTTACCTGGAATAGTCTTCTCCAGTTCCTCACTGATTTGCTTTTTCTCATGTTGCTGTTGTCTTCTCAACTACCACCCCTTACAGAGAGGACTTCCCTGACCACTAGATCAAATTTTCTCTTCCTAGTTAATATGATCTATGCCTTTAGCCTGTTTTGCTTTTTGTAGCCTTTATTATTATCTAGAATTGTTTATATGTTTACTTACTTATTGTTTATTTCTTCCTTATTGAAATGCAGCGTCTATAAAAAAGAGATCTGAACCATCTAGTTTGCCACCATATTCTTAAGTCTTGACATATTGCCTGATAGATACTGGAGACTCCACAGTCGCTGAATGATTGTGATGTGAAATAGGGCAATATATTCTCCTGATTTAGAATCTATTTCCCAGGAACATTTTATTAAACTCTGACTGTATTGAAATCTATCAGAAAAAAAAAAAAAAAAAACAGATTGTGTTAACTTATAATCCACTTGATATGGCTTCCCAGGAGGTAATTTGCAGGGAAATATATATTTCATAAGTAGATCCATTGCACCATTTAATTAAACAGTCTTCAATTTAGAAACACCCATGTTGACTAATTTAGTGTATCTAGTTGGAAAGACTGCATTCTCCTCTCCTCCTACCCTGATGCTTTCCGGACATGCTACAAATTAAAGAGGGCAACACTGGTCTGCTTTACATGTTTTCTTTCCTTATTGCTCTAGGCACACAATGGCCAGTGAAACTGATCTGAAATTTAGAAGGAAGACAGAGACCAGGGAAAGTCTACCTATCCATTCACTCTAGTTTGTGCTCATTATTATCCAAACTAGAATGACAGGCACTTCTGGATCTGTTAGAAAAATTAAAGAAAGCAAACAAGCAAATTAGGGATCGTTTTGTATCCACTCACGAAAAGATGACAATTTAAGAGTCTAAATTTATGTTTTCTCCTGTAGTCCCTTTCTTAGAACATTTTTTTAAAAAACAGTGAAAAATTCTACTTTCCTGCCTGCTGACATAAGGTCCATTTGTGCCTTTCTGAACAACCACTCCAAATGTCAGCAGTAGTGAATAACTGTGAAGTAAACTCCACTTGTTTATCTTAAAAGCAAATTAGGAAAAAGGCAGGCTGATCGTTTCCCCTCAGGAAGGTTTCCCCTGCCCTATGACAGGTAGAGTACAGCCAGTGCCCCTCTCTTGGGCCTCCTCTGCCTTCATCCCCTTTCCCTCCTGGGCTTTTAGCCTCCTGGCCCAAGACATAAATATTCTCAGCAAGAAAGAGGGCTACTCTCCGCTTTCCACAATCATCTGATTAATTTTATGAAAGCATCAGTCTGTGGCGTGAACAGCCCAAAATACATATGGAGAAGAAAATGGAAGGGAAATTGAATCCACAGAGGGTTCACATGACTCTTCAGAAACTAGCATATTCTATTTGACAAACTTCTCCCTTGGTTTCAGTAGCCAAGTAGAGAACAACTTGGACTTCTTCCTTATGATTGAAAGACAATAAATCTGAGTCTCAACCCATACCTGACTATTGATCCCTTTTAGACATTTGAGTAATCACTTATATTTTCAGGGTTCTAATTTGCTCATCTATTAACTGGTTCCTAACTATTGGGTTTATTGCAAAGCTGTATAAAATAGTGGTTGGGAGCAAAAGCTTAGAAACATCTACTGCCTGGGTTTAAATCCTGATTTCGCCAATTATTAACTTTGTGACTTTGGATAAGTTGCTTAACTTCTCTGGGCCTCTATTTTTGAATTGGTGGGAAAACATCTCAAATACCCACAGACCTGATTTTATCTACTATGTTAACGACACAGTAATCAGGGGGGTAATATAAAAGCAAATGCATTGTGTTTTCATTCATTTGTGTACAGTTCATTTGTTATAAACTCCTTTCTGCTAAAAATCTACATGTCTCTTTGTTCAGGTCTCCCCAGAGGAAAATAATCTAAGCTGAAAGATTTAGCAGATTCTGGAAGAAAGCTAAAGACTCTTGGAAGATAAGCTGAGAGTATGTCAACAATCCAAGAGCTTCTAGATGATCAAGCAACAATAAATATCACCAAATGAGCAGAAAGAGTTCTGGCATCTTAGGAGCTGTTTATCAAGGACAGGGAAGCCCGCCTACACTGTTTGGTATCCTTACTCTGCAGAATGGTGTGTTCACAACAATATCACTATCTTCTGGGAATTTCAGGCTTTACACAGAGACACTGAATCACATTCTATATTTTAACAAAATCCCAAGGTGATATCTTGAACATAAAGGTTTGGGAAACACCAGTGATTTCCAGTATTGGCTGTACTTGGAAAACTTATAAAATGACTTATGTCTGGATTTCAAGCCTAGCAATTCTCATTTAATTGGTATGAACTGTGGCCCGAGCATCTGAGCTTATTAAGAAATTATTTTCCCAAATGATTTTAGTGTAGAGCCAGAATTCAGAAGCACCAAGCTAAATCCCAGGCCTTTATATTAAATATAATTTCTTTCATGTGTTCTGAATACAAAAATGTTAAGATACATCAAATGCACATCTTTCATGGTTAAGAAAGGTTGATTCCCCAGATTTTATTGTCACTTGCTGGATTCAGAGCTCCCTGGGCTGTTTCTTCCATGGTAATTTCAGGATGTAGAGAGCTGATTTGCTTATTTTCAGAAAGACAACAAAAGGTTGACTCCCCCGCAGGCTAAGCTAATGGCCATCTGTTAGGATGTAGCAGTATGGATTCAAAAGGAGGTATTTGCCACTGTATCTGGTATCCGGAGGCAACACGTGAAATCCAAGCCTTTCACAACTCACAACACCTTATGTGTCAGATCCCTGAGAGGAAGGCAATCCCAAATTAGAAACACATGCTTCATTGGGCAGGCGCTCATCTACAAGCACCTTAGAGTGTCCATTCTGAAGGAGGCCTTTATCGTTCATATCATTCCATGCACTACTGCTATGCTGCTGCCAAAGGCCTCATACAACATTTCATAACTGAGCGCATGACAAAGGGAAGGGACACACCAGTGTTGTCTTGCCCTGTATCTGAAACCAACCCTTTCGATCTGATGAAACTGACACCCAAATGGTTACCATTATTATTATTATTATTATGTTTGTGCTTATTTTGTGTTATTCATTTAATTGGAAAGGTTGATCCAAGCGCTCCAAAAATTCCCTATAGCACAAAGATTTTATATCCGGTAAGGCATGACATTACAGGAAAAACAGTTTTGGGGACCATGCTAGAAGTAAACTTTAATTATTCATAAATATGTATTATATATTCACCTAAAATTAAAAATAAAGATAGCACAGTGACTAAGAAAGAACCCATATAATTTTGTACATGTGAAGGTAAGTATGATGGTCTCTATTAAATTCTATATAACTTTACATGTCTTTTTTTAACTAAAATATTTTTAGAATTTTCTTTACCAAGTTTATATTTTTAAAGATTTATTTATTTATATTTATTTAAGAGAGTGAGAGTCCGTTGTGAGCAGGGGGAGGGGCAGAGGGAGAGAATCTCAAGCCGACTTCCTGCTAAACTGAACAGGAAGCCCAAAACTGGGCTCAATCCCAGGACCCTGAAACCATGGCCTGAACCAAAACTGAGTCAGATGTTTAACTGAGTGAGTCACCCAGGTGCCCCTCCTCCACCACCAGCTTAAATCAGATGTTTTGTTGCAGATAATGTAAATAAGAGTTTCTTTTTTCCCCATTTCCTACATTTTCCTTAATCTCCTACATTTTCTCCTTCCAAACAGTTTTTGATGAAAACTTTAGGATCTTATGCAAAATATGCATATGGATTTCTAAGAGATAACAAAATGAACTTTATTAAGTTTAAAGTGACTTTATTAAGTTTAAAGTGACTTTATTAAGTCTGTGGGTGACCAAGAGGTACTAAGTTTACCACGATTATCAAGAACAATGTACAGCCATGAGAAAAACAAAACACATTGTGCTAGCTCCCTCTAGTGGGAATTCTGAAGACAAACCGATTCTAACAGAGTAGTTCTGAATTCACAGGCTTGAATACATAGTCTCTTGAATACAAACCTTATTTACAGACCGACTAGGCCCCAAATCCAAAAACTTAGTGGGAGGAAGGAAGACCAGCATTCAAAATGTGCATCTCTTAAGGCAATAAATCTGGGAAGAAACTGATTTATATTCTTATACTTCTGAATTGAAGGCTAGGAGGGAAGTTAAAGCTCTCTTACCATCCATTTTCATATACATATAGTGAGTATGAAAACAGTCACCTCACAGAGTTGTTTTAAGGCTTAAATGAGATCTGTTTCTCCTCAGTCTTTCTCCAAATCCGTAAAATTATGTGACCCCAGGGAATCAAATTTGAATCCTCTTTCTCTTGTATTTTGCCTCATTATAGTCATCCGGCAATTACCACTGATTTATGTCATCCCCCTCCATCTGCAATCTATTCCTAGTACAAAACACCATTCCCTCTGGCCTCTACTGCTGGAACAGCTTCCTGAGTGCCCTCCCCACTTCCCTCCCATCATATGCTCCATGATGGACACGGTAGACTGAACAGAAATTGTGTCTTGTGGACCTGAGAGCCAGCCCCGCATTGTTCACCACTGCACTTGGAACCCTCCCTACCCTGTCCTCCAAGACTGCAGTGAGCTGGGACCTGAGCCACCGACATCACATCACAATGGCCACCCACCCACTAATGCAGCACCGAGCTTTTCTCTACACTGCCCCAAATTGGCCATGGCATTCTCAGTCTCAGGGTCTTTGCACAAACTGATCCCACCTCCTGACAGCATTTTTCTCATTTTTCTTGTGTTTGGTTCCATCCCATCTTGCAGGTCTCAGAGTAAATACTGCTTTGGAAATTTTCTGTGTCTAAATGTGGTCTCCCATCTTCCAATTGTCTTTCTCATGGCACTCTGTTTCCTTTGGAAGAACACTCGTGACAATCCATAGTTATTTGTTTAATTGTTCATTATCTGTTTTCCCCATTAAAATTTAAGATACCAGGTCTTCTCCTGTTGCCAATTAGATTCCTAGTATGCTGAAGAATTGGTGCAGCATAGGTTGGACTAATTAGGCCTTCACTAAATCCCAATTCTTTTCTCTTTCTAAGGCGTCATTGGGCTCTATTAGTTTTCATTTCTAGGAACAATTGTGAGCTGCTTTTTTTTTTTTTAGATTGAACTAATTATTAAATGTTTTAAGTAGTTGACTAAAGACATGGTTCTTCTATACTTGCTTACAGGACAGATTTATAGTAAAGCTAATAAATCTTAAGTGCCCAAATCCCTCATTTTCTTTGGAACTTTTTAAAATTAAATTAATTTTTTTTTTCCTGTTAGAGAGCAAGAGAAAGAGCAAGAGAGCAAGCACAGTGGGAAGGGAGAACCTTAAGCAGGCTTCACACCCAGTACGTAGCCTATTGTGAAGCTTGATCTCACCTCCTTGGAACCACGACCCCCATGGAACCAGGACCTGATCCAAAATCAAGAGTTGGACGCCTAACCAACTGAGCTAATCAGGGGCCCCTCCTTAGAAGTTTTAAGACCAAGAAAGGGACCCCAGATTTATGTTTACATTGTCATAAGTATGTATTTTATTTCTTAAAGATAAAATTATACCAACAGACTAGTGCATGAGTAACATCATTTTCTACACAAGAAAATGTGAAATGCAGTGACATCACACTGCTCATATATGAAGGGAATTTGAAAGAGAACATCACATAGTTGATAAAAATCCTAAAGATTTGTACTACAATATTAATAACAAGTTGTGAAACAAATTTTTTAAAAAATGATTAAAAATATTTGGTCAACTTCATGGAGAAAGCAATGATTGTCTTTCAAATTTTTTTCTAGAAAATGTTATAAAATTTTAGAAAGTTATAAATGTTATAGAAATGTTATAAAAATGCATTAAAATATTCAAAAAGTGTGTAGTCAAAATATATGAAAAGTAATTATAGAGCTGTGACAGGCAGTTACTTAGGATATATGTTATTTTCTGGTTTTTGTGATGTTTGTACGTTTTGTGACCTTTTAAAAAGTTATAATCTGCTTTTGATTTATTTTCTCATTTACTTTATAGTTCTATATTTGTAACTTTGTATTCTTTTTGAAAAGTCTTCCCAAATTAAAGACCACAGGGCTTCATGAAATCCAGATTTTCTCCTGATGCTTGGTTGAAGTGACACGTAAGTATTGTTTTTAACTGAATAGATTGGAGATATATTCTTCTGTTTTCAATTTTATTTAATCATGTTAATTAACTTCTTTTTTAATGCCACAAAGTGACCTACCTACATAACACTAGGAATAACATATTAAACTTCTTAATTTAAAAAGAGTAGTCTTTTTTATGGGGCACCTGGGTGGTTTAGTCGGTTAAGCGTCTGCCTTCGGCTCAGGCCGTGATCCCAGGGTCCTGGGATTGAGCCCCACATCGGGCTCCCTGCTCAGTGGGAAGTCTATTTCTCTCTCTCCCTCTCCCACTGCTTGTGTTCCCTCTCTGGCTGTGTCTTTCTCTGTCAAATAAATAAAATCTTAAAAAAAAATAGTCTTTTTTAAAGAAATCAATGAATACACATGATAAGATTTTAAAAGTAGAGAAGAAATAGAATAAGAGCAAAGTATTATTGGGAAAAGATGAATTCAAAAGTGCCTGAGTGGGTCAGTTGGTTAGGCATCTGCCTTAGGCTCAGCTCCTGATCCCAGAGTTCTGGGAGAGAGCCCAGGGTTGGGGCTTCCTGCTCAGTGGGGAGTCTGCCTCTCTCTCTGCCCCACCCCCCGGCTTATTGACTCTTTCTCTCTCTCTCAAATAAATAAATAAAATCTTTTTTTTTAAAGTGAAATTAATATGCAGAATGTGGGCTACAGAGTCCTCTAATTTTATTAGAAGTTGGCAACAAATTTGTCCCTGAGGTTCCTAACAATCAACAAAAAGATCCTTGTAATCAGAGAATCTACTAAAGAAAAGAGAGCAAAAAACCAGGAACCTGTTTGCTAAGGAAAAGTCCAATTCAGACTGATTCCTGGATCTCATTCCATGATCACACGACCAGCATTGTCAACTATATTTTCAACTGAGCACAAGGAGTTTCAGAAATTTTTGTTTGGGCTGATCATATCATAGCAAAGTCAAATTGGGTCGGGGGAGGGGAAGAGTTCCATTGACAGCCAGAATAACATTAGCCCAAACCCTGCTTCACAGTTCCCTGCTGCTAATAGGAATTCTGAAAGAGAACAGACACGTGTAAGGTGAAGAGAAAGGGCTTTCATGTTTTCTTTTTGCCATAGCGGATACAAATTATGGTTCATCTGGGTGGTCCTACCATTGTGTTTTGTGATGCACATAAGCTGTGCTGGGTCATGTATCTTCCAAAAGAGAGGATGATCTTAAGGAAGACCTTCCCCTGACTGTAAAGCCTACCTGGCTTTAGTTGTAACAGGGGTCACAGAGGGACACGGGGCAGGGCTATGTCCTTTCAAATAGTATTTTCAGGAACCTACCAGCACATAACCAAGTTCTTGGGCTTTATAATTCTGCACAGTCTTTTGATAAACTAAAATGTTTGATGCTCTCCTGACAACACATTTTGATGAAATCCCTTATAAACATTTTTGCTGGCTCTTATTTGCTTCCCCGAGTGGAATAAGAGACTTCCATACATAATTACTCCAGATTGGAACATATTTGCCAAATTTCAGTTTCTGAAACTAAAGTTTTCCATAATCTTTTAAAGGTAAGTGCAGAAAAATATCTCTTTCCAGTCATCTAAGATGGACGTTGGATGGTCTTCAGTTAATGACAATTTAGGAGAAAGGCCTCTCTTATTAATCATTTCAATCTCTTAATTTTCCTATTCACACCAGGAGTTTGGATGGATTAGAAGTGCTATCTGGAAGATGAATGTGGGGGAGAAAATAAGTATTTCCTACTCAGTCATTCATTTCTTTACCAGAAACTAATGGAATGCCTACTACAGCATTATATATACCATATAAATTCTGAAGCTGTTATCTTTGTTATTTATAAGGCTATATGAGTTTGGACAAGTTACTTGGCCTTTTATATCTTCATTTCTTCATCTATAAAATAGAAACTATAATTTTATTATCTCATAGGATTACAATAAGATTTAAGTGAGTTCCTATATGAAGAGTATTCAATATTTGATACATAGTGAAGTATTATTACTACTATGTACAAGTGCTAGGGATAAAACAATGACTGATGTTCTCACTGATTTTGGCAGCCAGGAAAAGGAGCCATTCTGCCTCCAGGGAGCATGGTGACTAGCTGCCCAGTTGCCACACCCTAAAATCTATTATTGTGTTTGTGAAGAGGTCTGTTGGCTGCTCCCTGCCAATAACTGAGTGAAGCAGAGAAACACTATTCTTGGGGGAATGGATACCTCTTCCAACAGGTAGTTCCAGAACAGAATAATGGTTAACAGGGTTTAAAAATGGTGGAAGATCCGGGTTTGGGGTGGATGTAAACATAAAGAGGGAGCACAAGAGAAGCCTCTGTGATGATATAAAAGTTCTCTATCTTGGTTTCCATAGTGGTTACCCAACTTTACACATAAGACAGTATGACACAGGACTATACATACATACTGTATGTATGTAAGTTTCCAGATTTTGATAGTATACTATATATACAGTTCTAGAAGGGATGGAATATACAGTTCTATAAGTTAGGGATGGCGTAAGGACCCCCCTCCCCCCAAAAAAAATCCCTCCTTCATAAAAGCAAGAAGAAAACTGGACAACATTGTTAGAATTCCCTTTTACAGAATTGTGGAAATGAGCCAAATGAGCCAATAGCAGCTCCCTACCCATATTAAATTGAAATCTGCCATTCATATCCTGAGAGAGGAAGGGAGAGACAGAGAGGCTTAGTCTTAGTTTGGGTTCCCCAAGAAGAAGACTCCAAGACAAAATTTCAAATGCAAGTAGTTTGCTTGGTAGGTGCACAGAACATTAACAGAGAAGTGAGGAATGGTACAGGGAAAAAGTAGATAATAAAGTGCAGAATAACCAGAAAATTACTACTTAGGGTCACTGGAGTTTAAAGCACTGGGGACTCTGAAACACAGGTGCAAAGCCCAGTATGTAAGAGTTAGTTTCCCAGAGGTCCAAACCAACAATGGTATTTTAATGCTAAACATTGAGAACTATTTACTAATGGATGCTTGCTTTCTTGCTGCTTGAGTCCAGTTAAGTAAGACTAAGTAGGTCTGAGTAAGAATAAATAGTAAAATATATATGATCAGTTAGGACTCTTTAGGCTCCATAAAGAGAGAAAACTCAATCTTAAGTGGATCGCCTTCCAAAATACGCTTTATTGAGTCATGAAAATTTATATTCTTAACCATATCACCAACACCCCAATTTCTGTCTCTGCACTCTATTATCATAATGTTGGCTTCGTATGGTAGGAAGATAGTGTAGACATTTCACAGTTAGTGGGAAGGTACGAGTTTCTTTTCCAGGAAAATTAACAAAGATCTCAGTGTTTTCCGTCTTTGAGTCAATCACCAAGGCCAGAAGAATGTGTTGCTTTTATTAGTAAGATCTAAACCATGTGCTCATGAACGGAAGCAGAACTGGATGAAGTCACATCACTGGAAGGTCAGAGGAGTTCATGGAAGGAAGCACAGAACGAGAGTCTAAGAGTTGTTACTACAGTGATGGGACTGGGAGTCCTAACTAAAATAATGGGGAATGGACGCCTGACAAAAAGACACCACCAACAATGTCGTAGAAGGAAAGCCATAGGTAGAATTAAGTTCAGAGTATATAGACCAGTTTCTAATTAGAAACACAATGGAGTTTATTTATATGTTAAATTGATTTTTTATTTATAAGAGTGTTTTACCTGAGTTATGTTTTAGATCACAGGCACACTTCCAGGCTTTAAGGAGATCCTCAAAAACTCAGTCCACTACATTCAGTGATGATGTGGTAGAATGTTTAAGGCACAAATGGGGAAAAGGGAAAAATCAGGAAACTTTTATAAAGATGTTATTTAAGTCAAGCTTTAGACAAGTCTCTGGAGGATAGAAGGAAGAAGGGAAGAAAGGAATTTCAAGTAGAAGGAACAACATGGGTAAAAGGATAGAAGTATGAATGGATATAATTTGTCTACATACACGTAGTTTGATTTGGCTAGAATCTCCGATTTGAAATGAAGGAATAGCAAAAAAGATTAAAAAGATTGTTTTGACCCAAATAGTGAAAGCCTTATTTATGTTGTTCCAAGGAGTCTATGTTTTCACTTATTGGCAATAAGGATCCAATGAAGGGTTTTTAACAGTGGGGAGATGATGAGAATTTAGACATCCTGGGAATCAAAATTTATTCCTTAATATCAACAATAATAAGATATTTTATGATAGATATTTATGCTAAAGCTTAGACATAGTATGGGCAGTTCTGTCTCCTTGTGAGTTGCTTGTTCCTCCCCTCATATGATGGGAAATAGCCATTTAATAAACACATTTTTTTAAAGATTTTATTTATTTATTTGATAGAGAGGGAGATCACAATTAGGCAGAAAGGCAGTCAGATAGGGGGAAGCAGGCTCCCTGTTGAGCAGAGAGCCTGAAGAGGGGCTCGATCCCAGGACCCTGAAACCATGACCTGAGCCGAAGGCACAGGCTTAACCCACTGAGCCACCCAGGTGCCCCTAATACATTCTTAAGGCATTTCCCTAACAGCTTATTTTTCATTAAAAGGCTATTCATGTCAGCTCATCCAAAATAATACTATGAGAAAAATCCTCACACTAAGAACATTAGTATTTGGTGAAATGGAAAGATATCTATTCTTTGTTCGGATGAATTGATTTCTGTCTTAAGTTGCTCTCCTGAAGCCCCCCACCCCATGAGTAAAGGCAGAAACAAAATCTCTGCAGTCAATATGACTGGTGGCCACTAGAGGGCATACTAACTTCATGCTGTGACTAACTAGCACAGAGCTGCTTTAATTCAGAGCAAAATTGACCAACAAAGGTGACCTCAGCAGAGGTTAGGAAGAACCCATCGCTGCAAAAGGATAGGTCAGTCTATCAAGTGACAGATATGAAATATCAGTTTAGTCAGACTGAAGCCATGGTGACCAATTATACCCATCAAAGCCCAACGGTAATGAAATCCAGAAAGGCGAAGAGTGTCATTTTGATGGAGATGACCTCTAGGAGGAAAGGGGTGGCAAGCCAGGTTGACCAATTTTACCTTTACAGGAGAGAGATGGGCCATTCTTCAAACACATTAAATTGGCTACTGAAAATGTGTTCTAACCCGATGTATCACTAACAAGTAGAACAGAGTGGAAAGTGCTGTTCTAACTGAAAATAATGGTTCGTTAGTTTGTTACTAAAATATGACCCCTGAAGGGATAGCTACTTCATGGGATCTTATTCATTCAGAAGCTGATCCCTATTTGAATATAAGCATGACCACGCTAAAGCAGTCTGTATGCAGCCTCATTTCTGATTAAAACCTTGGGTTATTTTTGTAAAGAGCTAAAAATTATGCAAATATCAAATTCACTTATAAAAAAGAAGCTAGAGTTTTTTCCTAGGCCACCTTTCTCAGACTCACTTGGGGGAAAGTTGCTAAAATTTTCATTCCCAGGTTCCATCCCCGATTTTCCTAATCAGAATTTCTGAGGTGCGTCCAGGTGTCTGCAGGGTTGGCAAAAGCCTCAGACAATTCTTCTCATTTGCAATATTTGAGGACAAAGAAATGTGGCATAATTTGGGATACCTGTGTTAGGCACTTTTGTTGAGTCAGGCTCTTAAATGCAGCTAGGTGAGGTGATCAGTTCTCTCACAAACACACACTTTTTATAAAGCAGGCAACACCTCCCTTGTGCAGATCACCTCTCTTTGGTCACAAACAATGCTAAGCACTGGGTGTACGTTATTGTACTTCACTCTCCCCCAAACCACTGAAGACGATATTTTTGCTCCCATTTACAACTCACAGAGAACACAGTTTCAGAGAGGTTAACTGACTGATCCACAGTCATGCACTTAGAAAGCAAGATTTATTTCATTCTGAAGTTACGAAGCTAAGAAGGAGAGGATGAAGGAAGTGATTAAAGGTTTATTAGTTTCCACGTATGAATTTCCTCGTTATTTCTTAATCCTCAGGTTTTGGATTAGATGTCAGAAAGCCCCCTCCCCCATATCGAATTGCAATCTGCCATTTACCCAATCTCTGACCTCTGACCTACAATATGACTTTAGAGGAAAAACATTAACTCCTGCCTCTGTCCTGAGAGTGGAAGTAAAGAAGAGTTCCTAATGGTTTTCCCTTGAAATAAATCCATTTTAAATGTATTTTTATTGGATTTCTTTGGTTTACAGATTTGTTTGTAGGACTTTGTAAATGATGGGTCTTGGCATTTAAAGTCAGAAGAAGGTCAAACATTTCATCTCTACCAAAAATAAAGTGAATAAAAATCCTGAAAAAAAAATTGTGTGGCTTCTTTTAGGCTTCTCTAAAGGATCCTATTTCAGTCTAGTCAGAGCCTAGTCAAGAAATATTGTAGCATAAAGTTGAAATATGTCTTATTTTCTCTTCTTTTTAGTCGATCTAACCATTCCTGTTAAATAGAGAAAACATTTTTTTGGTAAATTGTATTGCATTTCAGAAGCACTCATGTAAATATGTCAGCTTGGAGAGCATATCCAGATTTTCATTTTTTTAAATACATAATCTTCATCAGCCCCACAAAAAAATGTGAATAAAGCAACATACTAAAAATTAACTCTTGGGAAGCCTGGGTGGCTCAGTCGTTATGTGTCTGCCTTCTGCTCAGTTCATAATCCCAGGGTCCTGGGATAGAGCCCTGCATGGGGCTCCCTTCTCAGCAGGAAGCCTGTTTCTTCCTCTCCCACTCCGCTTCTATTCACTTTCTCGCTGTGTCTCTCTCTACCAAATAAATAAATAAAATCTTTGAAAATTAAAAGAAAAATAACCCTTAAAAATCAAATGACTTAGAATAACTCCCTCTGAAATCTGTGATCATACTTACAGGGGTAAGGATAAATTATGTGTGTTCAGCTAGCCTTTTTTTATTTTTAAATTTTGAAATATATGTATTCCTTTTTTTGATATCCTAAAAAGGTATTCATAATTAATATAAACAATCTGATGAGTTTGGAGATAGGTATATATTGGTGAAATCTATCTATCCTAGTATTTTTACAAATAATAAATTAATAAATATTTGTATGAAGTAAAAATTTTTCCTCCTCCCTCTGCCCCTATGTCCCTCCTTCCTAACCATTGCTCAGTTTGTTGTGTGTTAGAGTTTGGGAATATAAAACGTTCATAATACCCGCTCAGTGTCAGCTCCAACAAACTAATGCTGTGGTAACGACGAATGACTCTGAAACCCCAGTGCTTTCCAACGACAATAAAAAGGAAGCATATGATTCAGGGAAGAGTGGTAGATGTCTGTTCCATGAATTCATCAGTCCTCCACTGTGAGACTGGACTGCTGGCACAGCCACTCTCTGGGACACTGCCTGTATCATAGCAGAAGTAAGAAAAAACAGAGAACGCTGTTTTTGTCAAAAGTGGGAGGCCTCTCTTCTCACATTTCCGTGCCCTACTTAAGTCCTTTGATTAAGCGTGGCATCAGCGGGTCTAGGATTTGTGAGGAGGGTGAACAAATATTTTTAACAATATATAAATTATAATATACAAGTTTAATAGTAATACTATCTGCTACTTCTAGTACTTTTCAATGATTTCATATTTGTCAGATGAATGCATCATTATTTGTGGACATTTATGCTGATTTTTCAATAATACAAATAACGATGGACAGAACATACTTTGACATAAATCTTCATGCACACATTTCTTTTGGAATAGGTTTAATAAATAGAGATGACATAGAATTGTTTAAGATATGAAAATCATATAATTCTCTCTATGCCTGCATTTTCCTCACAGTAGTTTTTCTTTTACAAAATAACACAAGTCATTCTTGCCGGGTTAAACAGCCTCTCCTTACGTCAAGTACTAATAGTAGGAACTGATTTAAATCATGCATTTCTGTGCTAGAAATCTAGAATTTGATGTCTTTTCTATGTCTGATCATTTATTAAAAAAAAAAAGAGAGAGAGAGAGAGAAAGCAGTTTGGGAAGGATGATTTGCTGTCCTGACACTACTTTAATCATATTTTTTCCCTGCCTTATAGACTTATATTACATAAGCAATTAATTCTTTATGCTCTCTTAGGATACTTGCATATCATTAGCTAGATTTGGGTCAACTCTGGGGTATCTTCAACTTCTCCATTTCCATGTAAAGCCCTAACACACATCTGATATTCACCCACTTGAAAGAAATCATGCCGTTTTTTTCTTTTGTTACTCAACAAACAAAATCAGTGGGTCACTTTTTGTTTGTTTGTTTGTTTGTTTGTTTCAAATCAATGAACAGTTATACTTGGTGTCATATATTATTTAAAGCCATAGTCTTGTTTGTAGTTTTGGTAGACATTTATGGTAATTTATGACACATAAATTTGTTAATTATAATGTTTCTGAGCAACTGAAAAAACTGCATGCATAATTTTATAAATTTATTCATCAATCAGATATTCCGAAAATATTTCCTGAGAACTAAGTATGTGAAAGACCCCATGATAGGTGCTGGAGTTATGGGAGAGACAAAACAACATGGTCTTGTTACCACACTCTTCTGATTATTACCTGGCAGACTGTGACCTGAAACTGTGAGACTGATCTTTCAACAAAGCCTATGATTTTAGCTACCCTACATTATGGCATTTAGAAATGTGTGAATACTATATTATCAGTAAATATATTACGAGGCAAAAATAGCCTTGCCAATTCTGCTTTGTTGACAAACTGAAAACATAAAAGCAGTGAAAATGAACTTGTCTTCCATAACCACTATCATTAATAGAAGAGTACAAAGAAATAAAAAAGGTTTTTTGTTTTTTCTTTATTCATAATCTATTCAACAGATATTCGTAAAAACCCCACAGACATTGTACTGTGTGCTATAAATTCAGTGATGACCAAAAAATCCAGGAAAATATAATTAAACAACAAAGAAAGAGCTACCTTAAAAGGAAGAACAACACAGGAAAGCCACAGAGAACGAGCAAATAAAATAGAAAAATGATTACAGAGAAAAGTATACAACTAAAAGATAAATCATCCCAATGATCTAGAATGGCATTCTTGACAGAAACTAGAAAAAGTATAGACAAAAATGGAAAAGTTTTATGAGAAAGGAAATTTGTTTTGGTGGGAAATGGAAACTGGAGAAAACAAAACCTGAACTATGTAGTTTTAAAAGGAAATGGTGTCCCAAAAAAACTTACATGAAATGATGAACCATGAGGCATACAGATTAAGTTGCTGTATTTTAAGGAGCAAGATTCTTATGAGTGGACCAAAAAAAAGATAATCATACTCACAAACTTTGAAATAAACTGACTTAGACTTTTCCAGAAAAAATATAAATATAGAGAAGTATGAAAAAATTGTTCACTAACTTTTGTTTTTAGAAAGAAAGAGCGCATGCACACAGGTTGGGGGGGTGGGAGAGGGAGAGAGAATCCTAAGCGGACTACCCACCAAACTGGAGTTTGATCTCAGGACCCTGAGATTATGATCTGAGCTGAAAACAAGAGTTGGACACTTAACTGACAGAGCCACCCAGGTGCCCTGCCACTAATTTTTTAAAAAATATTTTATTTATTTGAGAGAGAGAAAGAGCACAACTTGGGGAGGGAGAGGGACAAGCAGACTCCATGCTGAGTGCACAGCCCTATGTCACTAACATTTTTATACCAAGATAACATACAGCAAGAATAAAAGTAGGATTTCCAGGGAAGATGGAGAGTAGAAGGACTCTAAGCTCACCTCCTCCCAAGGACACAACTAGATAATACCACATCAGGATAAATAACCCAGAAAATGACCCAAAGACTGTCAGAGCACTTTCCATAGCTAAATGTAGAGCCAAGGCCACTTCTGAAAGGGTAGGATGGTGATACAGAAGCTAAAAGGACACAGGGGCTCTACGGGTGCAGAAAGGAGAGAGAAAAAAAGACCCTCATCCAGTCACTCCAGGCTTGGGGAACCTGCGTGGGGAAGATGAATTCTCAGAACATTTGGCTTTGAAAACTAGAGGGGCATAATTTTACAATTCTTTGACCAATGGGGCATAATACCTGGAACTTTAAAAATCAGCTGGCTGGGGCACCTGGGTGGCTCAGTGGGTTAAGCCTCTGCCTTCGGCTCAGGTCATGATTTCAGGGTCCTGGGATCCAGCCCCTCATTGGGCTCTCTGCTCAGCAGGGAGCCTGCTTCCCCCTCTCTCTCTGCCTGACTCTCTGCCTGCCTCTCTGCCTGCTTGTGATTTCTTTCTTTCTGTCGAATAAATAAATAAAATCTTAAAAAAAAAAATCAGCTGGCTGGGTTTTAAAGTAAGAGGAAACCAAGTCCCCACCCTTAAAGAGACAGCACAATGAACAGTTGTGCGGAGTTACAGCATTGAAGCAGGCATTTCAAAAATGCCAGGGGCCTAATGGTGGGAGATTTGTTTACTAATCTCAGAGCTTATGCTGGAGGGCAGAGATCATTGGGAGACTTCCCCAAGAACAGAGGAGCTGGAGGGGGCCATTTCCCTCTGTCACCCCTCCAGCCTAGATATGTGCACACATCTGCAGGAACTGGCCCAGCACCAACACTTCCCCCTTACCCTCCTGTGTGTGCCCCACCCCTGCGCACTTCTGCACATCCACTCCTTTTACCAGGCCTGCCTTGGCAGGAGCTTTTCTCCTGTGGGCCCAACCCTTCAACCCTGAGGCAGGAGTTTTCTAAAGTAGCCCTAGGTCCCCTCTCAGAATGGACCCACACATAGCTCGCTAACACCATGTGCCCAGCCCCTGCACTTTCCAGCCAACCTGTACCCTGCAATATGCCCTTTGCCAGGGCCTGTCCAAAGCAGTGTGACAAGCTTGGCATTGTGTAAGTCACCCAGACAGATGTCAGCACAATTCCGAAAACAACTCCTGCCCCAGGGAGAAGGAAGATACATACACCATTTTTTAAAGATTTTATTTATTTCTGTTTAGAGAGAGATTTTTTAAAGTTTTATTTATTTATTTTTAGAGAAAGAGAGAAAGCACAAGCAAGGGGAGCACAAGAGAGGGGGAGGGAGTAGAAGGGGAAAAGAATCCCAGGTAGACTCCAGGGCTGACTCCAGACTCATTAGGCTGAGTGGGGAGCCTAATGTAGGGCTTGATCTCAGGACCCTGAGATCATGACCTGAACTGAAACCAAAAGTCAGATGCTCAACCAACTGAGCCACCCAGGTGCCCCTTACCATTCTAAGTGAAGTCCCAGCAGTGGGCTGGGGGCAGGCATCTGCTCTAACTGCAGACCCTACCCACCAACAAAAGCTTCTTAAGGGACAACACAGAAAGCACCCTCCACTTCTGTACTATTGCATCTCTAGCAAATGCCTGGTCTGACTCAATTCAAGCCCAAGTTGGCCCTAGACTGGCCCACCAAGAACACGGGGACCAAACTCTGTCCACAACAGGCAAAGAGAGACTTTGCAAATGATGTAACTAAAGACAAAAGTGGCTCAGCCATAACAGTAGGGGACACGCATCACACAAAGGACACCTTGAATCACCAGTCACCATAGGACTGATGATTGCACTACAGGTCACCATAGGACCTCTGCTTCATGAAGCAAATACTTCAAGAGTAGGAGACCTAGCTAACTTTCTAAACACAAAGACACAGAAACAGAGAATTTGACAATATGTGGAGCCAGAGGAATATGTCCCAAATGAAATAACAGGTCAAATATCACAGCAAGCAAGCTAAATGACATGGAGACAGGTAGCATGCCTGATAGAGAATTTAAAGTACTGGTCATAAAGATACTTACTGGACTAGAGAAAAGAGTGGAGGACTTCAGTGAGACCTTTAACACAGAAATAGAAAATATTAAATAAATTAGAAAGGAAGAACTCAACTGAAATTAAAAATACACTAGATGGAATAAACAGTAGACTAGAGGAAGCAGAAGAATGGATCAGCAATCTGGAGGACAGGGTAATGGAATGCAATCAAACTGAACAGGAGGGGCGCCTGGGTGGCTCAGTGGATTAAAGCCCCTGCTTTCGGCTCAGGTCATGATCCCAGGGTCCTGGGATCAAGCCCCACGTCTGGCTCTCTGCTCAGCAGGGAGCCTGCTTCCCTTCCTCTCTCTCTGCCTGCCTCTCTGCCTACTTGTGATCTCTGTCTGTCAAATAAATAAATAAAATCTTTAAAAAAAGAAACTGAACAGGAGAGAGAAAAAAATATATAATAAAAATGAAAATAGAATTAGGGAACTCAGTGACACCATCAAGCATAATAGCATTCATATTCTAGGGATCCCAAAAGGAGAAGACAGAGAAAAGGGGGAAGAAATATTTGAAGAAATAATAGCTGAAAACTTCCTAAATTTGAGGAAGGAAACAGAAATCCAGACTCAGGAGGCACAGAGATTCCACCACAAACTCAACCGAAGGAGGTCCATACCAAGGTACAAAGTAATTAAAAACCCCAAACACACAGAACATATCAATGAAAAAAGGAACTAGTTCTTTGCAAAGATCAAGAAAGTTGAGTTTTTCCAGCTAAAGCCAGACTCATTAAAAAAGGAAAAAAAAAAGAGAGAGAGAGAGGACTCAAAAAAGCGGAATCAGAAATGAAAGGGGAGAAATAATGACGAACACCACAGAAATACAAAGGATTATAAGTGGATATTGTGAAAAATTATATGCCAACCAATTGGACAACCAAGAATAAATGGATATTTCCTAGAAACATATAACCTCCTAAAACGGAATCAAGAAGAAATAAAAAATGTGAACAGTCCAGTTACCAGCAATAAAACTGAGTAGTAACAAACAAACTCCCCACAAAGAAAAGCCCAGGACAAGATGGCTTCACAGATGAATTCTACCAAACATTTAAAGAAGAGTCAATACCTATATCACTTGGATTTTATTCCCATAAATACATTTGCCAATTACTATTTACCTACATTTACTAATTAACATTTTCTGCCTTTGTTTTGCCATTTGTAACATGGTGAATCTGAAAATAATATTATCAGTGGTTATTTATGAAGCTCATCATCATGAATTGGTAGAATCTACATAGAATATGATTTTTCTTCCCCTTCTCAGTGTCCTACACCCTTCTGGATTCAGTCCAGAGCCATTTCAAAAACAAAAATAAAAGCAAAACAAAAAAGACAAAGCTGAAACCAAATCAGTCTGAGTAAGTCCAAGCAATGAAAACTATCAGTTTCACAAAAATGCTATTTAATTAAAACTTGGAAAGGATTTTATGAATGTAGATGTAATTCATTCAGGTAGAAACTAGTCCATTATAAAGTTTTTCATCCTTGGCTCTCCAACCATCATTCTTCAATTAGCCTAAGTTTAAGGGAAACAGCATGAAATTTGTCAATAGAAATGCCTGAGGTAACACTCAAGTTTTGTAACATAAAACAATGAAGTAAGGGTCAAATACTTAATATCTTTAATGGCCAGTTTCTTCATTCATAAAATGTAGTTAATCCCTGCCATTGAGGGTTTCATGAGACTTAGTGAAAAAAAGTTATAAATACTCAGAACACAGTATAGGCTTAGTACTTAATATTGTCGTTCACCCTTTCTTAATTTATCCAGAGTTTTGAAAACATACATGTTCATCCAGAAATTGTCATACATAAAAATTACTGTTTTGGGGTGAAAAAAATAATTGCCCTAAATATTTTAGAAGGAGAGCAAATACATACAAATATAAACAAAAGTATAGCAAAATCTCAAAATGGAATTTAAAACTTATCTTTTAGTTTATAGCATTCATAAGGGTCTTCTACATTTCTTTCTTCAAATGGTAATGCCATACCTTTAAATTATTAATTATACAAGAAATCAAGGAAAGGATGACAAACAATGAAGGATAAAAAAATCAGTAGTGAGAGCATGGGGGAGAGGGAAGAATACTAAAGCACTGCAGTTATTTGTCCTGGATAGTATTCACCAACTCATAGTTTCTCAAGAGTAATTGAAATTCTTCAATCTTTATGAATATCCTTTTGGTTGTGATTTTTTCCCCCAGTAGAGGGTTTTTAGACATGAAAATAATATGTCTTATATCAAGACTATCTGAAATTCTCAGCCATTTGCAAGCAGGTGCATAACATGTTTTTGTGTCTGACCAGAGAGGAAGTAGGGGAAAAGCCACATGTTGGCCTCAGGCTGGCTTAGGTGGCTTCTATGTTTCCAAACATGTCTCTCGCACATCCAGGGTTTTCTCTTGTCCCTTTCTCCCTCCTATTGTACTCTTTACACACTCCAGTTGTGGCGATTACTAGGAGTTCCCTGAACATGTCTGTCTTTTCCAGAATCTCTTCTCTTTTTCCTTCTAGCTTATGTTTCCAGACTTTTCATAATTCAGCTCAAATGTTCTCTCCTCCTAAAAGTCAGCTCTGCCCTTCTTCTATTTGCATATATGCCTCTCTCAGTACAAAGCATCCTTTTCAGATATCGCACAAGATATTTAGCAGTGTGGAATGTGGTTGCTTCTAATCTGCCAGATTATGAATTCCTGGAGGACAGACAAGTCTATATTTTTCTCATTTCCTATATCCAAATCTGGCTCAATTTTTATCAAATAGAGAATTCCCAATAATTGCTTAATGAGTGAGTTTAGGATGTATCTCTAAATAACCTCATTTCTTAAATCCTATTACTTGCCTGCTTGAGACTGCTAGGAGTGAAGAAGCTAAAAACATGCTTCTCAAGCTCTAAATAAGAAGGCTTGAGAATAGGAAAAAAAAAAAAGAGGGAAGATTTCAAACACAGAATAATAGCATGTGCAAAGACAAAATGCTAAGATATCACAGATCCTGGGAAAAGAGAGTCTATCAACTATAACTGAAATGGGAAACTGGGGCTGGCTAATAGATGATATGATGGGAAAAATAAAATGGGGCCATTTTAGCAGATTGTTTTTAGACCATACCAATAAGTTTAAATATGTCCTGAGGACTTTTAGGAATTGTTAATTCATTTGACATAGATAAGTGATCTGATCAAGATGAATCCTCCAGTATATGCAGAACGTTGGGTGAGAGGTCTTAAAATAGAGAGGCTAATCATGGAAGAAATGAAGGCCATATATTTCAAGCTAAAAACAAAGGAAAATAAAAGCTGATATATCTTGAGTATTTATAATACTCTTTACTTGATTTTCTTATATTTTTAAATGGTGTCATGAATCAATTATTAATTTATTCCCAATCTACATAAGGGAAAATTTCCAAGAAAAGTAGCATGATCACTGTTATATTAAATTTCTGGGGCAGCCATAATAGAATACCACAGACTGGGTGGCTTATGCAACAGAAATGTATTTTCTCACAGTTCTGGAGGCTCCAAGGTCAAGATAAGATGTGACAGGGTTGGTTTCTTCTGAGCATTTCTCTCCTTGCCTTGTAGATGGTCATTTTCTCCCTGTGTTGTCACATGGTCTTCTGTGTGTGTGTCCTAATTTCCTCTTCTTATTAGGACAATATTCATATTGGATTAGGGTCCAGTCTAATGACCTTATTTTAACTTATATACCACTTTAAAGTCTATATCCCCTAATATGGGCACATTCTGAAGTACTGGGGGTTAGGACTTCAACATATGAATTGGGCAGGGGGCGAGGGACACAACTCAGCCTATAACAACTGTCAAACACTAAAAAGTAGTAGAGTATAAATTTGAATCCAGTCTTGTCTGACTCCAGATTCTGTGATTTTTCTGGACAATACCTCATGCTCCCATGCAGTATGGAAATGAGTAATGACTGCCAGGAGCTAGAGATGAGCTGAAGAGAGCTGAACTGTCAGGCGCTGGAGTAGCCAATTAAGTCAACCCGCCAAAATGAAAGTAATAGTCAAGGCTTCAATCACTTACTGCAATAGTATACGCTGAACTGGAGAAAGCACTGGCTCCCCACTGTTTCATTTTTTCCCATGGAAGAGTGCTGGTCTAGGGTCAGCTGGATCAGCACAGATGTGAGTGTTGATGCACTGTGGAGAGAGCCCCTAGAGACAGGGAGGAGGGGAAAGGGTAAGGAGTGGACAGCTACTGAGTACTGGGCCAGAGTGGATGAAAAGTGTCCAAAATGTCCCTCTCCTGCTCCCCAGTAATGCGACCTTGGCAGAAGTGCCTGAGGAAGATCTCTGACAAACGTCCCTGACAGGAGCATCTGGGTGGCTTGGTTAGTTAAGCATCAGACTCCTGATTTCTGCCCAGGTCATGATCTCAGGGTCCTGAGACTGAGCCCCCATTAGGCTCTGCACTGGGCATGGAGCCTGCTTACAATTCTCTTTCTCTCCTCCTTCTGCCTCTTCCCCAACCCCTCTCTCTCAAATTAAAGGAAAAAAAAGGAGGCCTCCAATGGCCAGTGGAGTGTGTTTTAGGGATACAGATTGCATGTAAGAGCTTGGCCACCTTAGGGGATGGGGGGAGGCTGAGTGTTTTCTGAAACTCTTCCACGACTGCAATGTATTGGACGTGCGCCAAATCCCTGTGCACAAATGGCAGTTTCCCTCAATGAGGCCTTGCCAGGTACAGCCTTTGTAATCACCTATGGTTGGGCGTGAAAGATCATACAGAGGTTTATGGTTAGTGTCCAAACTCCTTACTGTTCATGAGTTAGGGAAATGTCCGATTTATGCATGTGAAGTAATTTTTCTTTTGAGATGTTTTGACCAGTCTTTTTCATTTCAGTTGTATCCACACCACATTTTCTCAGTGACTGATACTTACTCACTTCCAGGTCCATTCTACTGTGGTGACTAGGACTACAGAGAGAATCATGTTGTCAGTGAAAGCCTTTAGGAAAGGAATCTGCTCAACTTAAAGCAGCTCAGTGTTGGCAGTTGTACTGATCTAGAACTAGGAGATGAGTCACTTCTTTGGCAGTCAACAGGGACAGCCAACAGGGACAGATCCTCAGATTATTAGTTCTAGCAATCTCCACTTAATCTAGATGATATTTTTAAAAGCCAATAGACCAGTTTGATGTAAATATGTCAAGGCTGACCCCTTTGGTTTAACACTCCAGTAGAAATAATTTTATAGGTAAACGGGGCCTTTGCCATCCTCATCTGTAGCTTTTCTGCCTTTGCTTAAGAAGAACCTGCTAAGACAGTGGTCTCTGAGGGAAGGACTGTGTGAGTGATTATTTGGGTTATATGCTTGGCTCCATCCTCGCAGGTTTTGGTACTTTATTTCATATACTCTTGATAACAACCACACGGGAAATAATGTCACCTCCACTTTGCAGACTTTGAAATTACCAGAGTCTGAACATTGATACTATCAAAACTATTAGAACAGAAGTCAAAATCAAACAAACAAACAAACTTACACTTTCTTTGGGATCAGTCTACTTGGTTTCTGTCTTAGCTCTATGATTTTCCCATTGTTCTATGATTTTGAACCTAATATTTGAAATTATCAACTCCTTATTTATTTATACTTTTATATTTGGTGGTGCTTAGGACAATATGCTGCACACGGTAAATATTCTGTAAATGTTGATTTTCTCATATTCTTTTCCAGACCAGTATATTTACCATAGAATCTAGGTCTCTCCTTTGCTTTCCTTTTTATGCTGTTAGTGCTGTGTTGCTTAATTTTGCTCTTAGGTATTCACCTATTTTTTTTTTTTTTTTTTAGAGTTCCAAATAGTTTCTTTACCAGTTTTTCACCTTAGTATACTATTCAAGGTTTATATGTCAAGAAAACAAAGAGAAAGAACAAAGTGAGGCAAAAGAAAGTTACAAAATTGTGTAGACTGAATTAGAATAAGCAGAAACTTTTAAAGTCAGAATTTTTGCTCAGTAGACCCAGCAGAAGGAAAGCGTGTGAAGCAGACCAATAAGATTATTTTGGAGACCATAAAGAAGGGCAAGAAAATCTGCAAATTCAACTGGTGTCTATCTGCACAATTCAGCAAACCTATCTACTGCTGAATTTGAAAAGAGATTCCTTGTCTTTACTTTCAGAAGAAGAGAAAAACATTATGGAAATGAATGCAATTGTACCCAGTCAATGTTTTATACTCTCTTTGCTGATGGTAATGTTTTTAAAGTCATTTACAAAAACATGAACAAAAGAATTTCTGAAAATTTACCTGCTGAAAAAAGAATGAAATAAAGAGCACTGAGAAACCAGACATAGAGTATTTTAAGATAGGTTTCCTTAATATTCATATAAAAACAAAAGGATATCTGAATATGGATTCTCTTTAGAATGAAATACTTGCCATGTAATATAAATTACTAGTGATGAATTTCTAGCATAATATTTTAGGTAATGTTATGCATTTAGGATTTTAGGGCATCATCTCAACTATTCATACATGGTCTCAAAGAAAGTTTTGGTGGCTTTGTAGAGTCTTAGGAGAATCCCAGGTAAATTTATTTTGAACCATTAAACAATTTGTTAAGTAAGTGAGAAGGTCGTTCTGATACATGCTAAACTTGGACTTCATACATGAAAGTCTTTTAAAAAGTACTTTCCCCTGAATTCTCTGTACTTAGAAATATTTACATCTGTTATTTGAATTAACTATTAGTTGCTTGGATTTAGGCTTTATAAGAGCAGGAGTTACATGCATTATCCGGCATGTGATGGGTGCCCAAATGTGTTAAAATTAGTTAATGAATAAATTCTAATTAATAAACCTTTAAAACCTGAACCATAGGGAAAGAGGACGTGATAAATAAAAGAAGTGAGTCATTTCAGAGTAACTGAGTTCTGGGTATGAGCAAGTTTGAAAGTACTTCATTTATAAAGTTCAGCAACTTTGCCAAAGGAGACTAAAAAAAATTCCTCCTAGATAATTCATAGAGGGATTTGATGAATCCACTGTAAACATCTAGTTATAAAATTGTATTGAATCATGAATTTCATCCTAGAGAAGAGAGGCAGAGAATGTCTTCTTCAAAATACCTCCCTTATTCCCCAGAAGGCTTTTAGCAAAGATGGGCTGACACTGACGGTTTTCCCCTTCCATTGTATAGCTTGTGAAGTAGGCTATTCAGTGGGAATTAAAGATTACTTCGACATTTATTCCATTCATCCTTGCTGTCCTTTGAATTCTAACCATTCACCTCTAAGTTTTCCGATTTATAATTCTTCAGGAATCTTACTCAGGATAAAAATTACCCTATATGAACTTGTGCTTCCTACCCAAGCTTTGAGAAATGACTCTGCATTTTATAGTATTTGACTCACTACACAATTCAAGTCTTGTGGTACTACTACTTGTTCAAGAAAGGACTACCCAAAATGGAAGAAAATTCCTGCCCAGAGACTATAATGTTCCTCAAAAAATTCCACTTGTCTAGAAGACTAGTCTACTTGTCTAGAAGAGAAAGTATAAAGGATATTTTTGGAGTGATGATGGACAGTGGTGATGCTAATGGTGGGGGTGTAAGCAGCATGCATTACTCATCAGATTTTTTTCATTAAACTTCTTCTGTAGAGCAGGAAACACATCTGATTTTTCTCATCATTATATCCTCTATGTCTGCCACAGAGAGGATGCTGATCTACTGGATCAAGAAATTATGTTTAAGTAGAACCTACTAAGTGCTAAGAAAAGCACTGAGATGAAAGAGCTAGTCCTTGTTCCTCAAGAAGCTGTTAGTTTATTGGAAGGAATAGGTGTATATAATTACCATACAAGATAATGATCCTACCGGTGCTGATAAACATCCTGGTGCTAAATGCTGAAGTGTCACAAAGGAAGACCACTGAGTTCAATCAATAAAAGAGGGAGGGATCAAGTGTCCTATAGGGAATGGTGCAAAAGTTAATTTTTGAAGGATGTCTAGGTAATAGCCATGTAAGAAATGGAGAAATGATTACCAAAGACAGACAATGTATACAAATGGGGAAAGGATGTCACATTGTTACATGTTTGAGTGTGGCATAGTGAGAAGCAATTCTTTTTCGTTTTTTCTTTCTTCTTCTTCTTCTTCTTCTTCTTCTTCTTCTTCTTCTTCTTCTTCTTCTTCTTTTTCTTCTTCTTTTTTTTTTTTAAGAGTGTCTCCTGTCCCCTTCTCTGCTTTATTTCCTCCTTAAACCAAACCCACCAAGTCCAATATGTATTATCTCTAAAAAAGAAATTCAATCACTGTATGTTTTTCAGGCTGAAATGTGTGTCCTTTGAAATTCATAGGAATTGAATTCCTTAGCTTCAGTATTGAAGCTAAGGAACTAATTGAACTCCTTAGCTTCAGTATTTCAGAGGGGATAAGCCCTTTAAAGAGGTAATTATGCTAAAATGAGATAATTAGTGTGGGCTCTAATCCTACGTGACTATTGTCCTTATGAGGAGAGAAATTCAGGCCCAGGCACAGAGGGAAGATCATGTGAAGTCAGCCATCCACACCCCAATGAGAGAAATACTCAGAAGAAACCAACCATGCTGACACATTAACCTCTAGAATTGTGAGAAAATAAGTTTCTGTTATTTAAGCCACCCAGTCTGTGTTAACTTTGTGATGGTAGCCCCAGTAGACTAATATAATGAACAATAGTACAAATATCCCTCTTCTACTATATAAAGGTAAAGATTCTCACATTAAAAAGTATCCAAGATCTTTTCATTTTGTACTGTATAAACAGAACTAGAGCATTTGGTGCCTTAACTTCTTCTGGGTCTTGGTATTATTATCTTTGCTATAATATTTGTGTGTTTTCCTGGACTTCTTTCAAAGATTATATGGTGCCAAATTTTTAACTAGGCCCATGGTTTGAGAGTATTATTGCTAACTTTGCCATGCAAGGATAGTAGATAAAGCTTCATAGTAATTTGATTCATTTAATTAAAATTACTGGGTAAATTGGGCTGGTTAAGTAAGAGCCAAATGTTCTAGCTGTATTTCTAGAAATATTACAAGATTTAATGGACTGCATTTTTTTTTTCTTTGAGTTACTTGCAGAATCTTCCAGGAAATACATTTTTACCACTTCAGCTCACATGACCTCCTCACTATGTAACTGAAAGAAATATATTATCCAACATTTCAAAGAAAGAACCAAGAACTTTTAATTTCAATCTTTTTAATGAAGGTGATTAATTTTACATAGGACTAAATGTGATTCATTCAGTTTTAGTGCAATAAGCCTGAAATTCATGAAGTAATACTTTGTTCTGGCTGAATTTAGATCTTTGACCAAATGAGAAGCAGGATTAGCCATTGTCCATATCAAATGATAATCACGGGGCCATTTGTTACATTCATTTGCATTTGCTATTTTTTTCAGTTTCTACAGAGCTTCCAATAATCACTGAAGTATATCATTGGTGAGTGTGTGTACACACACACACACACACACACACATACACACATTTTTTTTTCCCTAAGAAAAAAATCAGCCACTCTCTGCCAATTGATCAGTCAAGATCCAAACAGGAAAACAGAAACTATTTTAAGTACTGCAAATAATAACAATACAGGAATTTAAGTCCCTGAATTAAATAATCAGGCTATGGGAAACCAAAGAGGCAAAACAAGAAAGAGATTGTGAAGTTACCCAGAAATAAATGACACTAGGAAGGAGCCAGGACTCTTGGAGTGGAGTGACAACAGGAAGAGACAGGATTCCTAGCACTCAAGGCATGGGATATCCTGGTAGAACCCGAAAGTATGACAGGTTTGGTAGGTGGGAACTGGAGCTGAAAAAAGGTTGCAGCCCATGCAGAGAAAGATGGGGTAAATGCCCTGATTTCTTCCCTTGTGCTCTCTTGTGTGAGGCCAGTGCCTACGGAAGCCTGAGGGCCAGACAGTTTGTTTAATCTGACTCAGAACAGAATGAGGATGGATTTGAAGGTAACTGCAAATACAACAGTATTTTAAAAAGTTAAATTTCAGATAATTTTTATGTGTACAAATTTACATTTTGGATATTGGGGAGTAAATGCAGGGATGGGAGATGACAAGGGAATAATGGGGGAAGTTGGGGGTTAGGAAGGACTGGCAGAGAGAAAGCTTGGTGTTGAATGAGGAACATGGGCAACAAGATAGAAGAGAATCACATCGCAGATGTGATAAATAAAGACGAGTTCACAAACCTCATTCATCCCATCACTTACTTATGAAGTAGACAATCATTAAGCGCCTATTATAGTTCAAGTACCATGTCATTCTAGAAAAGCAAATATAATAACATATCAACCCCTGTGGCCCCATAGTGTTCAGCTTAATAGAAGCTGAATATACAGCATCAATTTTAATGCACATTTCTAAAGGCTGATAAAGATAAGCACATGGATCATTGGGCCTCAGCAGAACAGCTCGCTAGGAATAGAAGTCAAATGTACCACTTGATTTTTGATAATGAGATTTAACTGGCTAAAGAAGTTTGTTGAAAGAGTGGGAAAGTGCTTCAATCAAAGCAAAGCATACATGCATAAATAGCAGTGGGAGGAAACATGGCATTTTCACACATTTGTAAGAAGTTTGGAATTAATAAAGAAAAATATCCTTATAGTTTTAGGTGATGTTATGAAGGTCGGTGTGGGCCATGCCATCAAGGTTCTTATGGGCTAAATTTCCTCTATTCTTATATTTCAGGCAAGCCATGAATACCTACCCTGCTTACCAGAGCACTCTAAAGATTTGTAGCGCCTGCCATTATGGACAATGATGCTGGTCCTGAGACATGAACATCTGGTTCAAAGCTACATAATCTCAAAGACCTCATACTGACCATTCCTTTACAGCCCGTGCTTGTGGTCAGCCTTGAAAGTGCATACTGCATACGTAATTCCAAAATCTATAAACACTATTGAGTCCTTATCTAAACATTTCAGAATACAGCTATACGTAAAATTTACTTGATAAAACACTCTCAGCTCCTTTTATGGAACTAAAGCATCATTCTTAATTTTTCCAGAAATAAATCCACTCTTCTTCCTTCAATACACTGAGGTTTCTATTGAGTTTCTGATGAAGTAAAGCTTCAGGCCCTCTAAAAGGGGACATTTTGTCTTGACAGTGCCCTGATAGCTATTGGTTGTGGAATGAAGTTGAGCTGCTTAGGGTCAGTGTGGTCAGCCGTAAGTCAAGTAAACAGAGGAAGCTCCCTCCACTGGTGGGCAGTGCAAGGTGGGAGAGAAAAACAATCAGAAGGAAATCTACATAAATCAAAGGAGCAAGAACAGGAAAGGAAATGGGGTGCTAGTCAAAGGGGTAAGATGCTGATTTTGAAACCAAGTCAAAGTATTTTGGAGTCTCTCCCAGTATGCTTCTTATCATGGTCAGAAAGTCCTTCAGGGTGTGGTTGATTTTACAACTGTAAGGTACATAAACTAAGCACATCCTGACAGAGAAAACAAAACACAATGGCAAAGGAATCAAGGTTGTTCTTTAGATACCCGTGCAACAGATAGGTATGCAGATCTGCAATGAAGTCATTTAAAAACGTTTTTTTCTGAGGCACCTAGCTAGCTCAGTCAGTTAAGCTCTGCCTTTAGCTCAGGTCTTGATCCCAGGTCTGGGGGCCTTGGGAAGGATCCAGCCCCATTGTACTGCTCTCTGCTCCGCAGGGAGCCTGATTCTCCCTCTCCCTCTGTGTTCCACTCCAATAAAATCTTAAAAAAATATATTTTTTTTTCTTTCAAGGAAAAGCAAGGAAAATGTAAAAAGCTGTTCCAAAGTGATAAAAAAATAAAACTGATAGTTTGACATGTTCTTTAAAGGGTATTTAAGGCCCCTTAGGATAGCCACATAGTTAAATTCTCTTATTTTGTTCATGTTTGTTCTCTATGGAATGTTCTCTTTTGGCACGGAGAGAATCTTAGAGAGGTATTGATAAATGATGTCTAGAATTAGCTACTGTGTTGACACATATTATTCTATTTAAAGCTAATTTTCTGGAAAGGCACAACCTCTTCTTCTGTTTCTGTGCCTTAGTTATTTCCTCCTGAGCCACTTCAGAGAGACTTCCTAACATCATAAATCTACACACCACAGGGAGGCTCTATGAAGAGGCTAAAGACTTAATAAAAGTAAAAATCACCAAGGGAAATGTGTGCATTATGTACATGATAGTGATCTGAAGCCATGAAATAAAAATGGCCCATAATGGGCCTGTGGATTAATTTTGGGTAGCGTCTGATCCATACTTCCTTGGAATTGAGAATATTTATCTTGGTGTTAGGGAAGGCAATGCCTGAGTCATTAAAGGAAGGGACTCTGGAATCAGGTAGATCTTGGTTCAGCTCTGGGATCTCTTCTCTCCCTCTGGTTTCTGGTTGTTTTTATTGTTCCCCATCTAAACTGTCATTCCATTTCCTGATAATCTCATACTCCTCCCAAAAGTGTTGTACACTGGGTCTCTCTTTCTGGAGTTTCTGTTCACTTTTTTGTCTGTTCTCATATACTACCTTCTGGTGGGCATTATGCAAGTGATCTACTTGTGGCAAAGGTTAATCCCCAAATCTCTTTGGGGTCTCAATGTCTTCATTTGTAAAATAGAATAACAATTATCCTTATGTTCTGTGGTTTGTAAACTGCAGAGGTGTAATAGAAAATATTTCGATTCTGGTACTCTTTGATTAATGACTAAACATTATTGAGTAGAATCTATTGCTCTCTCCATTCATCTCCCTTTCTGACTGTGCATATTTATATTTATATTTATTTTATTTTTATTTATTTTATTTTTTTATATTTTATTTATATTTATATACATTTTATTTATATTTATATATATTTATATTATATTTATATGCACGCATATGAAAGAGACAAACACACACAACTAAGAATCTTTCTCTGTGTTCAATGAGAGAGGAGAGTATGCTTATCCCCCAAGGGCCATAGAAAATTCTTGAACTTTGCATAGATTGTACTATCCCAGAACCAAGTCCTGTGGACAGAGGAATACCACATATTGACCTGCGTTACTTGGATCTTTATTGTGACAAGAATAGAAAATCAAGATCCAATTTTTGCTCAGTCAAGGTTCACTTTTTTTTTTTTTAAGATTTTATTTATTTATTTCAGAGAGAGAGAGAGCATGTGAGGGCAAGCACAAGCAGGGGAAGGAAAAGGGACAAGAAGACTCCCCACTGAGTGCAGAGCCCGAACTGGAGCTGGATCTCACAACCAGAGATGGTGACCTGAGGTGAAATCAAGAGTTGGAAGCTTAACCAACTGAGCCACCCAGGTGTCCCTCAAAGTTCACTTTAAAGTGAGTGCAACTCAAGCTACATTTAGATCTCACTGTGGACGAGCAAAGAGATGGATGCTGGCAAGAGAGCTATAATGTCCATGGTTGGTATTCTCTGTAAGAATGTCTTTGTATGTTTATATTTAATTTATTAACACCATTTCTCATTCTATAAAGAATTTGAGCCATCTTAGAAGGAGGATTTTGAAGTTTTTGTTGATCTTCCTTTGGACATTGATTTTATAAATGTACACTGGTTACAGGTTGATGGTTATAGGTTTAATTTGAATCCAGTGTTTAATCTTAATACTACTATTCAGATTCAGAATTGACAGTAATGGAGATCAGAAATGAGGATGAGCATGGAGTATAAGTAAAACACATGAATCTGGGGCACCTGGGTGGCTCAGTGGGTTAAAGCCTCTGACTTTGGCTCAGGGCATGATCCCAGGGTCCTGGGATCGAGCCCCACATCAGGCTCTCTGCTCAGCGGGGAGCCTGCTTCCTCCTCTTTCTGCTTGTTTCTCTGCTTATTTGTGATCTCTGTCTGTCAAATAAATAAATAAAATCTTAAAACACACACACACACACATGAATCCAACAAAGAATAAATACTATGAAAAGAGTTAAAGAGAAAAGAAGCAATTATGACCAAGTAGGTAACTCAAATATGAGGACTGTAAAGACCTACAGTCTTCCAGCTTTGAGCTTCTAAGCTTCCTGGAAGAAATCTAAAAGGCTATTAAATCAGTTATTTCAATCTCATTTTCAGAAAGTGAAGTTTTTAATTTCCAAGTATCCTTGCACATGGCTACACAGTGATCAGCACAGAGTAGGTATTTCATAAATATGTGCTGGATGGTTGACTGATATAACTGCTTAGCAAATGTCTAGTGAAAACCATTGTGTTACATTTTTTATCAACAAGAATGTTAGGTGTAACATCTCTTTGAAAGCTAACTGTCCTGATCCACACAAGGCAATCAAAGACTATTATACCATTAAGACATTAGTCAAAAGAGTAAAAAAAAAAACTCATAAAACTTTACTTAATATATCATATACTTTTGTAAAAACCAGGATAAATCTATTTTTACTCTGTAAAATGTATCTTTAATAAGGAAATTCTATTTGAATACATTGTGATATTAACATAGTCTTAAATCTTCACAGAAATGACTAAAAAACACAGGTCACATTTGTCTCCCTTATAGTCTTAGTATTTGTTGATATTTCTTGGCTTTATTTTTCATGGAAAATTTTTAAAAAAGGCTGTGTGAACAGGTAATCCAACTTTTTCTCTAATATCAACTATTTTAGTTCAATCGTGCTTAATCCAACCAGTAAATAAAACAGATTAGACTCGGAAACTGGAGTTTTATAGGTATTTCTTGGTCCCTCTACTCTTTGTAGATTTGTCAGAAATGTCCCTTATCCAAACAGGAGTTAGGTTGCAATGGGACAGAATTTTTATTTTCTTTCATCTCTCTTTCTATAGGAGCTACTACTGATAGAATATTGTTTCAGTCACATAAAGCTGAAATTCCCAAGTATTCTCAGTGATGAGATGGACCTGTTAATCAGGAGGCATAGCAGCTTGCATTTTATGGTATTTTGGGATTTTAAAGTACTTTCATTGATTTCCTAACTTTGGTGCTCACATTGATTCCATAGCTTGGATGTAAATGTAAATTTGTTCTTTTTCTTTTTTTTTTTTTTTTTAAACAGAATAGAAACTGTAACTCAAGAAAAGTAAATTCTTAGTCAAAAGACTCAAATCACTACATGGCAAGGCTAGAATTTAACTTCAGGAACATGGTATCATTTAGAAAGTTAAAGCATAGCTTTTGGAGACAGAAACACCTGGGTTAAATTTAGGTCTCCATCCGTTATAAACTGTGTGTACTTGGGTCAGGTTATATTATATTGCCAAATCTCCTATAAAAATGGGCACAAAAAAAACCCAGCTTCCATTAAATAATGTAAACCAAAATGAAATAATGACAGTGAAAACAATATATATGCAATATATATACATACATACACATATATGTATACACACATATATAATTATACATATACACTAAGCATAAGGTTGCCAATATATACTATTGGTATTAGTTATGATCTTGATTTTGATGATTTTCTCAATTCCAAACCTGTTTTAAATAAAATGTGCATCTAATCAGACATTTTTGATTTGTACTGTTGATATTTTGAGTGGATGACTCTTTGTTGGAGGAAGCTGTCCTGTGCGTGGTGGTTGTTTTGCAGTATCTCTGGCCCCTACCTACTGGACACCGGTAGCATCAACCTCTCCTGTTTTAACAACCAAACATAACTATAGACATTTTTAAATGTCAGCAGGGGGTAAAAAAAGAGTCTCCCCAGTTGAGATCACTTATTTAGCTGGCACGAGATGAAAACAGAAAACTCACACCTATTTTAGCTGTACCTTGCAAAACTGTGGTAGCTGAGAAAAGGAAGAGGAAAAAGAAAAGAAAAGCCTAAGTGCCTAAGGAACAGTGGTGTAATCAACATACATTAGCTCCTTTGACTCTTTCAACAACTACGGATGTTTTTATCATCTTCATTTTATAAAGAGATTCACAGAAGTAATAAGTATATAGTGTGATAAGTAAGAAGGCTTATTAGAGTAAGGTAACCTGATCAAACTTGTACACATAGTAAGTGGTGAAATCAAAGGTTGCATCTAAAATGAGCAAAAATTTGAAGTTTTTCTTCACCATTCTGTGATATGTCTGGAAGCCAAATAAGATCACAAATGTAAGCTAAGATATAATCTTTATAACTGTTTTTATAATTTTAACTTTTTATAATTTATCATCTTTATACTCTTAGAAGAATTCTAAAAGCTAAAGAAAGACCATATACAAGGTACCTGAATGGATCTCTTGTAAACCATGGTGTTTTATTGATCCATTCACAACTAAGAGTAGGAAATTTTAGGTTTAGTCCAAAATCCATCCAGATGTTTTTGAGACTAAGTGTCACTATATGATACAGTTTTATATGGTATTATTTTAAAACAGTAAAACATTTACTAAAAATTATCTAGTAACTTGGACTCAAAGAGGTTAGTGTTTTTTCCCTATTAATTTACAGAGTGCAGAGAATGGTGCCTACTCATTTGTCTCAGGTGTAATGGATTTTTCCTCTATTTACCTTACTCTGTGATAGTCTCAATCACTTCTCCCTCCATTAGGTACCTTTCTAATTCTCCTCTTATAATACCATCCACTCACATAAAGATCATTCCAGAAGCCTAGTGTCAGATTACTGAAGTCTATCATCAGTGACCGGTCTTCTCTAGTCAAGTCTCTGAGGTACCGAACAGGGTTCTGAGAGTGCTGGGCTCTCCTCTAGCATCTGATGTGACTTTGTTGAGAATTGAGAGCAATTTTGTTCTTATAACTTAGAAACAACTGTAGAGGATCTACGTCATCATGACTTAGTTTTTGTACCAGTAAACCTTAGCCTAGGTAACACAAATTGCAAATTAATAAATACCGTCACTGTTGGCTCTAAGAATTTCTTATCAACAATTTATCTGAGTCACTAGTTTGCTCACTTGGGCAAACAGTTTGATTATCAACATTGATCACAACTTACTTCATGGCCCTTGCTTTGCTGTGTCCACCAGTACACAACTTATATCAATCCTCAACTGATATTTTCCCATTCCCAATCTATACCCTCCTTTAAAACAAAACACAACAAAACAAAACAACAACAACAACAACAAAACTTAAACCAATTGAGTTTGGACCACAAAGCCCTGTAAATATCCTACCTCTGGGGCACCTGGGTAGCTCTGTCAGTTAAGTGTCTGCCTTCAGCTCAGGTCAGGATCTCAGGGTCCTGAGATCAAGTCCCATACTGGGTTCCCTATTCAGTGGGGAGGCTGCTTCTCCATCTCCCTCTGCCATCCCCCTGCTTCTGCTCACTCTCTCAAATAAGAAAAGAGAATCTTAAAAAAAAGTCCTACTTCTGACTCACCTATCCATCAAGGTGGTAGTCTTTACTACTAACATAACTTCAACTAACAGATTACTTGGTTAATATTTTGAGGTTTACCACCATGAATGGAACTGGATTTGAAACTCCTAAGGTTTCTGGTTCATGAGCAAATCTAAGTAAAACAAACAAACAAACAAACAAAAAAAACACCTTCTTAGTTTGTGGCAGTTAGGAGACCCCTCCAACTGCTCATTTCCTAGCAATGCCACCAAGGAAGTGTTACTCCATCAGCTAAACATGGCTGGTCTAATTCATGAAATTAGAAAGATCAAACCATTTATAACATAATTTATCATCATATTCATAACATTCAGATGGGGCTTGAAAATGCAACTGAATTTTTAAAAAAAATCTCAAAAAGAAAGATACAGAAGCAGATTTATGTACTGAAGGATAAAAGTGTTCAACATCAGGATCGGAAACTGATTTTTGCAGGACATATTTTTGTATAGTATGTTAATGTTTGATGTACATAAGACACCAAAATCCTCTCTTATCTTTTATATCTTTGACCTCCTCTCAAATGTGTGGTCTCATTCTAATTCCTGCTAATAAGATTCAAAATGAACTAAAGATGATAGTCTGAAAATGTATGGGAAACCTAAAGGAAGGTAAATAAATAATATATCTAATATAAAGCAATGAGTAGGCCATGATTAACAGGTACCTGCAAAATTCCATTAACAGTGCACATTTAATCCTCACAATGATTCCCCCCTCCAAAAAAAATCTGAGTTACAGTAGCTTATCAAATACCACTACTAAAAATGGTGACATGGGAATTTAAGTCTCTCTAAACCCATTAGCCTATCCTGCATGTAACACCCGCTGTCTCTGTAATAGTCTTAACCAGGTAATAATGTCAGACAGAGGGATATAAAATAAAATTCAAAGGACAAAATGCCTTTGTTGCCTGAGGATAAGATTAAAAAGTCCTTACTCTAATTGTCCCCTGCAAACAGTTCAGCAGTTTTTCTAATTTATCTCTTTAAGATATTTGGAAGAAATGTCAAACTCTAACCTACCTGTCAGATCATTAACCTCATGGAGGTTAACAAACAACATGGCTAAACACATCATTACAGAGAAATAGATCCAAGCATTGAATACAGTGTGGGCTTTCCTATGGGCTTGAATTTGAATTCTGAATCTATAACTAAATTTGGGTAACTTTTTAACTTTGATGAACTTGTTTCTTCATCTTTAAAACTGGACTACTGAAGCCAACCTCAAATGGTTGTATTGAAAACTAAATGAGACAAAACACTTTGAGAGGGTTATGCAGGGATGACTAGAAAATAACAACATCTTACACTGAAATATTTAGTAACACCTGCTGAGCTGTATGTAATTTTTCACCTCATCTTATTCAATTGGATATAGAAAACTTGCTATTTACCCTGATGATTTTTTATTAAGTCTTCTTAATATTTACTTGATATGTGTTCCTTATAAAAAATCATTAAAAAAACAAATCTAGTTTCAAGTTGTTATTTAAAGGTTAGAGAGACATTCAAAATAGCATAACATAATAATAGTAAATAGAATTTTGAGTGTTGTCAGCCACCAATAAAACTAATCCCAAGCCTCAGAAATAAATGAATGTTCAGAAAATGCATATTTTCTCTACATGTGCTAAGAAATAACCTCTTAAAATAATGGCAACCTTGGTAATAATTTGAAAAACTTGAAAGACTGTAATTTCATTTGTGATAAATTTTAAAGATAGGTTATTTTAAAGGCAGGTTGTCCAGCCCACATAGTTTATTTCTCCCGCCTTGTTTTTATCCTTCTGTACATTCATTTGTATTTTCTCCATTTAAAGCCATTCTAGTTAGACAGGGAGTGCAGCAATATAATAGATCTTAAAATATTTAGGCTCTCTGATCCAAACAAATCACTCAATTGGGGAAGCTACCACCTTTACTTTTAGTGCAAGATAAAACTTAATAATACCTTTCTAGGAAATGCTACAAGGGCTCATAAGTCAATAGCCTTGAAAGAAAACACTCCAGCCTTGTGAAGTTTGAAAGCCTAGCACGTTAAACTTATTTCCAAAGGCTGAATCCATAATATGAAACACAGTCTGGGTGTTGGTAATCCTTATAGAATGAACTTGAGGCATGCAGGTGTCCTGGTTAGCATTTCATGTTAACGTTGAACATACTTTCTTGTATTTTCCCAAACTATCATCCTGGCTCCTATATGATCTACTCAACATCCAGTAAGAACAGATGGAACAAACAAATGAGTCATTTGTGTCCATGAAACACAGGTAAGTCAGGGAGTGGCACAGACTCATGTCTAACCACATGATTTGCCTAAAGTTGGCAAACAAAAAGTGGCGGTGGCATAGTGGATTAGCAATTGGATTATCTGGCCTCATATCCCATCTTTACTATTGATTGGCTGTGGGGTATTGTATAAGACTGTCATTACCTCTTACAGTCAGTTTCTTCATCTACAAAGAAAATTTTGACTAATTGATTTTTCAAGGTTAGTTGAAAGTAAAGCATTCTTTCATTGCAAATTGCCAAAAATGTGTCCAGTAAGTTTCTTGTTTTCTCTTATTTTTATATAATATATACTATATATACAAAAGTATACCCCCAAAGATATATATAAATATAATATATATAATATGCATATTATAATACATATGTGGATATGTGTGTGTGTGTGTGTGTGTGTGTGTGTGTGTGTGTATAAAAAATATATATGTATACTTTGGTCAAGCATTGCACTGGTCCTTCCTGTATTTTCATGTCAGACAGGATGGCTGCCACCCAAGTCTCACTGGCCTGTGTGGAACTGGTTTTCAATGAACTAAATTTTAACAAGGGATGCTCTCATTTGCATATTGCTCAAGTGTTTCTTTTAGGATCAGTGACATATGAGAGTCTTTCAGGTGGGTTATTTAAATCATTAGCAGGGCACTAGCATCCTAGCATTCTACCTTAGATATGAATTTTGTTCACACCTCAGAAATAGCATGAAAAGATCAAAAGTGGAATGTAGTTCACTGGGTGAATGATAATAATCGTCATGGAATGTGTATAAAGGCATATGCATATCTGTCGGACACATGTAAGTAGGGGTTTATGTGTGAGAAGTGTTCAAATACCTGTGTAACACCCAGTGGGCCATGTCATTCACTGGAGTGGCTCACTTTTCTAAAGGAGGTGATGGAAGTAGTGTCCCATGGAAGAGTTTCAAAACTGTGTAAATAATTTAAATGTCAGAAAACCAGAAAACACAATTCCATGTTTGTCCTCAGGCTCCTCATTGGCCTTACTGAACAAGATACTCTGAACTTTTAGTTCAGAAACCAGAGGTAAACTATCTAGAGAGTAAAAGAGATTTCTTATAAGGATCTAGTAATCCATGGTCTTTCTAAGATGTGAGTATTTCCAGAAAAACTTCTCATGATGCTTTTAGTGTATTTTTTACCCCAGAATCAGACTGAATTTCTCACTAAGAAATATCACTTAAAATTTTTATTAAATAATGTGATTTTCTGAGTTTTTTCTGAATCAGACTAAAGTTATTTAGTTTTATGAAAACAAAACACCTTGTATTTTGCATAAGAGAATACTTCTAATTGTGTATTTATATCTTTGATATAGAAGTTTAGGACACGTCTGTTTCTCTAGGAAAAAAAGCATGAACCAAAAAAACACTTGTAAACATTTTATGCATTGAATTACATGGAAGTATCTCACTGACTTAAAATATGATTCTTTGCTACCTTTTAAATGTTAGGTAAATGCAGGGAAAACCTGCCTCATTGATGGGAAACTCAATTCAAATGTTTCCTTAGTTGCAATGAATTATTAACTTAGATCTATAGAGAAAAAACAGAACCAACCTCATTCTTCCTTTTGGATTATAAATTCAGAGATATTGGAAGCTGGAAAATTCCTGAAAACATCTGATTTAGTAGATTTCAAAGACTCTTCTAGAATTGGATATATGGGGCATATCTAAATAGAAGATCTAGAATTGGATAGCTGTACCTCAGATTTTGATCCAGAGTATAAGAATAGACCTGTTCTCAGGGTACCTGGGTGGTTCAGTGGGTTAAAGCCTCTGCCTACAGCTCAGATCATGATCCTGGGGTCCTGGGATCGAGCCCCGCATCGGGGTCTCTGCTCCGAGCCTGCTTCCTCCTGTTTCTCTGCCTGCCTCTCTGCCTACTTGTGATCTCTGTCTGTCCAATAAATAAAAAAAAAAAAATTTAAAAAAAGAATAGACCTGTTCTCTTCCTGTACTTCTTTGTCAGTGAGAAAATTTTTATTTTCTCATTTAGGGGTCCTAAGACAGATTTTATTATGAAGTCAAAACAAAGCAGGATGTGTCTGTGTGCACATGTGTGTATTTAAAATTTGGAAAGGGACTCACATAAAGGCACTTTCATTTAACAGATTAAGAAACTAATGTACCGAGAAGTTAAGTGAAATCCCCAGAGAGGAAAACAACTAGCTAGTGACAGAATTTAAAAAAAAAAAAAAAAGATAATTTAGTTCTCCTGATTATAATTCTGTGTCTCAAACCTATCTTTCAGGTGGTAAACTGCTTCAGTAATGAAGGACGGCATTGATAAATCCAGCAGAAATTTTTGCATAAAGTTAGCTTGCTGACAGCCTATTAAGCTTGAGGTGGTACAAAAACTGAAAAATCGTATCTCTTGGAAGTTTAACTACTTAGCTATAGTCTGTATACTGGACATGAAAAGATTAAACAGGAATACATGAAGTCTTTTGACCTAGCAGTGGCTTATACATGTCACACAGAGAGCGTTGTGGCTTCAAGATCTACACCCATCATGGGCCTCTTAGCTCTGAATGCAATCAAGCCATTTGTCCTCCAGAGAGAGCAGATTCTACACTTTCTCTATTTCTCTATATATTCACCAACACACAGGGGTGGAACATAGAGGCAGCCAGGCAGAAAACATGAAGTGCTCAGAACTGCAGGAGGAAGAAAACCTCAAACACATATAAACAGAAAAGGAAGATTTCCCTAGGTTTATGAGCAAGGATTTTCCAAAAGCAAGAACAAGTGACAGAGAGAGACTCAGCAAATACTTTATTTGCTAGGCAACATTTCCCAACATTTCCCTCATAGTTAGATTGTAGTTAGGTTGGGGCCAAGTGAATAGTTCTGACCAGTGGGCTGTAAGTACAAGGGACAGTGACATGGCCACTTCTAGTCAGAAGGAACAACAAATGTTTGTTCTCCATGTTCCTTCTCCTTTCTCTTGCTGTGAGAGTGGAGGTCATATGTTGAGAGAACAAAGTCCTCAGATGCATAAATCTAGGACTCTGAAACACTGCTAGGAAGAAAAGCACAGGGGACTTTGCATCAGGGGAAAAAAGGCACATCATCTGTGTTAAGCAACTAATATTTGGGAGTTTGTCCTGAAGCAGAGTTCAGTTTATATTAGAGGGAAATTATTGTTATAAGATTTAGTTAACAAGGATTATTTAATACAAATGTGTAAAAATTCATCAACAAAAACAGCTTATACTCACTGTATTAGATGTGATATAAAAATAAGTTTAAAGATATTGCAGTGCTCAAAATATTTTTATTTCCTTTCTAATTAGCCCTTTAAAAAAAAAAAGGCATGAATTAGTTTAGCACAATCAACAAGAGCCACCAGAATCGGCATAGAACTGCATAGCTCAAGAAGTGACAAAAACTAGAACACACAGTTTGTTCCCCATGTTAATGTTGGCAAAGGCCTTTGGTCCTTCTGTTGCACGGCAATTAAGAATTAATATCAGGGGGTGCCTGGGTGGCTCAGTCAGTTAAGCATCTCTTTGGCTCAGGTTGTGATCTTGGGGTCTTGGAATCAAGCCCCACATCAGGCTCCCTGCTCAGCAGGGAGTCTACTTCTCCCTCTCCCATTTCCCCTCCTCCATGCTTGTACTCTCTCTCTCTCTCTCTCAAGTAAATTAATAAAACCTTTAAAAATTTTTCGAAAATTAAAAAATGTTAAAGAATATCATACTATCACTATATCCTTATCAATGACACACATATATATGTATTATCTCCTATATTAATTACATAGTAAAATGTGTTCAATTATCCTTCTATAAAATAAATTCAGTGTTTTTTTTTTTAAGTAATCCTTTGTAGTCTTGGCAATGTCCTCTGTAAACAAAACCCTGCAGGTATACAGTGTATTGAATGATGTCTGGATTAAGTAGGTCCAGCTCAAATGTGGCAGTCAGTATCCATATGTCCCAGTGACAAAATGAGGTAATTGGTCTCCATTACAGAATATTTTGAAGCACTAGACAAATATAAGTTATGATTAATACTATATCTTTGTTTAAGTGGTAGTTCTAATATAGAAAAAAACATAGAAATCTAAAGGCAATATAAAAGAATGGTGCATTCCATGGAATAAAGAATGTCACAAAGAAATAAAAACCTCATAACTTAAAAAAAGTTATTTCAATTTCAACAGATGATAATGTCTGAGTGACTAATATATGCATACATAATCCAGTTTAGCTCCACTGATTGATTTTAAGAAATTGAAAAGACTTTCTAAAAGCCTTTTTCTTTTGCTATAATAAGTACCATTTACAGAGTTTTCATTTAGTTTCTATATTTTGCTATCATTCATTTAAGTAAATAAAAATCAAAGCCAATATCAAAGTCCACATATAATAACTTCATTTTAAAAAGAAATCTAACTTGGAAGAGAAGAGCATAAGATGTATATTTTAAATCCTTCCTCTTAAAAGTGACGAGTTCTAAACTAAATAAAACATCTGGATTTTCAATAATACTCTCATCTCTTCAAAACAAATAAAGAACACCAAAATGGTAATCAAATAAAGCTCTAGCATTAACTGAGTTGAAACAATAGTTTCTGCAAATGACATTCCCTTCAACTCTCAATGGCCTGTCTCTTGGTTTCAGTGATGAACAAAATCAAAAGTGCCTATGATTCTGTCACTGAATAACTCACAAGTGTATTCCCCTTTTGGCACTGGTACATGAATACACAACTCAGTAAAATTAAAGAAAATGTAGAAATAGAGAATGTACATATAAAAATTTAGTATCTGATAAAAGTGGCATGCAAATCATGCAAAATATGAAATGAAAAATGAAATATTAAAACACACAGATGAACAACTGGTTCACCACTGGGGGTGGGGAGAAGCTAGCACTACATCCCTACCTCCTACTACACATAAAAATAAACCTCAATTAAGTCAAAGATTTAAAAGTAAGAAAATAGAGCAATACTAGATATCAATATCACTGACCTTTTTACTTCAGTCTGAGGAAAGACTTTTTTAGCTGAGTCGAATACTCTGATATATTGGAAGAAATTATTAGTAAATTGGGCTACATAAAGAAAATAATATCAAGAAAAATCAAAGTAAAACCAAAGCAATGAAAAAAACTCAGAGAAAATGTTTTCAATTTATGTCATAAAAAATGGGCAGTATCTCTAGTATGTTGAGAGCTGTTAAAATCAGGGAAATAAATATGAAAAATTCAAAAGAAAAACGGGAAAATGACATGGACAATTTCAGAAATACACAGCTGGTCCTAAAACATGACAAAACATTCAGTTTTCACTTGTTAAAAATAAAATTGAATACTAAAACTACACTCAGATACCATTTTCATTTATCAGATTGGTGAAAATTTTTAAACATTTGATGCATTCTGTTTGTAAGTCTGTGAATTAACAGGCTTTCTTTACTCTGCTGATAGAAATACAACACGTTACCACCCACTGGAGTGGAAATTGGTAGTAAGACTAAAACAACAACAAGGCACCTGCATGGCTCAGTTGGTTAAGTATCAGATTCTTGATTTTGGCTCAGGTCATGATCTCAGATGGGGCTCCACACTGGGCATGTAGCCTCTCTGCCCCACCTCCCCTCTCTCCTTCTCTTAATAAATAAATAAATTAACAAACAAATAAACAAAAAGTAAACTAAACTTTCCATAGCATATACTGGTTGACCTACTATACTGCTAGGAATCAACATGAAAAGTCATCTTCCAAAATACCACATACACAACCAAGCACATACACGTATTCATTTGCCATTATTTATAAAAACAAAACATTGGGAACATCCTTTTGCCTTTTGTCTTTTTCTCATATGTAAAGAAATCACTTGATAAATTATGATGCATTATCACAGTACTAAACAGCTATAAAAAGAAAGAGAATAGTATCCATGAAGTGATATGGAGTGATTTTCCAGGATATATTATTATTAGTTAGAAAAAGCAATATGCCCAAGAGCATACAAATTTTATAAAATAATGTAGAAGAAAATAAATATATATAATCTTACTTTTGCAAAAATAAAAACGAAGTAACAATACTCCAAAATCTAATCAAAGTAGATGCCTACAGGGTGGGAATAGGATAAAAAGAATAGCAAAGGGAGGGAATGTGACTTGGCTAAATATATTTTGAATTTTTAATCATGTTAATACTTTTTATATGCAAAGCATAAGATCTGATCAGGAAGGATAAAAGAAAATCACAAAATGGACATAAAATCATTAAATTGAACGTAATCAGGTATGATTAATATTAAATGCTTATCAAATTGATAACATAAGCATAATATAGTTGGGGGTGAAATAAATAATTGATCCAAATACCCGAATTGTACAATGTTAGTGGAATATAAGAAAACAACAAAAAAGGGAAGAAATCTTGAATATTAATGGTTGGCTTGTTGTTGGTATAATAGTTGGTTTTGGTTTTTTTTTTGGTACAGTAGTTCTGTAGTTCTTCAAGTAGTTTTGGTGTACTATGTAGTATTGAGTAAATACAAAAATAGTTTTGTGTACCAAAGATTTCACTTAGAGACAAGAGATATGTAGACTAGGCAAAAATGAAGAAAATGTGGCATTGGGTTGATATTGTAAATATCAGTGCAATTTCATTATTTATATTAAAATATATTTTCCTACCACTGTCCAATAAAAAGGCCTAAAAACATTGACTCCCAAAAGCAAAACATCTAGTGCTTAGATCTTCATTTCTAAATAGCATTACTCATTACCTGGGCTCTCAGGAAAAATGGCTAAGTCTAGGTCTACATCTGGGAAAATTTAAGGCAAGCCTAAACTATCTTATGTGTCAGACAGTAAAAGACAAATTAATCAGACTTGTTAAAGGACCCAGAAGCCTGCTTGAAGGAACCGGTGAAATTTGGGAAATTTGAGCATCAAATGGAATTATGACAGCAATGGATTATATCCCATTGAATTTTAAAAGAACAAGAACAACAACAAAAAGTTATGTATGAGTTCACCGAAAGACATATATGCTAGAATGTTCATGAGACTATTTTTATGTTGGTCTTCAAACTACCCAAATGTCCATTCATAATGGATTGGATATATAAATTATGATATATTTACATGATTCCATGCTAGAAAGTAAGGAGATGAATTATCTATTGTTCTGTATAACAATATGGGTGAAACTTTAAAAAAATTATGGTGACCCAAGTAGTCAGACATAAAAAACAAAAATGCAACACTACATATTATATAATTCTATTTATCTCAAATATAAACACAGGAAAAACTAGTAAATGTTGCTAGATTTCAGAATAGTGGTTATCCTTGACATATAACTATTGTAGGGAGCTACAAGGTGCTATAATGCTCTATTCTTAACCTGGATGCTAATTACAGCAGTGTGTTCAGTTTGTGAAAGTTCACTGAGCTGCGTTATTATTATCAGTATGTATACTAAAGTGTATATGTGTATACATATTTTAGTAAAAGAAAAAATCCATGAGTCTTAGGTGATAATAACAAAATGCAGTGTTAAGGGGGAGAGGAAAAAGCTCTACTTTATAGAAGAATACCATTAAAGAAACAAGGATGATAAAATTAAAAAGTCTTTTGCAATCACTATTGTAATAATTGATTAAGGAAAGAGTCACCAAAAGATTCTAAATTATTGAGTAAAGCATTTCTGTGAAAGAGAATATTAGTACAAACTTCACAAATCATCCCACAGATTACTTATTAATTACTTATTAACAAAGGGGGAAAGGTACTTTCACAATGAAGAAATCATATGAACATCACCTTCAAATGATGATTATAATTTATTCATGAAAAGTGGGACCAATGTATGGCATATGCCTCCTGATATAATGCCCTAATAAGGACACTTAATAGCTTTTTTTGAAAATCATAGTTAACTTTTTCTAATTAAGAAGAAATAATAGAACAAATTCCATTTGAGGACTTTTCTGCAAGACAAATTACTTATAATCACGTGCAGCAGGAGAATCTTCTATTTTAAAGAAAACTATTGATCCATGTGTCTAGTTTTTGTGCCAGTACTATACTGTATTATCACTACAGCTTTGAAGTATATCTTGAAATCTAGGATTGTGATACCACTAGCTTTGGTCTTCTTTCTCAAGAGTGCTTTGGCTGTGTTGGGTCTTTTGAGGTTCTACACAAATTTTAGTATTATTTGTTCTAGTTCTGTGAAAAACATTATTAGTATTTTGATAGGGATGACACTGAATCTGTAGATTGCTTGGAGTAGTATGGACATTTTTACAATATTTGTTTTTCCAATCCAAGAGCATGAAGTAGCTTTCCATTTGTGTCATCTTCAATTTCTTTTATTAGGGTTTTATAGTTTTTAGAGTTCAGGTCTTTCACCTCCTTGGTTAAGTTTATTTCTAGCTATTTTATTATTTTTGCGCAATTGTCAACAGGATTGTTTTCTTTATTTTTTCTTAAATTTAATCAAATAAATTTTTCTTAAGTAAACTCTACCCCCAACATGGGGCTCGAACTCATAACCCAAGATCAAGAGTCCCATACTCTGCTGACTGAACCAGCCAGGCATCCCACTGTTATTTTACTTTTGCTTTCTGCTACTTTATTATCAGTAGAAATACAATCCATTTCTGTATGTTAATTTTGCATTTTGTGACTTATTGAATTCATTTATCAGTTCTAATGGTGTTTTGGTGGAGTCTTTAGAGTTTTCTATATATAGTATGTCACCTACAAATAGTACAGTTTTACTTCTTTACCAACTTGGATGTCTTTAAATCTTGTCTGATTGCTGTAGCGTGGGCTTCCATTACTATGGTGAATAAAAGTGGCAAGAGTGGACATCCTTGTCTTGTTCTGATTGGAAACACTCTCAATTTTCATCATTGACTATGATGTTAGTATGATGTAAGTTTTTCATATACGGTCTTTATTATGTCGAGGTATGTTCTCTCTAAACCCACTTTATTAAGAGGTTTTTTCTTTTTAAGATTTTATTTATTTGACAGACAGAGATCACAAGTGGGCAGAGAGGCAGGCATAGAGAGAGGTGGGGAAGCAGGCTCCCTGCTGAGCAGAGAGCCCGATGCAAGGCTCAATCCCAGGACCCTGGGATCATGACCTGAGCCGAAGGCAGGGGCTTTGACCCACTGAGCCACCCAGGCGCCCCTTTATTAAGAGTTTTTAACTAGAAAAAGATGTTGTATTTTGTCAAATACTTCTTAAAAATCTATTGAGATGATCATATGGTGTTTATCTTGTCAATGTGATATATCATATTGATTTGCAAATATTGAACCACCCTTGCATCCCTGGAATAAATCCTAGTAGATCATGGTGAATGATTTTTTCAACATATTGTGGAATTTGGTTTGCTAATATTTTTTTAGGGTATTTATTCATTGGAGATACTGGCCTATAGGTTTTTGTTTGTTTGTTTTTGCAGTCTTTGTCTGGTTTAGGTATAGGGAATGCTGATTTTGTAGAATGAATCTGGTCATTTTCCTTCCACTTCTATTTCTTTGGAATATTTTAAGAAGAGTAAGCATTAACTTTTCTTCTAAATGATTAGTATAATTCAGGAACAGATGAAGCCATCTGTTCCTGAACTTTTGTTGAGAGGTTTTCTTCTGTTTTTTGTTTTGTTTTGTTTGTTTTGTTTGATTACTGATTCCAATTTTATTACTAGTAATTGTTCTGCTCAAATTTTCTTTCATCTTGATACAATTTTGGAAGACTACATTTCTAGGACTTTCATTGATCTTCTCTATTTCATTTATTTCTTCTTTAATCTTTTATTTTTTCCTTCCTTCTTCTGGCTTTGGGGTTTGTAAATAAACCTTAAAACTATGTGCAATGTATGATCCTTGGTGATGTGTATGATTTTTTTTTAAAAGAAGCTGTGAAAGATATTATTGGGACAATGGGGTAAAATGAATATGAAGTATTAGATAATAATGTTAAATTTCTTAAGGGTAACATTTGTATGTAAGTCACATAGAAAAGTGATGCTGTCTATAAGGAATATAAGCTGAAATATCTAGAATTGATATGGTTAGTGAAACTTGAACTTTAATTTTCCACAAAATAAATAAAAAGAAAATATAGTAGATGATGTTAATTATCACTGCAGCCTGGTGATATATACGTGTGTGTGTGTGTGTGTGTGTGTGTGTGTGTGTTCATTGTGCTATTTACTGAACATTTTTTGAGGTCTACAATTTTTAAAAGTGAAATAAAATAAAAAGAATAACAGAATGGCTTCTGGAATGGTTCTCAGGCCTCTTATCCCTGGGTTCCTGGTATTCTTTTCTTTTCCACGTACTGGAGGAGGAAACTGGATGATTTTAGCTGGTGGGGGTTCTCATTGTCTAATGTGCGTGAAATTGTCAGAAAACTTTGTTAACATTTATAGATGCTGAAGCCACCCTCAAAGATTTCTGATTCAATTGGCCAGGATAAGAATCAGGTATTTATGTTTTTAGCAAGCACTTCTGGTGGATTTGAAGCTAGAAGCCACATGTTGGGATGATGGCTGTTTCAAATCTAGATGACCACAATCAAGTGGGAGACTTTTAAAAATTGCATATATTTGGGCCTCTTTAAATTTTTTTTTAAAGTCAGATTCTCTGGAATGATGCTAAGTATTAAAATCCAAAAACCCTAAAGAAGCAGAAAGAATCAAAATAAATTCATTTCCTCATGAGATCTTGATTTGAGATTCACTGATTGGTGCTCTCCTATGCCCAAGAAATATTCTGATGGCTATTCATTACAAAGTGTTCTGTTTCTGAGAATAGTTAAAATCACAATGGAGAACTCTGAATTGCATTTTCAGGAAAAAGACAACCTTAGTTAATCAAACAAAAATGAATCTTTTATATAAGCAACATGTTTTATCTTTAAATCATCGCTATTATATAGAATCTTCTCCTTTTTTGATTTATTACAGCTTTCCTTTGTTCTTTATGAATCAAAGAAATATGATATGTGAGAGTTCTTACATGTAAGCACCAAAGCCTCTATTTTTGCAAAGAATGCATAATCTGGAAAGATCGTGCATAAAGAAAAGAGTTTTGTTTTTTTTCCCTCTTCTAAAATGAGAGAGAAAGGAAAATGGCAAAGAGATTGATAAGAGATTGATGACATCAAGGCTGGCACATCTGGCTAATACACATATTGTTTTTCTAGCTAAGAATTTTCATTGGCCATGTCTCTGCTTTAGCATGTTTTCAAAATAGTCTCCAGATCATCTGCAGTACAGTCACTCAGGTTGTTTCTTAAAAATGGAGATTCTTGCCCCAAACCAAAACTTCGAACATCAGAGTATCTGGGAGTAAAACTACACAGAGTCTGCATCTTAACAAGCGCCTGGGGTGATGATTATATACAATAAGAATAAACACTAAAAATTGAGAAATGCTGCTGTATTATTCATCTGTGATTCTTAAATGTTTGTTCCTGGGAATATTTTGTGTATTTAAACAACAGTAACGGCCATAGCTATCACTTCATTAGTGCTCACATTGAGCTAAGCACTTTACATTTACCATTAGATTTAATCTTTACAACTATGCTCTGAGGGACGTATTCTACGTCCACTTCTAGGATGAGGAAATATAACTTCAGATTGTTTCACCAACTTTATAGATGGTCTGTAAACCCAGAGCTAGTAATCCCATCTAGTTGTCTTAGACTATAAAGTCCAAGATCTTAACTGTTATTTTGCAACTTTCCTTTAAAACTTTTTAGTAGATTATTTGTACAGATAGATGATAGTTATCTAGCTAGGATAATTATTAATGGATGAATGAAACGACACATAAATACATTAAGAGGTAAGCTGTGTGTGTGAGGTAATGAGCCACATGGAGAAGAATAGAGAAAGTGCTAAGGATCAGGATAGGAAGAGAAATGGAAAATTCTGCCCTGGAGGGAAATGTTTTATGAAGGGGAAGGCATTTCTAAACGAGGCCTTGAAGGTTAAGTAAAAGATGAACAGGTGGAGACATACAGAGTAGATTCATATGGTTGGAATAACACTGATAGAGGAATAGAGGTAGGAAAGCATGAAAATGGAAGAAGAAACAACACATTACAAAATGTAAAATAAATAGCAAAAAACAAAAATAAAAAAACAGGACTAGATATTTAGGTTGGAGGAAGATCAAATTAGCCCCTCAAGGCTAGCTTAAGTAATTTGAACATTATTCAGGAAGCAAAGAGATGTTTACAACAGTTCCAATTATCATCAATCCCTCTTTCTTTGCTTTTGCTCCTTTCCTGAAATATCTGTCCTTTGATCATCTGCTTGAAAATTATGTATCCTTCAAAACTCATTCCATATGTCATATCTTCCCTCATTTTCCTTGAAAGCTCTCTATTCTGCATCTTACCTCAAAGCTTAATTACATTTTACTTATCTTTGTCCTAGTAAAATTATAGTCAAACCTTGATTTTAGCAGAGTACTTAAAAGTTTGGTCCCTGAAGGGAAGATCCTACCTGGATTAGAATCCCAGCTCCACCACTTGCTTTCTGAATAACCTCAGTTAAGTGATTCATACCCCCTGTGCCTCAACTCTCTTATCTGTAAAATTGAGATCATTGGTACTACCTGACATAATTATAGGAATTATTAACTTACGTAAGCTTTATAAAGTACTATATTAGTTTCTGTAGCATAGCAAATGCTTTGGAAATACTAGATATTACTTGCTAATATACTGGTGTTTACTGTATGAACTAAAGTTATTGGTCTACATGTTCCTTACTAAAGACTAATTTCTTTAAAGGCAGAAATATATGTGGGCATAAATGAGAAAAACACTAGATGTTTATTATTAATGTGTAGAGTTAGTATGCTATGTATTTGTTGGTTAGGTATGTTAGGGGTATTAGAGTAAGAAGGTGAGAATCCTATGGAGAAGTTTAAGACCACAAACTAAATCAAGGGCTATGTTTTGAGGCAAGGAGCCTTTTTTAGGATGGATGGCACTTTGGATTATTTTTCTGTCTAAATCCAGAACTGTCAACACTCACTTTTCAAAATGTCTACTGTTAGGATGAAGCAGAAACTGTAATACAAGCTATCTCATGCAAGCAATTTTATTTGTACATACATGTGAAAATTAAAAAAACAAAAACAAAAACAAACAAACTTGACCTCTTGAGGTCTCCATACTGTTTTCCAGAGAGGCTGTACCAGTTTGCCCATCAACAGTGTAAGAGGGTTCCCCTTTCTCCTCATCCTCGCCAACACCTACTGTTTCTTGTGTTGTTGATTTTAGCTATTCTGACAGGGTTGAGGTGATATCTCACTGCGCTTTTACTTGGTATTTCCCTGATGATCACTGATGGTGAGGATCATTTCATGTGTTTGTTAGCCATTTCGATGTCTTCTTTGGAAAAATATCTAATCATGTCTTCTGCCCATTTTGAGACTGGATTATTTGTATTTTGGGTGTTGAGTCTGATAAGTTCTTTATAGATTTTAGATACTAATCCCTTATCAGACATGTCATTTGCAAATATCTTCTCCCATTCCAAACGTTGGCTTTTAGTTTTGTTGATTGTTTCCTTCACTGGGAAGAAGTTTTTTATCTTGATGAAGTCCCAATAGTTTATTTTTGCCTTTGTTTTCCTTGCCTCAGGAGACATATTTAGTAAAGTGTTGCTGTGGTCAGTGTCAAAGAGGTTACCGCTTGTGTTCATTCTCCTCTAAGACTGCAACACGTGGATGGAGCTAGAGTGTGTTATGCTAAGTGAAATAAATCAGTCAGGGAAAAACAAATACCATAAGATTTCCCTCATATGTGGAATTTAAGAAACATAACATATGAACATAGGCTGAAAAAAAGAGAGGCAAACCATAAAACAGACTCTTAATGATAGAGAACACACAGGGTTGTCAGAGGGAAGGTGGGTGGGGGATGGGTTAAATGGGTGATGGGTATTAGGGAGGACACTTTCAATGAGCATTGGGTATTGTATGTAAGTGATGAATCAGAAAATTTTACTTTTGAAACCAATATTACACTGTGTATTAGCTAGCTGGAATTTAAATAAACACTTGGAAAAAAAATAATAAAATTAAGAAGTCTTACATGATTAAAAAATATAAAATAAAAACAAAAATAAATTGGAATATTACTTGCCAAAAATCACTGTTGCCCATGTTAAATTGGGCTATCTCAGTTCTGGGAGAACGCACCAATGATTTGCAGTATTTTTTTCTGCGTCTTCCAGTTCTCATTATGGTGTTGAATCTGGTCTTTGCATTTAAGACATGACTTAATGGTCATATTTGAAGCCTGAGGAATCTCACACAGGACATTCAAGTGTAATAAGATGTCTCTTGTCACAGTGTGGCAGTAGCTTAAGTGTGGGTCAAGCCAATTATTGAGTTGTCGTCACACATTGAGTTTAGAAGAAATGTAACACACTATTTACCCAAGTATTAGAAATAAAGAAAGGAAAGTATATTTAAAGAATGCATTATAGCATAGTTTAACTCCAACATTTCATGTTTCTGGGGAAGAATTTGAATAAACTTCTCACAAGGCAGAGGAACATGGGGACAAGGTGCTATGTTGGCACTTTATATAATTTCTGGCAAGTAGTTTTCAGCACTCATAAATACTTAGCATCTTTGAAATAGCCCAGTGTTTTATTTTTCTATAACAGCACAGAAAAATGGGTCCATGAAAATGGTTTTACTATCAGGGGAAGTATTGGCATGATTAAAAATGTGAACAGTACTCAAACCTGAATTTTTATGCACAATTTTACTGGATATGTGGGGATCACACCTGTGCTTTCTTATTTTATGCAGAGGGATCATCACAAGAATGAGAAGTATAGTCACTGAATAATATTAATAGCCAATATTATCAAATGTTTACAATGTACTATGAGCTATGATAAACACTGCAGGGACAAAACTCACTTAGTCTTCGCAATAACTGTATGAGGTAGACACTATTATTACATTGATTTTACAAATGAAAAGGCAAAAGAGGCGTTAAGTAATTTGTTCAAGTAAGTAGCTAAGCCAGAATTAGCTTGGTAACCTGGCTCCACAGCCCATGATCTTAACCACTATACTAAATGTGCCATATTACACTACCCTATAATATATTACTCTGTTATAAATGCATTTTTTCTTCATAAAATATCATTTAATTTCACACTTCATCTAGTCATGAAAAGAACTACATTGAAAATGCTAAACTAGGGAGAAAACTTAGTTGCCTTGAATAGTTTAACATGAAAACTCATAATTTTTCATTCTTCACTCAACACGTATTTCTTGAGCATTTGGTATGTGCTAGACACTCAGCTGAGACCAAGGTTATCGTGGAGATCAAGTCAGACAGGTGCTGGGCACTTAGGGAACTAAGGTAGGAGGGCAAGGTGACAATAAACAAGGAAACAAATCAACTTTAGTACTGAAGAAAATGAAATGGACAACATGAGAGAATGTGACCAAAGGGAAGGGCTCTTTTAAGAGCATGGGAGGAAGTCTCTTTGATGGGATGACATTTGAGTGGAGACCTCAGTTGTGATAAGGGGCACCACGGAGCTGATCTACAGAATGAGGGCTCCAGGCAGAGGGGAAGCTCTCTTCAAAACTGAAGAGAGCTGTGAAGACAAGGGACTGCTATACTTTTGCAACAAGCAGTAGAAAACTCTCAGCCACAAGTCATAACTCATTTTCAGGGGGTTGAATATAAATGGAGGTGCAAATTAGCCTTGCTTCTTGCTCCAATAAGACAGAGCTCTAATTAGCATAAATGGGAGGTCACCAACTTATTGTCACCACATGCATAACAATGTGGGGTATTATTTTTCTGATTAAAGTAGCAATGTATTATCATGTAAATAGTTTAATAATGTCTTGATGCCCTTATGAATATATAATACAATTTTCATTTATTAAGTAAAAATTTAATATTCTAAAACCTGAATGCAAGCCCATAAATGACTTTTAATCCAAATTATAATTAATATAAATATTGAAAAAATTCTGTACAAAAATTCACAAAATTCCATGAAATGCTTAGAAAAGTTATCTCTAGTTAGTAGAACTTTGGATTTAGATTTTTCCAAATCTTGGATAATATTTGAAATGACTGTCTAAAAAGAGAGTAATAGATAAATAGTACCAAAACATAATAAATTTCTAGGCAACAAGTGAAGTTTGCAATAATTTGTAATAACATAAAGACCCTCAACCTGCATTCCTCTGTTCTACATTATATTTTACAAATTATATTTACAATATCTATCACCTTCTAAAATACTTATAATTTTCACATTCATATAGTTTATGGATTTTCTCCTGCTCTAGAATATAATCAACATCAGTGCAGAATCACTGACTGTTTTGTTCAATTATATGAAGCCTTGAACATCTCCTGGTACTCAGTAAGTATTGAGTGAATGGGCAATAAGTAAATAAATTGATATGTAATTGTTTTTAATGGTTGAAACTTAAAATATTTTGAGGTTGCAAATTTTAGAGACTATTAATATTACACTGGATTACTTCCTATGTCTTTTCAGTTCTAATCTATGATGCTAAATTACAAGCACTAAATTCAATATGAAGTTTTGAACATATTGGAAAAAAATGTACATCACACTAAGTAAATACAAGTTAACCAGTTTTTAGATTTACATTTAAGAGATTCTGATAGAAATTGCTCCTATAGAATTTGTGCTGTCAAAATAAAAACATGCGCGAGTTTCCTTTTTGTGACTCCCACAAGCTAACAAGTTAAGTGGACAAACTAAGTTTAATATGATACACATCCTGTGTTATACACAAGCATGCGCGCACACACATGCACACACATACACAATGTTAAGTACAACACACAAAGGATAGTAGTAGGGATAGAGATTCATATTGTCATAAAGAGATTCACTAAACTGTTTAAACTTCTAAACTTTGGTTTTAAAAATATTTCTACAGTTTTAGGGTGTCTGGGTGGCTCAGTGGGTTAAAACCTCTGCCTTTGGCTCAGGTCATGATCCAAGGGTCCTGGGATTGAGCCCTGCATCGGGCTCTCTGCTCAGTGGGGAGCCTGCTTCCCCCTTTCTCTGCCTGCCTCTCTGCCTACTTGTGATCTCTGTCTGTCAAATAAATAAATAAAATCTTTAAAAAAATATATTACTACACAGTTTATCTAACACTTCCTCTAAACAGTCCAGTTTTTGTCTACCATATTCATACAAGAGAAAGACTTCTTATTTTAGAATCAGTGCAGCTCTTAAATTTCACTCTAACTTATGACATTCATAAACACTTTCACTTAAGCAGAGCAGAATGGTTAAGTAAAGATTAAAGACTGACATGAAATGTACTAAGATATAAATTACAGAAAACCTGTTAGAATGAAAAAAACTGGCATCCATACTTTGATACATGTATTTGGGCATATGTAGCTTTTGTGTTATTATTTTCAGTTTACAAAGAGAATAAATGTCTGTTATAGAACATTTATCTACACTAAAAGATATACAGAATAAAGCTCTTTACCCTTATTAAAAAAAAACAGAAACAAACACAATTTTGTTTGTTCTTCATCTATGACTCATGCTTTTTAGAAAAAGAAAAATGTCTTCAGATGTATTTTAGAATCCTTTAAAAAACTAATTTTTTAAGACTTATGTATTATGATTTTGTCAGTTTTGCTTTATTTCCAAAATCTTGAAGTAAAATTATCTAAAATGTGCTGCAATAGGAAACAAATTTTGACAAAAGATATAAAAATAAAATATGAAACTCATTGACAAAAAGAAAGCAAGCAAAATTTCTAAAAATCAAAATTTAATCAAATCTCAATTCCCCAAAGTGTTTTAGGGAAAGAAAAAAATATAATTTGAAGCTTACCCTATTCCAGATGCTGTATGTAAAGATTTCAGAGGTAATTCTCTTTAATCATAATAATATACATAATAGGAAATATAATTAGAACCAATTACATAGAACGAAAAACCCAGATTTTTAGAAATGACAAACTGCTAATATCACATAAATGAAAACTCTGGAATTCACACCCAGTTTTGCTAGACTTCAAAATCTTAATCATTCAATGCATGGAATTGTGATGGGGGTCAGAATAAGATAAAGAATCTTTGATAATTATAATTTATGAATGATGAGTTTAGAGCAAAAATATATATTTTTCCCTAATTAAAAAGAATTGTAACTGTATAATCTCTATTTTTGACTCAATAAGAATTATAGAGTAAATGAACCTAATACTTATTGGTAGTTAAAAGATTGCTTAAAGTACTTGTTGACAAGAATGCAAATTGGAACAATCCTTTTTGAAGGGAATTTAGCAACAGTCAACAAAACTACATATGTATTTGCATTTTGATCTAGCAATTTCTCCTCTGGGAATTTTATCTGTAAATATATGAAAATACATATATACAAGTTTACTGAATCATTTTTATAAATACAAAATATTGAAAGCAGCCTGAGTGCTTATAAATAGAAAAATAATTTAAAAATTATGATGCATTTCAAGACAGAATAGTTTGTAGCTGTAAAAACAGAATGAGAGCTCTACAAGCAAATACTCTGTTTACATGAAATATAATCTATAGCATTTTACCTGTATTTACAAAGAAGAGGAAATAAGAATATATATATGTACTTGCTTGCTGTGCAAAAAGAAACACAGGAAGGATAAACTACATTATATTGAAAATGGCTGCCTTCAGAAGGTGCAAGGAGTCAGGGTGAAAAGGATAGAAGGGATGGAGGGAAGTGATATTCCCCTTAGTACACCATTGCCTTTATCTCTGGCTTCAGAACCATGGTAATGCTTCACATTTAGAAACAAATAAGGAAATGAGTAAAAAGAATCAACAGGGCCTGTGGATGGCTCACTTGGTTAAGCCTCTGCCTTTAGCTCAGGTCATGATCCCAAGGTCCTGGAATAGAGCCCCACATCCGGCTCCCTGCCTGGCAGGAGTCTGCTTCTCCCTCTCCCTCCTCCCGCTTCTTGTGTTCTCTCTCTCTCACATACACTGCCTCATGCTCTCTCTCTCAGATAAATAAATAAAATCTTTTAAAAAAAGAATCAACAAAGTGGTGGGGGGCATAAAATGGAATATATATACATATATAATATATGCATATATGCATATATACATGATATACACACATATATATCTCATATATGCATATACACACATTTAATTTTTAAAGAGTTAATTTATTCATTTGAGAGAGAGAGACAGGAGAGAGTGAAAGAGAAGGAGCAAGGGGGAACAGAGAGGAAGAGAAGAAGTGGGCTCCCCGTGGAGCAGGGACTCCCCCCACCCTCACCCCTGCCCTGGGATCATGACCTGAGCCGAAGTCAGACACTTAACCGACTGAGCCACCCAGGGGAACCTTGAGGCACGTATATCAGAAGGACTAATTGTTATGAGGCAGGCCAGGGGTGGGGGAGTTGTTCCCTCTTCAAAGCAGGTTTACTTGACAAATCCATCTTCAAATGGAAAGGAGCAAATATGTGTAAAGTGTTTCACTACATATGAGTTTCTGCATCAGACATCATACAAGTTTCTGCCTTAAATAAAAATCAACTCAAATATTTACAAGTAACCTGAATTCATGCACCTTAGAAGATGCAGAATAATACTTTAAGAACTGTTCAACTCCAAATAAGTTATGATCATATAACAATAATGATAATACATAATATTTATTGACTAATCTGGCAAGAACTATGCCAAGTAGCTTACATTTATAGCCCCAATCCATGTTAAAAATAAGTTTATGATAAAGGGCTTACCAATCTCATTTTATTCAGGAATAAATTGAGGCATAGAGAATTCAAGTAGCTTTTCAAAAGATATATGGGTTATGAGAAGAAGTCCCAAAGGCTTAATTCTGATTCATAACACTTTCTTACCCTTGTGCTGACAAGTATAGCTTATTGCTCTTCTATTTGGGGGCACTAATGCCACTAACTGAAGATGATCAGTTCACTACTATTGTTCAGTATGTCAGGGACAAAGTTGGACAAGTCACCTTCTCAGAGATCCTTGGCTATGGAGTCTTCTGCTGAATCTCTTATCAAAACACATGTGAATAACAAATGCAGGGTGATGGTCGGTCCCACGTAGCTTGTCTGTGTTTTCTTCTTTTAAGTATGATTCTCACAGAACTTGAACAGTCTTAGCAGACTAGAAACATCCTCCAAAGGGACCTGACCCAAACCCAAAGCCCTGATCAAAGGCTACAAATCCTTAGGATAAGTCACCGATTTAACCCCGCATGATCTTGTCCACGAGAGTCGTCTACTCTGAGAAATACAAAAAGAAAACTGAAAAACAATAACAAAAACAGAAAACTCTGGAGAAGAACCGGGAACATCCTTGTGAAAAGATAGATCTTTACTAAGGACGACATTAAAGAATCACCTTATTTCAAAATGAAACTAAGCAATGAGGTAGGCAATCAAAAGAATCTCCATCTAGATTTGGGATAGAAACTGTCTTTAGATCCATCAGTTCTTTACTTATTCCTTCTTCTAGTCAAGGTATTTTATAGCCTGTTTGTAGAGATGCTGACTTATCTTCATTGACAAGTATTCTCCATTGAAACCCTCTACCCTCCAGTCCTCTTATTCCTGCTTATCTCCCTACTGCTTCTGACTGTTAAAACTTGCCTATCTTGTGTCCATTTCCTCCTCTGCTCCGTGCTCAAGGAGAATGGGTTACAAATAAATTAACCTATTTTGTTGAACTATCCATTTCTATGATTCTACTCACTTAAAATATATTTGTCTAAAGAGAGTCATATTTTCAGGAGGCTGAAGTCTTTTAGCCAACTACCCTGTCTGTGCCAGTCTATTTTCATCTCAGGATGGCCTACCTTCCTCTGCATGGCATGGGTCCCAGGAGAAAGCAAGAAAGCTCTGATCCTGAAATAGAATGAGGCTAAGAATAAAGGATCAGAAAGCAGCAATGTTTTACTATAGCTAAGTAAAATTGTAAAAAAGAATTTAAAAATTTCAATAATTGTTCTTCTTTTATTCATGTTCTAATTATTGTTTTATTTGTATATTGATATTTCAAATGTATGTGATAATGACATAACAACTTGAATATCAGGTAGTTGTGTGTGTATACAAAATGGTGTGTATATACATACATATGTGTACACACATGTATATATGTACATGTATACACACAAACATATATATGTACATATACACATACATATATATACACATACATATTTGTATCTATTACACAGAATTTTAAAAAATTAACCCCTTTTTTAACCTCTTATAGATGTAGAGGGTTTTGAGCTTAAAATAACGATAAAAACATATGCTGTGGACACTGAAAATATGCCCATGAAGAAGCAATGGTCCTCAGGTTAGCACTTAGCATAAGGAGAGGCGAAGAGGAGAGGTTCTGTGTCAGTTTTGAGAAGAGACAAGGGTCATCCATCATTTAGACGTAGATGATAGGGAATTTTAAGTATTTTAAGTATTTTAAGTATATTTTAAGTAAGAACAACAACAAAAGGACGGGATAGGTTAGCATTTTAAATACACACACACACATACACACCAGCACACTCTAAGAAGGAAAAGCAACTCAGGATATACACAGCAAGATATAAGAGGTGGGTTGCAGGTCCAGAGCTAAGAAGCTACTCGTGGCCTTTATGTCACACCTCACCTTTGGCAAAGCTCCTTCACACCGTTTTCTGATTTTATATTCACAGAGGAATGAAGTAGGTATTAATACACTGAGTTAACAAAATAGGGAATATTGAAGTAAAGGGCTTAAAGCCAAATGGCTTGTTCAAGGTCACATAAAAAGTAACTGGCAGATCTAGGCATCACATCATGCTTATGACTCAAAGCTTTATATGCTTTTGGCAATAATTATCATATTGGATAATTACCTTGTAAATTATGTTTTACAAACATACAAAGGCACTATATTTTTGAATCTCCCCAACACTGAGAATTCTAGGCTGAGGGAAGTTAATGCCGGTTGGAACAACAGGTCAGGAACCTCAGAGAGATTTCTACCTGACGCTAATAAGGTGGAGCTTATATCTATGCAATAAAGAAAGGCCTCTTTATATATAAGAGCCTTAAAAGATTGCTGTAGGCTGTGGCACAGTACAAACAATCTGAGAGCCCACATGGCTTTGGCCTGGAAATGGCAGTTTTTGCCATAGGATGCCATTCGTGATTATTTTTTCTTGGTCAAAATCTTGGAATTATTAATTCAATTTCTGGACACACAGACTCAACCAATTTGAAAACATACTTACTGCTTTGCCACAAGATTCACCACCATATCTCCCTTCCGCTTTTAGTCCTTTTAGGATTGTTTTAGTTTCAGAGAACAACTGTTTCATCCAAAAGCATGCCCTTCCTCCCTTGGTCTGCATCCACTGACTGATGGAAGGATGGGTGTAAAGGTCCAACCATTCTCCCTCTGCTCAATCCTATTTCCTCCACCTTCCTGCCCTGAGTATTGATCCCAAAGCCATTCTTTAAAAAAGACTTAATAAATATCTTACACCTCTCTCAGTCTCAGGGATTCTCTCCTATAAGACCTAACTTGTGACAACTGATGCCAGGAATGGGATGAGAAAGCAGAAAATAATATCAGGTTTTAGTGTTAGACTACTTCCTACCCTGTGGCAGTGAGGACTATATCCTTATATTCGAAGCCACTCTAGCAGCATGTGGCAGCCTGATTTTAAAGCTTTCACCAGAGGTAAACTGAGATGCATACTGGTAGGAGGGAATGTACTAGCTGGCTAGTGAAGAGATCAGGAATTTGAAAAGTATGTAGGTCACAGAGACCTCAAGGACTGAGTATTACATTTGACATCTCACCATGATGAACTAAATTAGTTTAAAATTGTACAGAAGCATAAACTTAAAAATATTTGGTCCTCTCTGCTAAGTCAAGATATGAGCCACAACATCTCAAACTTATAGTCAAGTTTAAACATCTAGGAGTTCAACAGATGAGGGTGTTGTTACAAGAATGACAACTTATGTGTCCCTCCAGGAAGTTCTTACCTGTGTTGAAGTCAGATAAACTATGGCATTTTATAGGTAGGCTTACAATTTTAAACTCTTGGCCAGTTTTCCTTTTTTTCTTAGGTCTGACTAAACCAACAAAGCTGACCACAACTTTATTTGTCTAAGCAGTAGGTGAAGAAATAAAAATTCTGCTGAAAGAGCTCATTATTGTATGTGCCAATAGCAACAACATTGTCAACTCACTGGTCACACACAGCTGGAGCTGGCGATTTGGACTACTTTGCTGGGAAGGAGTATATGGTCTCAGAAAGAGTGGCAAGATTGAAGACCAATGTTTGCCAGAAGAAAACAAATGGAATCATGCAAATAAAGAATCTGTCTTCATCCTATAGCTCAGGATGAATAAATGAATGTTGAGAGCTTGTTTTAAGACACAACGAGAAGGAACTTCTTAACAGTGACTACAGAGATGAATCATTGATTGTTTCACCTCTGTTTTCTACAAATGGATTTAATTTCACACTATTTATCAATCATTTCCTGAAGAGTCAGAAAGATGGAAACGTGTTGTTAATTGTGACCAGCAGATGGCAGTAGTGCACTGACGAGCCAGTCGTGGCTTTCGCATTATAAAGCGGTGACTCAAAGGAGCGTGTTTCTGAATAGAGGCAGGTGTCTGATGAGAATCATTGGAGCCATAAAATGAAATATAGTCGATGCTGAGGCAATAGCCAAACTTTTCAGTAATATAAATTGTCATGATTTTTCCCAGAGTTTAGTGTAAATTTTTATAAATCAATATTTAAGTTCGGCAAAATATATTTTTAAACTAAACTAAGTGATGTTATTTATCTTGCCTTTATTGAAATAAAATCTGGAAGCTCTGACTATGCAACTTAAAAAAAATTTCACCTGGTCAAGAAGTTTGATATCAAAGAAGAAAAGTGTAGCAGGGTAACATTTTTTGCATCCTTTTATGAAAAAACTGAAAGAGGCTGGTACTTATTATGGTGAACCCAGAAAAAACTGCTCCTCCTTGGTGCATTTGAGTCAAGAAATAAGAAGTGGTTACAGCACCTAAGAAACTGGATTTGCCACTCCTCTGTTAAAAACCAACTGATGAATCCTATTAATTTACAATTAACTTGGTATTACAAAGTCAGGGTCCCTGGAGATCTGGTCCTTGTCCACTTCTCTTGCTTCATTAACTGCTGTTGTCCCATGTGCACCCCAAGCCCTAAATGTAGAGCATTATTATTATTGTTGTTATTGTTATTATTATTATTATTCAATGTGGGGCTTGAACTCCCAACTGTGAGACCTGAGCTGAGATGGAGTCATGCACTCAACTGACTGAGCCACCTTGGGACAGAGCATTTTTTTTTGTGCCTAAAACCTACTGTTTTCCTCCGTGCCTCTTATTTGTCATATATTGTGCCTTCCATTGAGACTACCTAGCCCTCTTCTCTGCAGGCTTATCCCTACTCATGTTCAAGTCTCCACTCAGACATCACCTTTCTTAAAATCTTTCCCAACCTCTCCACTGGATGGTTCAATTACCCCTGTACTGTGTTTCCATGCTGTTCTGTATATGTCCATCCTGAGTTCTTAATCACACCTGATTCTCATTGATTTTTTTACTTCTCTGATCACTTCATGGACTATGGGGTTTAGAGAGTAGTACTATTCATTCATTTGCCACTATCACCCAAAAAGCATTTCCAAATGTCCACTGCATGCAGTCTAAGGTACCAAGGGTCCATTTGTGATCAAGCGACAGACTGTATCTTTAGGAAACTTACAGTCCAGTCCAATGGGAAAGACCAATAATCTAGACATTATTTTACTACATTAGAAACACAGGAAATGCTAGTGCAATTTGTGGATGTGGCCTAATTAATGAGGCTGCCCTGATAAAGTGACTCTTACAAGTAAATGGAGTAATGGCTGTGTGCCTAACTAAAATGGTGACACAGAAGAGGTGGGACAAGTCTCCCAGGCCTCGTGAATAAAGTATGTAAAATGGAAAAGGGCAAAAGGCAATCAAAAGGACCAAACCAAATGCCAGTCCAGTAGGTATACAATGCAGAACATAAATGGGGAAAAACAGCAAGAAATAAGGCCAGAGAAGCAGATTCAAGATTCTAATTTCCATGGTGAGGACAATGGAAAATTTTTGAAAGGGCTGTGACAAGGGAAGGACATAATCAGATTTGTTTTTTAAAAAGAAGATTTTGACTCCCTGTGTGGAATGACTTAAACAGGAAAAGAAATGGAAACAGACCACTTGAAGGCTTAATAATCAGTTGGGGGTGAAATTGTTCTAACCTGTGAAAAACAGAGTGATTTCAATGACAATAGAGAGAAATGACCAGTATACAAGATCACTCCAAAGTAGAATTGACAGAGTTTGACTTTTGATTGCGTGCCATGGCCATAAACATTGGTGAAGGTTCTTCATACTCTTTTCCATAGATTTTCAGAGTGGCTGGTATATACAGCAGAGCTTTAAAAGTATTTTATGGGAGAAGAGTAAATGAAGTAAGATGGGATTGGGAGGGAGATAAACCATAAGTGACTCTTAATCTCACAAAACAAACTGAGGGTTGCTGTGGGGAGGGGGTTGGGAGGGGGGGTGGGGTTATTATGGACATTGGGGAGGGTATGTGCCATGGTGAGTGCGGTGAAGTGTGTAAACCTGGCGATTCACAGACCTGTACCCCTGGGGGGAAAAATATATTATATGTTTATAAAAAATAAAATTTAAAAAAAAGTATTTTATGGGTGAATAAATAAATTGATAAATGAATGAATGAATGAAAATAAGTGTGTCTCTGGACTGAGAATCATTTGAGACTACATCAACCACGAATTTGTTTAATTGAACTTTAGGACAATTTTTCCTTTACTAGGAGAAGGACAAAAGGACCCTGGGTTGATGTTATTGTCAATATTTCAAGAAACCTGACCTCATGTGACTTTGCCAAGCTTGCTGGGTTGATGGTGGTTTACATAGAATGGTACCAAAATATGAGAGTACATGGTGTTGCCTCTCAAAGAATAGATACAAGTTTAGAGATCTAGGAGTCACTTGAAATTTCCACAGAAGATATCAACCCAATGTAGCAGGTTCCAGTGGGCGTGAGGACATGGCCAAGAAGACCACACAGGTTGGGACCTAATGAAATGAGATGACCAGGAGTGGGAATAAGAAAGAGCCAGAGGATAGATGCCACATTATAATCTATGTTATTTAGAAAAAGTTTTGAAGATCAGAGTGGTGAAGTCAAATCAGTTTTCAAGCCTAAGAAGTAAATGTCAGCCCAGGAGTAAACAATAAAAACAAAAGTTTAAAGAGTCAGTTGGAAACTACTGATGAATAAAACCTTTGAATGGCTCAGGCAGATGGCTCAGGATTTTGCTTATAAATGGGATTGGCTCCAGAATGTGTGTGGCATTAATGTGAAAGGCTGGGATGAAGGCACAGAATTAGGAAATCCAGAAAGTGCAGAAGTAAAGGCTGAGTTAGTAGGAAAGCTAAATAAATACTGGCTTCCAATATTGGGGAAAGTACATCTGCATGGTCTTCAAAGTCCAAGGCTAGGATTATATACGATCCACAAAGAGACCCCACAATACTGACAACATAAGGGTTCTTCACCCCCTACTTATGGAACACTACTTTTTTCCAGATACTGTATAAAGTGCTTTATATCTAGAGTCTTATGAAATTACGTCAGGAGGCATTCTTCTTCAAGTAGAAGATGAGGGTACAGAGTATAAGAAGTGAGACATTTCTAAGGTCACACAGTGAATGTATAGCTGGGATTTAAATCCATGACTGCCAAAACCATAGCTAATAATCCTAACCCTTACATTCTCATGCTTTCTCAGGTTAAAAAAAAACGAAATCCAGGAACAAACACAATGCCCAGACCATCTCTTAAACACTCGTGATAATGTTCATACTTATGTTACATGCTACAAACAATTCCAAGCAAAATCAAGATGCAAAGAAGTAGCCTAAACAATGACATGGCTTGTGTGGAATGATAAATAAAATGGTGCATCTCTTCTATTGAAGATGTACCCCAGGCAGATAATGAAGTTAGTGAAATCCAAAATTCAGGGTGCCTCCCATTTAATATTTTCCTGTGATCATCTCTTGGTAACATTTGCAAAAGTCATAATGTGTGAGAATGGTTGTCTCTGTGAACCCTGAGTTTTCTATGTCCTATCTCATTTTTATCAGATGGGGTCTTCGGGTGATCATGAATATTTCTGTGACCTCCTAAGGGGAAGCTGAAGTGGGAATGCCATTATCTTTCATCGCTGAGCTATAAGTATGGGCTTATCAGCCACAGGTATTTAGAATTAAGCTATGGCTGGCAGTCCCAGTGTAAAGATGGCTTCTAGGCATATTCCTACCATCTGGTGTGAACACACCCAGCACTGTGGCACAAAGGTGTGAAGATAGTGGTTGTGATAGGGAAATGGAGCTATCTTATGTTGCTTCACTCTGGAACTTGTGCTTGGGGAAGAAATAACAATACTTGGAATGTACCAAGACAGAAACATATCTGAGAAATTGTTCTAAATCTTATAGATCATAAATAAGAAACTTGAGAGAGGTATTTCCAAGGTATTTCCAAGTTTGGCATTAGTCCAAAAAGCTTACATGGCAGTACCAAAAATATTGTGTAGCTAAAAATAAATTTTATTTGAAAATAAGGCAGTTCAACCAAGCACGATGTTGGAAATAATACATAGTTGTTTGTTCTTGCTATAGGAAAAGTTACTATAAACTCAATGTCATATGAAGAAGCTATCAAAAAGAATGAAGCCAAAAATTATATGGGAAAAAACATGGTAGAGGGTATCAGGCAGTTAGTTAATAAAAATAACATTTTTTTTTTGTAAGTTTGTGCTTTTGTACAATTTGTCAGCATTGGAAAAAGTGTAATTGTAGTAATTTACTTTCTCACTCTAAATGTTCCCTTTCTATTTTATATATAAATTTGTATTATTATTTCTTGAAAGGGGCCCTTTAATTACATAGGCTTCAGGCTCCACAAATCCTGGACCATTGCTTATTCTCAAACCAGAAATAATTCTCATTTGAATTTTCTCTGAGACTTTTTTCCTCCCACTTACTCATTCTTGAATAAAATTGCATCGTTCTATTGTAGTTCAGTGCCAACAACATGCAAAATATTATGCAGAGTTAGGAGGTCTTTCTAAGTGAAGAATCCTTACTTGGCCTGTCTTTAGTACTAAGCATTTAATAAATGGTTGTTTTAAATTTTACTACAAAGAGGCCATGCTTTTTCATACTTACAATAAAAACACAACCCAAAAGAACAGCAGTGGCTTAAGTATAAGCAATCAGATATGGATGTTAGCACTGCAGTTTTCCTCTTGAGCTCCAAATATCTGGTTATTTGCTTTGAATCAGGTATTATCTTTTGTTTATTTCTGGTTTAATATTTAGCAATATTGTATCTTGAACAAAGGATTCATGAAAAAAAAAAAACAAACTAAGAGATCCCAAGGAAAAGAGTTTTATTTATTTTACCATAATAAAAACAAGATATGATCCCTCTTGCACTGCTAGTTACTGAAGATTTCTACTCAAATAAAACAAACACCAAGTACAAAATGAAATGATTAAGCAGGCTCAGATAACATAAAAACTTTAATATAATTCTTTGAAGTTCTGCCCAAATTTCTAACTCATATTTACTTTCAAGTTCTCCATCTCACCATATCTTTTTCCCATGGGTTTAAAGATCTTCTGGAAAAGAATGTTTTAAATGTGTAGAGCTTTAGTTCTCAACTGGGGACAATTTTGTGCACATGGGATATCTGGCAACGCCTAGAGATTTGTCTGTCACAGCTGGTGGAAGGTTCTACTAATATTTAGTGTGTCGAGGCCAGAGATGCTATTACATAGTCTACAATGAGCAAGGCAACTACTTACCTCAAAGAATTTTCTGGCCAAGGTTGAGGAACCTTGATCTAGCAGATCGAGCACAAGGGTTTAAATTTAAAGTGACAACTTGGAATTATAACTGAAACCATCACTTAGCAGGACACCAGCTCTCTGCCTTTTCTTTCACATATAAAAATATGTTGGTGCCGTGTTCTGAGGTTATAAGTTTACATACCTTTTTCTTTAAAAAGTTATCTATTTTAGGGGCACTTGGGTGGCTCAGTCGCTTAAGAAGCATCTGACTTCAGCTCAGGTCATGATCTCAGGGTCCTGAGATGGAGCCCTTTGTCCAGTTCTCTCCCCAGGAGGGAGTCTGCCTCCCCCGCTCATGCTGTGGTCTCTCTCCCTCTCTCACATAAATAAATAAATAAATAAATAAATAAATAAAATCTTCAAAAAAATAAAAAATGAAAAGTTTTTAATAGTCTAGAGCTCTACTACTCTTTAAGAGCTTTGCACATTAATTTATATAAAAATTCAGATTATTAATATTGCCCTTTCAGGGAGTTCAAATCAGTAAAGCTATTCAACAAATACGAATTTGCAGTAAGCTGAACACTGATTTGAAGCATTGCTTGGGACAAAGGGTCAGCGGTTTGACTGGATAATGATAATATCTAGGAAAGAAGTGAGGAAGCAGACCAGAGCCCTGGGACAGTGAGTGTAACGAATTAAGTTGAAATGTTGTTGGTCAAATAAAAGTAGGAACTAGCATGGGAAAATATAGAAGAGAAAAATTCAAAAGATTGTGCATTTAAAATAGAACGTAGAGGGAAAAAGCAATCGGCAAGGGTTTAAGATGGCTCTAGGAGAAGGTCATCTTATTATTAATACCACTAGGCACAGCTGCAATGCCATGTCTCTGGTCATTCTTCTTCCCAGGGTCAGCACTCAGACCTGGTTGCAATATATAATTATGCCTACTTCACTTACTGAAAATAATGAATAAATTAAATTTCAGAAATATTAATGTTATTGAAGAAGTTCCCTTACAGCAGGAGTATTTGAAGCACAGAACTATGGTTTTATGGCTGTACCCAGATTCTCCTAACCACAGTTCAATAACTATAATTAACACACTGGTCACAATGGAGATGACACTGTCCACTTAACATTCTGATCTAGGCATGAACACAGACATCCCCCCACCTAACTCCAGTCATTCAGAAAGAATATACACAACACACACACACACACTAAATTTCTGTTAATTTTTAAGAATTAAAATAAAAAATTAAAAAAAAAAAAAACCTCAACAGTAACAAATATCTAGAGGTAATTTGAATCTAAATTTGCATATACGGGACACCTGCATGGCTCAGCTGGTTGAGCATCTGCCTTCGGCTCAGGTCATGATCCCAGGGTCCTAGGATTGAGCCCCACATCAGACTCCCTGCTCAGTGGGGAGTCTGTTTCTCCCTCTCCCTCTGCAGCTGCCCATTTTTGTGTTGTCTCTCTCTCTCTTTCAAAAGAATGAATAAAATCTTAAAAAAATATATATATTTTTGCATTTACTTCTTAAATACTTTAAAAATACTTTTTATTGTATGTAATATGTTCTGGGTTTTGTTCTGAGCAATTAACAAATACTAATTTAATCTTACCTCATCTCTATGAATAAGTATTAATTACTATTATCCTCACACAGATAGAGAAACCCATATACAAAAGGCTACATAAAACTTGCCCAAAGCCAATTAGCTGGTAAGAGATAGATCTGGGATTCTAATCAGGATGTATGAGTCTAGAGTCTATGATCTCTCACTATGACTCCCTAACCTTTGCTTTGTGTTTCCCGCATGCCCATCTGAAAGCACACCACATGGCAGAGGCCATTTTTAACTCAGTCTCTTAGGAACATACATAGACATTCATACTTGTAGAAGTTCAGGCAGAGATAGATTGAGAGAAAGAAAGAGAGGTTAATTGATTTTAAATTCCCTTTCCTACATTCAAGCACTGCTCCAAAGTTTTCATTCCCTCTCTGTAACCTAGACAGAGTCTGATGTTGTTCCCAAAAAATCCATTTAACTCTAAATGGATTATAGACTAAATGTAAAATACAAAAAAACTATAAACCTTCTAGTATATAATATAGGAGGATATGTATATGATCATGGGTCTAGAAAGGGATTTTTAATTTTAATTTTAATTATTTTAGTAAGGGTTTTTAGATATACCAAAAGTGCCATACACAGAAGAAGAAAAAAGAATTGATAAGTTGGATGTTATTAAAATTAGACTCTTACCCCGAAAAAGACACTGTTAAGGAAAAGAGAAGCCACAGATTGGGAGAAAATATTTGCAAAACCAGTATCTGAAGATGGACTTGTATATGCAATCTAGAATAATCCTTGAGAACCCTGCAATAGGGAAACTACCACCACAATTAAAAACCGAGCAAAAAATCTAACAGACATTTCATCAAAGATGTCCAGGTGGCATAGGAACAATGTTAAACATCTGGTCATTAGAGATATTGTAAATAATATTGATAATAATAATAGAGATATTGTAAATAAAATAACAGCAATTAAATACCACCATACACTTTAATGTAGCAAAAAAAAAAAAAAAAAAAAAAGGAAAAACAGTAGGAATTGTTGACCAGGATGCAGAACAGCAGGAGCTTTCTCAGTCTCTGCTGATGGGAATGCATGCAGACTGACACAGCCAGTTCGGAAGATAGTCTGGCCACTGAATTCAAAGCTAAGCATAACCTTACTGTATAATTTAACAGTCACGCTCTTAGGTACTTACCAAACTGATTGGAAACTTATGTCTATACAAAACTTGCAGGTCAAAGTTTTAGTAGCTTTATTCAAAATCACCCCAAACTAGAAACATTCAAGAAGGCCTTCGGTGAGTGAGTGGCTAAACGCATTGTGGTCCACATATCATTCAGCAATAAAATGATATAAGCCATCAAGCCACAAAAAGATGTGGATAAAACTTTAATGCATGTTGGTGGATCAAAGAAGCCAGTCTGAAAAGGCTGCAAGGATGATTCCAAATTACATGACATTTCTCTATGTGGAAAAATTAGAGAGATGGTAAAAATGATCAGTGGTTGCCATGCGTTGGGGAGGGAGGAGGTTCATGAGTACAGCATGGTGATATTTAAGACAATCAAACTATTATGATACTGCCATGATACATGACACATGATACATAACACTACACATTTCTTTAAACTTTTAGGACTTCTGTGACACAAAGAGCAAACCCTAATATAAACAAATTAAAAAATACTTTAGGTAGTCAGGGTATTTAAGGAGAGAAGGCAGAAGGTGACAAAGCCATATCGATGTATTGTAAATGTATGAAACTATTTAGCTACAGGGAGTGGGAGAAAATATTGGTGAACCAAGTAAGTTTAGAAAGGGATGGAATCTGTAAGACTAAAAACAAGAGATTATATATAAGGATGGAATCTGGCAATAGTAAAGACAAGTGATTATATATAAAGGTTGTATTCTACTTGATAAAGTCATTTCTGATGAGGATTAGCAATTCTGGTAACAGTGTGCACACTGTACACTGCGACTGAAATATAAAAGGTAGATGGTGGGAATCAAGTCCCTCATTGTTGAGAGTACGGTGTTATAAACAAGAGAGGAGACAATAATGATCATGTGGTAATGGACTGGAGTCACATACATCAGTTTGAACTCATGTTCCGTTCAATATAGACAGAGGTAGTTGCCCATAGAAATATGTATAGATATATGTTTATATACAGGTCATTATGTACACATATATTTCATTGTTTTTTCAGCAGAGAGAGCCCAAAGGCAATGATATCACAATACCAATAACCATACCTAATGCCCTGATCTTGGTTTTGAATATCTTTCTTGAATAAAAATGAAACAAACACACAAAAAAACAGAATTTTTAGAGAAATGGCTTCCTGTACGACTGGGGAAGAAACATACAAGGTGATCCTGGAAAATCTTGTATTGTCCAAAAGTAAGGAGTGTTTCATAATGGAAAAAAAATATAAGTCAGCATGATAGTGAGATATCAAAGCAACAAGGAAACCACTAAAACAACCCCAAATGGCCAAAGCTGGAACATTTGAGCAACAAAGTAATATTATGTTAAAACCCAAAATATAACATGGGTATCCATGTGTCTATATTGATAAAAATAAATGAAAATCTAAACAAATGGGAGAAAACATTAAGTATCCTATGTAGAAGAATTCCAAATAATTTATCCAGATGCTACTCCCTCAAGGAGGTAGAACATAACTCCCTACTCCTTAAGTGTGGGCTGTATGCAGTGAGTTCCTTCTGAAGAGTACACTATGGTAAAGAGAAAAAAAATAACTTTATAATGGAGGAACCTGATAAACACTACTCCAGCCAGCTCAATTATGACAATTAGGACAGTCATAAGTCATGTGGAAAGTATGAGCCTGTGAAATGATGTGATAAAATGACTTTTTACCTCTGTGGTCTACCCCGCCCCAAACACATGATCCCAGACTAAATATGAGATAAGAATAAGACAAACACATGCTGAGGGACTTTCAACAATACCTGACCAGTACTCAAAGTTGGAGGAAGGAAAATTTGCAAAACTGTTGCCATCAAGAGGAGCCTAAAGAATCATGACACATAAAAGTAGGTGGTATTATATGAATAAGATGCTGAAACAACAAAAGGACTACAGGTAAAAAACTAAGGAAATCTGAATAAGGTATGGAATTCAGTTTATAATAATAAGTGAATATTGGTTTCTTCTTTGTACAAATGTGCCATACTAATGCAAGATGTTAATAATAGGGAAAACCAGGTGTGGTGTATATAGGGAATTCTCTGTATTATTTCCTGAACTTTTCTCTAAACCAAACTGGTTCTTTTTTTATACTTTATTAATTTTTATTTTGATACTGCATTCATTTTGTGAATATACCATACTTTTTCTTTTTTATTTTAAGGTGTTTTTGTTGTTTGTTTTTCAAGTTTTTATTTAAATTCCAGTAAACTTGGGGCACCTGGATGGCTCAGTAGGTTAAGCCTCTGCCTTTCAGCTCAGGTCATGGTCTCAGGGTCCTGGGATGGAGCTCCACATTAGGCTCTCTGCTCAGCAGGGAGCCTGCTTCCCCCTCTCTCTCTGCCTGCCTCTCTGCCTACTTGTGATCTCTGTCAAATAAATAAATAAAATCTTAAATAAGTAAATAAGTTCCAGTTAACATACAGTGTAATATTCACTTCAGGTGTAGAATTTAGTGATTCATCACTTATATATGACAGCCAGTGTTCATCACAAGTGCCCACCTTAATACTCATCACCCATTTAACCCATCCCATTGCCCACTTTCCCTCCAGTAATCAGTTTTTTTTTTCTGTAGTTGAGAGTCTGTTTCCTAGTTTGCCTTTTTCCCCTCATTATGTTCAACTGTTTTGTTTCTTAAATTCCACATATGAGTGACATCATATGGTATTTTTCTTTCTCTGACTGACTTATTTCACTTAGCATTATGCTCTCTAGCTACAACCATATGGTTGCAAATGGCAAGATTTCTTTCTTTTTTGATGGCTGAGTAATATCCATTATATATCTCCTTATATATATAGATATAGATATAGATATACATACATACACATATATCTATATCTATATCTATATCTATATAGATATATAGATATATATACACACACACATATATATATATATATATATATCTCCATCCCCCATCTTCTTTATCCATTCATCAGTTTATGAACATTTGGGCTCTTTCCATCATTTGGCTATTGTTGATAATGCTGCTCTCAACATTGGGATGCATGTATCCCTTTGAATCAATATTTTTGCATCCATTGGGTTAATACCTAGTAGTGCAATTGCTGAATCATAGGGTTGTTCTATTTTTAACTTTTTGAGGAAACTCCATACCGTCTTCCAGAATGGCTACATCGGTTTGCATTTCTACCAACAATGTAAGAGGGTTCCCCTTTCTCCACATCCTTGTCAACACCTGTTGTTTCTTGTGTTATTAATTTTAACCATTCTGACATTTTGATTTGTATTTCCTGAAGACTAGTGATGTTGAATATCCTTTCATGTGTCGGTTACCCTATGTCTTCTTTGGAAAAATGTCTATTCATGTCTTCTGCCCATCTCTTAACCGGAATAATTTGGGGGGGGGTTGAGTTTGATAAATTCTTTACTTATTTTGCATATGTCATTTGCAAATATCTTCTCCAATTCTGAAGGTTCCTTTTAGTTTTGTGGATTCACTGTGCAGAAGCTTTTTATCTTGATGAAGTCCAAGTGGTTTATTTCTGCTTTAATTTCTCTTGTCTCAGGAGACATATCTAGTTAGAAGCTGCTATGGCTGATGTTACAGTGATTACTGCCTGTGTTTGCCTCTGGGAGTTTGATGGATTCCTGGCTTACACTGAAGTATTCCATCCATTTTGAATTTATTTCTGTGCATGGTGTAAGAAAGTGGTATAGTTTCATTCTTTAGTAGGTGGCTGTCCAGTTTACCCAACACCATTTGTTGGAGACGGTCTTTTTTCCATTGGACATATTTCCTGCTTTGTTGAAGATTAGCAGGTCATAGAGCTGTGGGTTCAATTTTGGGTTTTCTGTCTGTTCCACTGATCTATGTGTCTGTTTTTGTGCCCTACTGTACTGTCTTGATGACGACAGCTGTGTAATAGAATTTGAAGCCCAGAATTGTGATGCCTCCAGCTTTGCTTTGCTTTTTCAAGATTATTTTGGCTATTTGTGGTCCATACAAATTTTAGGATTGTTGGTTCTGGCTCTGTGAAAAATGCTGGTGGTATTTTGATAGACTTTGCATTAAATATGTAGATTGCTTTGGGCAGTATAGACATTTTAACAATATTTGTTCTTTTAATCCATGAGCATGGGATGTATAATGTAAATCTATTCTGGACACTTTATTTTAAAATGTTACGTTGAGACAGGGAAGGATAAGAAGATATTGAGTAGAAAATGGAATATAAAGAAAAATCAAACTACTTCTGAGATTATGGCTCTGGACTGAGCTGCATGTATCCAAATGCTGTCAGTTAATAGTGATAGAATCTATGTCGAGATTATTGTTATAATATGGAATACTTTTGCCAAAATCCAAGCCTAACTCTTGAATGAACAGTTCTCCATTGGGAAGTAGATAATGAACTGTGACAGTTGTAAATTCATTAAAGCTGAAACGTGCCAGACTATCTTACAACTACCGTCACTTAAACCCTTAACCCCAAATATAAAACAGAAAAAAATGCAGTCTTGTTATATTCATAAATACACAGACATATTTATATGGTTTAGACATAAGTGGTGTTTGTAACTTGGCTTTATTTTGCCAATTTAGGAGACTACCATGGTATATAGAAATTTTTATTTCATGGGACAAATATTTGTTTGGAAATTGGTGTGCTGGTATAGCATTGAAGGTCATATACACGAAAATTACTCTTTCAAAACTCCTTTATTATAAAAAGCTTTAGAAATTAAAAATGTTCAGAACAAATACCTAAAATTAGTTTCCTTTTAAAAGCCATATATGAATAAACTAAATTGTAATCTGGATTCAAAAAATCTAATTAAACTTGCAGTAGTTCAAACAGAAATCAAATCAAGAAATATTGAAATGTAACATACTTTGAAGGGAAAGACAGATGTAAATTTAAATGAATAAGGACTGATTCTTTGAAATAGACTTTTTTTTTTTTTACACATTTCAGGTATACAAACATTTTCACCTCTTTATTAACTTGTACATCAATCAAATTATACCATTTAGTTAAGTTTATAAAAAAGCAGAAAACTTGAATTTTTCTAAAGTTCACCTTGAGATTAGCTGTATTTTTAAAAGAGTACTCTTAAGACTGTGTTCCACAATCTTAAATGTGTGTTCCACACACCTGAAACTTTAAGGCTGATACTGTTTTCAGCTCTTGCAATCTCAGAATTAGTCTTTTCCCTTATAATTCCTGCAGATTGTAAGCCAGGTTCTCAATGACCACATACTCATCTAGGAAAGGATAGTTACCACCAAGTGAGTAATATGCTCTAATTGGACAGGCATGAAGGAGATTCAGCAGCATAGTTCTATAAAGTTATCTAACCTGAATCAGCAATCTAGGATTTGAGATACTGCAGGGATCCACTTCCTATCTTATAGGAAAACTTTTATTAAATGAAAATAGGCTTGATTAGTTCTAAAAAAGATATGCATTTGCTGATACATTTCCCCACTGCCTCATTTGCCTGTGTCCACTTTTCTCATTTTTATTAAGATTAACTTTTATTCAAAATCCAACTCTTCTCACATTTTCCCCCATATTTCTTCAAACCACAGAGCTAAGCTGAACTTAAAAATTATGTCCAAAATTTGAGGAAGTAAGAAATATGTTGAATAAAAGTGCAAAATTTTGCTCAAATGACCATATTTTTATAAACAGTGTTCCTAATTGAAACTATAGAAAATTTGCTTAAATCATTATAGCTTAAAAGCTTGGTTGCAGAGGCGCCTAGGTGGCTTAGTGGGTTGAGCCACTGTCTTTGACTCGGGTCGTGATCTCAGGGTCCTGGGGTCGAATCCCGCATCGAGCTCTCTGCTCAGCGGGAAGCCTGCTCTCCCCTCTCTCTCTGCCTGACTCTCTGCCTACTTGTGATCTCTGTCTTTCGGGTGGATGGATAAAATCTAAAAAAAAAAAACAAACTTGATTGCATAGGGGTATCTGGGTGATGTCTCTTAAGCACCTGACTCTTGATTTCAGCTCAGGTCCTGATGTCAGAGCTGTGAGACCCAGCCCTGCATCAGGCTCTGCCTTGGGGTGGAGCCTAATTGGGATTCTCTCTCCCTCTCCCTCTGCCCCACCCCTCTGCTCACATGTGCTCTCTCTCTATCAAAAAATAAAAACAAAAACAAAAACAAAAACACAAAAAAAAACTTGGCTGCATAAGAGAAAGTGGAATTGTATATATCATATAATAACCACTAAATTAATGTTGATTAATATAAAAATGCTTACTGTATATTTCTGATAACCTCAGAAGTATTAGGAAATGGTTGGATGGAAATAGATGTGAGTCTAGGAGAAATGACATCAAATATTGACTTGGGGAAGTTTGTGCAACTACAAATATTTGAGAGATTTAATTTGAATTAAGATAAAATTTTATTCTAGTTTATATTATACCACAGGAGTATGTAGCAGATATATATTTTTTTCCCAAGAGAGAAACTGTGAAGGAGGAATGATAGAAGACTAGAAGTGCATCAGACCACCATGTTTGGCCACAGGGAGATTTAACAGAGATTAGGAATATAAAAAACCAACATCAATAAATTCACTCTTTCTAGTCAGGAGGAAGCTATAATTTATTGGCGGAGGCAATGCTTTATGAATTCATTTATTAAATTTATTTAATTATTAGCTGTTATCATATTCACATAGAATAAGTTAATATTATTCACACTACAACGTTTGTAGGACTTGATCAGCCCATATCAAATGAGAGAGTAGGTAGATGGTTGCTTAACAAACAGGGTCCTCAATTCTCAGTTGCAGAATGCCATAGAAAATAAATCTACCTCCACAAAAAGGTACTGCTTTAACTATGATACATAGTCTTATAGAGATTGTTATAATCTTGAATTTTGTATGATTCTTCATACATTAGGTGTTGGAAAAGAGAGCTCAAGTTGTGACTGTAATCTAAAAGCTTAATACTTTCCAGAAATCAATGATCTCTTCAGGAAATGCAGAATTGCTTTCTTCCCAATCTCAACAGAAAAGAGTATATACTTAACCTTTTTGTACACCACTTACATTTTGCTTCTGTCATACATGCTCCTTTTATATTAGTGTTTGTTTCTAGATAATTTCTGATCGCATTTGCATTGGTTTGGTCAGCAGAGCCGTATTTCTGCTTTCCCTGCTCCAACAGAGAAAACTATACCTAGGAAGGTGGCCCCAAAGTTAAGATCCTATTAGAATAGTGTGTTACTATCATTGAGAGTTCAGTGGCTGGGAGGTATGAACACCAAACACTCATTTAAGGAACATCTCAGTACCGGGAGATTGGTTCTCTTTCTGGACAAATACAGAAATGTATGAAAACCACTAATGAGAAAGGTCAGTTGGATTTTAGGTGCCCTTGGTATGGGAAACTCCTTAACTGGCTAGTCCAGTTGATAAAGCTTTTTGCCTTAGACTTCGAAAGAATATTTTTAGCCCAATTCACTCATCCTAAGACCCACTGTAAACATGGTTTTTCTGTCCTCTGCATCATGGACATATCACACTTGACCTTTAAGGTCAGCTCATGACCTTGTCAAGAATATAATAATTCCTCTATGAAATATGAGAAGAATCCATTGGTGTACTAAAATAGAATTTGCTCTCCAGTTGTGATAAAGCAACACCAAAAGTCTTTGTACAAAGTAAAGTGCATCTGGTGTTGACTCTCATTAAATTTCTGCTACTATTAGTAGTATAATTACTCCTACCAACCAAATCAGTTCATGATTTATTATGCAGTTATTGTTTTTACAGTTTACATTTTCACATCAGGTCACTTAATGATCATACCAAACTTGGGAGAGCAAAGTTATTCCCATTACATTGAAGCAAAGGATTAGAATACAAATTCAGGATCTCACATATTCTTTGCTTTTTTTTTTTTCCCCCAAGATTTTATTTTTAAGTCATGTCTACACCTAATGTGGTGCTCAAACTCACAACCCAGGATCAAGGGCCACATGCTCTACCAATTTAGCCAGCTAGGTACTCCCCTTATATATTCTTTAGATGGCTATAAAATGAAACAAACAATGAATCAGAAAACTGAAAATATAAGACAAAAGACAGCCTTGATGCCCTTCTTGTTTTTACCATGTTATCTCAAGACAGCTCTACCCAAGGCTGCTGCCTCATTCAGATCCAAGGCAAAAACACGCTGCTTTTTTTTTTTTAATATGTGTGTGTGTGTGTGTGTGTGTGCATGCACAAAGCTCAATAAATTTTTATACATAACTTTTAAAATGTTAATCAAAATAATATTTAAAAGATGTTTTGAATACCTTAGACCACTTTTTCCCCTTCAAAGGAAGGTTAATAATATTTTTATAACTTATGGAAATATTTTTAGTTTTGACATTTTAATATTTCACAAATCACTAAATTCTCTACAACTAAATGATCTATGGAGTTGTGGCTCTCTGTGGGGAGCTTCCATCCTCAATGCTCAGCAAATAAAGTGTAAAAGGTTTGGTATTATATATCTTTAACCATATGCATCCATTTGGAGACCTTTTGATATTATTGGCTCATAGAGATTTCAATGTCAACCTATTATGGAATATATTAATAAAAATAAAGTGCCCTAAGGTCACTTCTACTAGTCCCACATTTGACAGAGCTTGTTGTAATCTAGTGTAGGTATTACAACCAAATTAATTGTCTCTATCCCACCCCGCTATACCACTTACAAACTATGTGGTCTTGGGTAAGCCATCTAACATCTCTGTGCCTCAGTTGTTTTTCTCTGTAATCACAGTAACTTCCTCCCTGAGCCATTATGAGGACTAAATAAAGCAAATTAGAAAATGCATGTAGAACAGTGGCTGGCACTGAGTAAAGTCTTAATGAATTATTATTGTTATTATTATTAAAGATGAAGAAACTTTGAAGGAACAGAGAAGTCGAAGGCACTGGTTCACGCAAGATGCTTGGTAAAGAGAGGTATGTGGATTTAAACCCTCACCTTAACACTTAATGAAGCAATCAGCCTACAGATACAGGAGAAGCATTGCTGAGCTTTTTCTTTCCAATTTCAAAAGGTTATAGGGGAAAAAACAAACAATCTAATACCTTAGAATATTATCTATGTATTTAAAAATCTGATTTATTGCAAGTGATTTATATTTTTAAAAATAAGCTTTATTTTTTTTTCTTTTTTTAAAAGGTTTTGTTAATTTGAGAAAGAAAAAGAGAGAGTGAACAAGCGAGGGCAGGGGGAGAAACAGACTCCCCGCTTAGAAGGGAGCCAGATGAGGGGCTCAATACCAGGATCCTGAGATCATGGCCTGAGCTAAAGGCAGATACTAAATGACTGAGCCACCCAGATGCCCCAAGCTTTAATTTCTTAAAACCCTTAATCCTTGTAAGATGACTTCTCTAGGTACTATATTTCTGATTTATTTGGCTTTATTTTAGAAATTAAGTCTAATTAAGTGAGATAATAGTTTTTAAAGAGTAAAGCAAAAGTACAGCATCATACGAAAATGCTCCTTTCTTGTATGTTCACTCATCTGCTCAATACCCAATAATGTTTCAATGAACATTATGCCTTAGCATGTCAAAATCTCAGTACAACTATTCTGTAACTGAGAATAAATAACTTACTAACCTTGAACTAGACCATTTTGATTGAGAATATTTTAATTAATTTGTCTTTGTACACACTTATCTTTTCAGTCTATGAAAGAACTTTGTACCAGGAGCAGAAAATCATTTTCATTTGTCAAATAATAAATATGCTAATGTTCTCTACATACCACCTTGTCTCTTCCTTGGGGATGATTGTTGATGTTAAAACATAAGCTAAATTCTTCTGATACTACCCAGTAAGGAAACAGTGTTGATGTTATGTTTATAGAAACAGGGGAAATGGAAATAAAGATAAAAGTTTACTCAGAAACACAGACCAAGCTTATTAACACATACCAGATTTTTTATTTTTTAAGAAGAATTCTAACTATGTAGTATTTATAATATACTATTTTCATTTAGAATGGATTGAATCTTGTATCATGTGAGGAAATCAGGGAAAGATGACATTTGTCTCCATCTGTGGAAGAGTCAAGTAATACAAACTAAAAGTTCAAATCAGTAATTTAGAAATTAAAAGAGTATTATAACCATATAAACATATATTTAAATAGTTGCAAATTACTAATTAAATCAAATTTACAATGTACAAATTATGTTTGGTAATTTTTTTCATCTCAATCAGAAATAGCTTAAAATTAAGTTTCTATGATACATTCAATAGAAAACTAAACCATAAAACTTGAATTGTAGTTTGGAAACTACAACAATATACTGTTACTGGTTATCAACATCTCTTGCTTTCTTTGCCCTATCTATATAAAATGGTGTAACTCCATTTTTCTTAAAAGGTTTCTGGATTTTCCTTTAACATGTGAAGGACTAAAAATTACTAGCAGAGGACAAATACAAAGCTTAAACTTCAGTGTGGGTCTTAGGCAATGGCTTCTTCCACATAGACTGGTAGCTTTAATATAACTGCCGTTTTACTTGAAAATATGACTGTACAATTTAATGCCTATGGGAATGATTGGCTCTTATACTTAAAAATAGCGTATTCAAAACTACTTGGTAGTCAACCCACTAAATTCTTCAGGTTTTCAGAGGAAGTTTCTAGAATAAGGAGCCTTCCTCTGGGAGTATCTGTTCCAGTTGAAGCTAACCAAAATACCCATTGTTCAGATAATGACTTCTTACTCATAAATCAGTGTCTATTCTGTCAGGAACCTCCTAATTATTCAAAACAAAACAAAACAAAACAAAAAAACTGAAACAAAAAAAGCTAAGAGTTGCGTGTGACCAAGTTAAAATATTTTTATCAAGACAATCGGTGCTCGCTTCGGCAGCACATATACTAAAAAATTGGAGCAAGAAAATTAGCCTTCATTCTGAGACTAGAGAAAATATCTTCTCTCCTTTTTTTGGCAATATCAACAGCACAGCTCTGATCAGGTCACTAACCTGCTCAAACACATCTGGTGGCTTATCTTCCCTGAAAGAATAAAGGCTAAACTGTTTGTTTTGACATTCAAATCCCATTGCAAATTGGCCCAACTTAACCTCCTTATCTTCCAATCTCTGTCTCACACAACCCACACTCCAGCTACATCACTATTCAGTTGACAAGAATGTTGAATGGCTACCAAGGGCTGTGTGTTTTGCTGGATAAATTAAAACCGGCCCCTGCATTTAAGAACACAGAGTTTGATGAAGGGGGTTGTCTTAAGGAACTCATAAACAAAACAAAACAAAAAATACTTTTTCTACCAAATATATAAAACATTCTAAAAATTCAGAGGAATTATTATTTAGTATTTCTGGTGGTTTGGGGGATGGCTTTAAAGACTTATTTTGCTCTCTCAACTGTTAAGTTGCTTTCTCATGTCTTTCTGTGGTTGCCCATGGTGTTCCTTTACCTGTACCACCTCTTCTCCTCAAACTTCAAGTTTATGGAAAAATCATACTCATGAGGAATTTGTGCAAGTGTCTCCTCCATTAAGGTACTTTCTCTGTAGCTTTCTTCCTACTTCTGTCAGAACTCATCACTCCCATAACTGTGTTTCTCCAACACAGTATTTATAAGTTTACTATAACACTAACCGAGTTGCATTTTAACAGACAGTTTAAGTGGCTGTCTTCCCAGTAAACAGTATATGTAGCATTGGTTAAGATCCATATATAAGATTCTAAAGAGTACTTTTTAAAATTTTAAAAAAGTGGCATTCTGAAAATAAGTAGAATTTAGGAGATTATTTGAGGACAGTTATAAATTTTGGATAAGATACTTCTATGAAATTTTAATTGCTGATTGTCTTATCTTAGATCCAACCAATTATATGAGTAGGTAAGTTAAGGCTAAGGAAGCTAGTATCTTGAACCCAATCTCCGAGGGATCATTTTGTTTCATTCCGTTCCAACATCAGCTGCAGCCCAAACTTTCAAATGGCTTTTTCATAAATGAATGCAATGGTAGCAACAGATTATGAGCATAAATGAGACTGTTTTGCCTAAAATTACTAATACAACTCCAATAGGGTTTTATGAGTGATCAAGCTTTCATTTGATAAGCTGTATGTTGAGACCTGCAAAGCTCTGAGGGACAGTAATAAAAATATAACTTCTATATGTGAGAAACACAGAATAAAAAGTAATATTTTACTTATTTTTCACTAAATTATTTACAAAGTATTTTACTAAAATATGTACTATAAATATTTACTGATATTTTACTTACATAGTTTGAATATACAAATCTTTATCCCTTCAAGTAACTTAAGAATTTCATTGAATGGGTATATTACTCTTCCACCATAATGGTATTTATGAACTTAATATTCATGGATTCTATATTCTTGACCACACTGAAAATATACAATATAATTCCACTTGTGATTTATTAACTTGCAAAGTTGAATAGTATGAGTCATTTAGGTTTAGATCAAAGCCAGCATGAACGCGTGATATTTTTCTCTCCTCATCTTTTCTCCATTCACCATTTAAGTAAATGACAACTCTTGAAAAGTCACATATGCAAACATTTCTTCTGAAAAAATGGACCCTGGCATAAGGCAGGATAAAAGTCTAACTGAAGATAGTAGGTTACATTAAAAAATAAAGCCTATATATATATATATAAAATGCCTCCTTGGTTCTTGGCCTGGGCAGAATAGTTTTAGATGTTCTTAAGAGTGAATTGTCAAATTCAGTGTTTATCTATCACTTGAACTCAATCTATAGTCTGCTGTGTATGGAAATAAGAAAAAGTATTTTTTTAAACCATTTCAATTAGTTCTCTAGTCACTGTAATATTTTTTTTACAACATAGACAAAAAAATGATAGTGAAAATTAAAAAGATGGCAAGCATGGACTGTGTCTACATGGTGTTATAAATATAACTTTTAAGGACATTATGATTCACAGGGAATTTTATCTGCTTTGGTAAATATTTCTGCAGTTTTGATTTGGGAACTCTTTGAAGATCTGAGATATATGGCTTTTGAAACTGAAGCATCAGCTCTCAAAATGCTAAGAAATAAAGGCAATGGTGGATATTCAGTAAAGATTTAAGATCTTTGTGGAGTGATGTTAGTCAAAAAAGATTCAGAAATGAATGTTTTGAATTGCATACTAATTCAGTATTTTGCAAGTGTCTGTTGTATATAAGAAAAGCCCTTACACAGTGCACACACAATGTTTGTCTTGTTCAGCCCCATATCCCCAAAGCTTAACACAATGTAACATAGAATAAATGTGAAATGAATTATAGTAATTTCACCATGAGAGATACAGACAAGCAAACATATCACTGTGTTACATGATAAAGATTATAACAGAATAACAAACTTCCAAGCTGTGTCAAAAAAAAAAAAAAAGCTTCAAAGAGGAAGAAATACTTGAAGTATACTTGAGAGAAATTTTAAGGAAAAGAAAGAGGTTTCAAAGGGAAGAGGCAGAGGGAGAAAATATTTCCTATAGCACCAGACTAAAATAGCTACATAAATCCTGATATAAACTGGCTTAGGAAAACATAATGGACTTAATTTGACTGAGCTCCAGGTTCAGATTAGCTTCAGTTAGAACCTGATTCATACTCAAACTTTATAGTAATGCCATTCTCTTGGCTCTGCTTTCTCTGGGTTTTCTCTATCTTTAGTCTCCACAGATAGTTGCTGACACCAGGTTTTCGCCTTATGTTTGCCTCAAGGCTCAGTATCAGCCTCATACCCTTTCCCCAAGCCGAGCATTTCTAACTAAGGTCTTAAATTCCACTATAATTGGACAGGCTTAGTCTTGCTTCTAAATCCGTAGGATACTCTATGGGCATAAGTCAAGCACTCTCAGAGAGTATGGTTTTATCCATTAACATCATGATTAGAATGTGACAAAGTAAGGCTTCTTAGAAGAAACTTTGTTAATAGTTCCCATAAACAAGGGGAAAATGGTCCCTATTGCAACTGTTATACACCATAACTGCCAAGACAGGCCTTATATATTTAGTCCTAAAACCATTTACCGAAAAAAAAAAAATCCGTTTCTTCATCTAAGGAAGATAAAATCCATCGACTTTTAACCCCTATGGTAATCTGAATATATAGAAACACAGGAAGTCATTAATGTCAACAACTTCTGAGGCACCTGGGTGGCTCAGTGGGCTAAGCTTCTCCCTTTGGCTCAGGTCATGATCTCGGGGTCCTGGGATTAAGCCCTGCATCATCAGGCTCTCTGCTCAGCAGGAAGCCTGCTTCCCTCTCTCTCTCTCTGCCTGCCTCTTTGCCTGCTTGTGATCTCTGTCTGTTAAATAAATAAATAAAATAATTTAAAAAAATCAATAACTTCTGTAGCCACAGCTTTTCAGAGAAGAAGAATCTTTAGCCCACTTTCTAACCAGATGGTTAAACATGACATCTCTCAGTGGTTATGCAAGTACAAATTTATGCCTAAGTCTGATCCCTGCATGAAATGAAAAACAGGAACATGAAGGACCCACATGGATTCCACCCTGAAATAGAACAAACCAGACAGGCTAGGCCACTCTGAGACCCCTGGAGGAGTTTCTGTAAACAGCCTAAGATTAGCCACTTCCTCGTCCTCCTACAAATTAAATAAAAATTTCTCTTAATGGGAGGAAGAGAAAATCTCAATGTTGCCTTGGGGACACATTAAACTTCTATATGAGGCTTAGTTTTTATCTATTTTAGCTGCAAAAGAGTATAGAGCCAGGAACCTTGAGAGCAGAGGTTAAGGCCACAGTTTTCAGACTTCCTTAAGAATGATGGTTTGGCTGTGGCCCCAGTCTAATGTTACCAAGGCCTTGACTTTAAAAAGTAGGGAAAGCTAAAACGGGTCTCCTAGAATTAGCAAGGTGTCTACCAACTGTACTGGTCAATGCTATTCATTTAGCATTGAGGCCTACTATTCTACCTATACTTAATTTACCTTCCCCTATCGTGCAACATGCATCTTTCACTCTCGCCAAGCAGGACTTTTCTCGTCACTCCCTTACCAAAAATTAGAAATGAGAACTATTCCTACTGTAATAGATACAAGAGTCAAATCAAATGAACACTATCCCATAAGGAATTCATTAGTCAAATAACCAAAATAATTGGAAGGAAGCCTAGCCTCAGGCACATCTTAAAGTAGGGGCACAAACGATATGACCTACTATAAAGAGTAGAAAAGGGGTTGATTCTCTAAGAAAAATCCATAGTATTCATGCGAGAAGTATGGATGTAAATTGTGGCAGAAAAAAAAAAGAAACACATGAATGCACAGACACACAAATAAATACTTTATGACACCGTATACTGTGGTCAATCTATGTCAATTCATTTTCTAGGAATGCCTTCCTCCTTTCTTTCAAACAGTCTGTCCCTGCTTAAAATTTCTTTCCTTTTCTATTCTTGTTGAGCTACATTAATCTATTTCTTCTGGAAGTTCAAAACATATACCCTTTATCATTGATTTTTCCTTTGGCATGTGCTACAATGAATAGTTGCCTCTTTTTTCCCCTGAGTGATCAGTTCCAATTTACAAGCAACTTCTGTGTGCTATGAAAGTTAAATTCCAAAGTTTACTGCATGGCAGAAAATTCTTACACTAAGAAACAGTATAATATCCTGTGTTAGAGCTTAGCAAGATTTAATTAATTCATCATGTGACTGAGGTACAATATTAAAATTCTAATTTGACTTTCCAGAACCATCCTAAACCCCTTATTGTTCTCTAATACCTGCCACTTATACTAGAAGAACATTGCTCATTAACCAGTCATTTGTGATGGTTCCCATAATTTGATGAGGGTATTCTGTATTACAAAGGCTGGAGTTACGCAAAAGGCACAGATGCTCTACCAGGTGGGTTGAGTGAGATGACATGGAGACAGAGGATGCAGAACATAATGTGACATTTGTGGGGGATGAGGAGTCTCATGTGGGTGAGGATTAAAATGGTGACCAAGTCAAGACCCATGAGGATGTACATTAGAAAGAAACAGTAGGGGAAGACTAACACAAATAAACAGATACTCTGACACAGAAACATTGAAACACGGCTTATAGCCATGGAGAAGACTCTTTCCTAGCTTAACTTTCAGAAAACTAAAGACTAAAATTAAACTTGACATGGACATATTTACATAGAGAATACATTGCAAAATTCTCCATGCAGACTCTCCTTTTGTGCATGGCTGCCTATTCCTTCTTTGCAAGCATCTATCACTAAAGATTCTAACACTGACAAAATTCAGGATGAGATGAGAACACAAACCTAAGACTGAAAGAATGACCCTACTTACTACGGGGCACTCACAGATGAGAATGGGATGAGGGATGCCACTGAGTGCTGGGATATTAGGGAGAACAGAGTTGATATCAGCTGTGCTCACACAGTAAATACATTGATGGTGTGTACCAAAATACAAACTATTTTGTATGTATGTGTATATGGTACGTTGTATATATGGTTACTCAGTAAATATTAATGTAATGAATGAATGTCCTCTCTAACACTAGAAGAAGACTCCATGTTTTAGTCTCCTTTTAAGTAATTCCTAACTTTTTTTTCCCTAAAGATTTACTTATTTGAGAGAGAGAGAGAGTGATAGAAAGAATGTGGGGAAGAGGAAAGGGAGAGAGAGTCTCAAGCAGACTAACTGCTGAGCCCAGAGCCTGATGTGGGGTTTGATCTCAAGACCCTAAGATCATGACCTAGGCCAAAATCAAGAGTTGGACACTTAACTGACTGAGACACCCAGAGTTGGACACTTAACTGAGACACCCAGTTGCCCCTAATTCCCAACCTGTACAATGTCTTACATTTTTGCAGGTCTTATGTTATATTGTTGACCCACAGGTAATAAACAATGTATACATTTAAACTTCCATTAATTCCACTTATTCTCCTCACCATTTGTCTGTCATAAAATGCCCCTTTTAATTCAAATTTAAAAGTATCTGCATATGTTGGAGCTAATGGAACCTTATTTTTTAACAATTCATCATTTAAAGGGTGACTATGATAAGGTTATAAGACAAATTGCTGAGAATAGTTTCATTTGACTTCCAAGGCAAAACAACACAAAAAATGACCAAACTCTCTGTGATTATTGTGTTTTTGCCAGAAATTACGAAATATATAGCATTTATATGTATCAGGTGATTTCTAAAATCCATGCTCTTGGATCTGCTACAGAACTCACTTCTTTAAATGCTTTTGTTTTGAGACTTTTCTCCACTGTGGCCTTGGAAATGGAGCCTAAATTCTGAAATCTGACTGGTGAGAGCCAAATATTCAGTGGAAAAGAAGAACTATGAGACACTGAATTGTACTTAACTACTGTGGCATCAGATAAGAATTCTGAAGAAAATATCAGCAGGACAGATAGAGGAGAATGATAATTTCTTCAGTGGTAATGAAAAATAAGCTGATGAATGATGAGATCAGAGTTCTTACATTACAAGAGATGTTTAGACCAATACCCCCAGATCTTTATTTTTTTTTGAAATTAATCATAAATCACTTTCAAGAAAGTTTGATTTAAAAATCATGTGGCTTCAAGAATTAATTAGAAAAGTCACAGTGATATGTGTATTTGTAGAACACTTTGACTTTAGATTTATTACCTCCAGTCCTCAGAGCAACTCATATGAACGGCCCAACAATTTTTGAGTTGAGAAGACACAAGCGAGTAATATAGTAGGCAGAATGCTGGAAGCAGGAAAAGAGGAGACATCTCATATCCATTAAATATATATTCTAAACCCTGTCCATACACAAGGCATTTTTTTCAAATATTTTCTCAATCCCATGTTCAATTCTATAAAGCAGGTATCCCACTAAGAATAGGCAGAGAAATATTAAGTAACCTTTGCAAGCTCTAAAATCTATGTGTGAGTCACAGCCAGAGGTGTTCTATATGGCAAAGTCCAACCATCCTTTATCATGATGACCTGGGGGAGTTAGAAGACACATGAGGGCCTGACAATATGCGATGGAGAAAATTACAGACTGACCTCTATATCAAATCATCTGTGTAATATTAGGCAAGTTACTCATCATGCTTTTTTGACCCCACTCTCACATTCTCATATAAGAGTAGCCTGTGAATCTATCTCTTCCCATCTATGAGGTTAGTCAAGTTAATCTAGATAATACATGACTGTCTCTAATATCTCTGCCTCCTTGCTCAGTGCACTATTCAATGTTCAGATAAGGCATCTCACCTCTAAAGGCTAGATAATCTTTTAAAGATGAACACAGGGAAGACTTTACCTCTGCCTACTTTTATCTGGAGTGGGAACAAAATACAGAAGTTTAATTTCGAGCACACACAAAAAAGTTTCCCTTTCTCAACTCTCAATGAAGTAAAGTAAAATTCCCAGCTGCTTTCGAAAACCAATGACACCCTGAGAAGAGAACACTGATTCAGGATGTCAGTGCTAAAACTAGCAGAGCCTCACTGGATCCAGGACAGACTACTGGCCTCACCAAATGCACTGAGCACCCTCCGGCATCATGGGACATCACTGACCAAGCAGCCAACTGACACCAGGGTTCTCATGTAACCAACACCTGTTTTCTTTCCAGTGCCTCACAAATTTTCCCCTAGAAATGTCTCTCCTGTTAGAGAAAACTGAGTGCTCACACACATCTCTAGGAGAACAGTTTTCTTTGCAGTCTGGTATTTTATTACAAAAATTAATTTAGGTAGTTATTTTACATCCTACCAAACCCACCTTTATTTTAATATTAAGCATTAATGGGATAATTTAGCAAATAAAACAAATGCTCCTGAAGTTTGTGACCTTTATTCTCTGCATAGTTATGTGTTCCTGTGGACAACTGTACTTGAATCTTAGCAGCTCAGTCTGCCTTACATAGATTCTGCAATTTGCCTCATATGGACTATAATCACCAGAACATAGTCAATCATCACATTCTGGAATACTATCGTAATATAGCTATCCTATATTATATACTTAGAATAACAGCATTTCCTAGATATTTACTAGTTATTTTGCTGAATGTTTTATCGTTGTTGTTGTTTCATTTAATATTCTTAACTACTCTGTGAGGTAGAGATTTGCATACCCTTACTATATATCAGGAAATAGAAACATACAGATATTCACTGAATTTTCTGACTGACAGAAATCACACAACTAAATCGTATCAGAGCAACCTTTGAATTCTAGCTTGACTAGGGTCTAAGCAATTGCCTCTCTGTGGTTGTTTATACAGAATAACAATTTTAATTTACATGAAGATACTGGATTATTTTATAGGGTATATTCTTATGTAGACAACTCCTCCTATAGCAATCAGTCAGTTCAGTGTTCAGTTAAAATGTGCAGCTCAAAAAACTGTAAAAATAAATGCCACAATCTTTTGGATTAACTTATAAAAAGTAGAATGTAGGAACATTAAATCTAAGATTATATTTGTAGTTTATATATTTTTCTACCCATAACTTAGAGCAGGAATTTTCTATATAGAATTTTCACAGAACACAAACAAGTATATTTAGCTTTTGAGAACTCAAATTTTAGACCAGGAAAAAGCAAAGGACAAGCCAAATGAAAGCTGAAACTTAAGAATGTGAAAATAAGATACAAACATGGGAAATGTAGGTAGTTCATTGGTCATCTAAAAATAAGCAAAACACCACTCTGAATAATAGGATCTACCACAGCTGACTCAAGGGACCAAGCAATGGTTTTTCCAACATTCTTGAGGACATGAAAAGTATCCCCATGTCATGTAGCACAATGAGCTTTGAAAAAGCCCAACAGTGATGGATGAGACCATACACAGTCATAAGAAGCTGGGGTATCAGAAGGCATTGATGAGTTTTCCCAGTGTGCAAATTTACTTTAAGCAGTAAAGCAATCAGAAATTATGGTGACTTGCAGGATTTGCCGGACCCTCCCGATAGAGCCCCCAACCCTTTTTTTAAGTAAATGCCTATAAAATTAAATCAGAGAATCTTTGAAAGAGGTTCAGAGAATGTACTTTGCAAGTCCCCTGTTTTCAACTAAGGAAACAGGTTTGGAGTGGCTTTCTCTGGCTGGGTCCACCCACCAACTATCCTTGGCCAGTGTCCCTCCCGTGAAGCTCTTTCCACTCCAGAGCAGAAGTTCAGCTGTGACTCAGGAAGAAACCAATCACGGGACAGGGTTGGGCTAGAGGGGTATTGTTGTGTCTTCTTCCTGTTTACTCAGTGATTTTCAGTGTACTCTGGGGTCAGAGCAGAAGGGAAAGCTTTGCAGTCTCAGCAGAAGCAACATGACTCTGGAGTCAGCAGCCGCTATTTCTCTTTTCATGAGGATAACCAGCATGTTCTATGACTTTTTTACCCCTGAAAACTTAGCTTAAAATCTTATCAAACTGTTACAGTGATTTCTAGATTCTAGAATCTATTGTACTTTTGAAGAGAATAATGCTTGCAAATTAAGTACCTTTTCGATAACTGGTTATAAATTATCAGTAGCATACCCTAAGATAACTCACCCATTATTTTACAGAGAGCCCTTTGTAAACTGCTCCCCAGAAAGAGCTTTATGAATAAAGGTTGTGGCTGTAATTCACCATGCCAACCTGAGAATCTCATTATAAACATTTCACCACAATCCTAGATTTTCTGTACGAAGTGCTGTATAAGCTAAGGTATGGAGGCTTATTCAAAAAAAAAAAAAAAAAAAAAAACAGAGTAACATTTGTTCATCTGCTATCAGGAAGACATGTTACCAGGATACCCTTAAGGAGATAAATCTATGTATTTGTATCAATCTCTATCTCCATCCAGTTTAGTCAACTCCACTAGGTATTACATAGTATGCAATGGCCACTTATCAATATTTCCATTAGCACACCCTGTATGTTATCAGAAAGGCCATTTTTTAATTTATCATTTTGAACTATAATAGATGTACCCAATTCCTAGTAGAATATCTTCAGCAGGCATTTAAAGAAAAGATGGTTGTTGGGGTTATTTCATTTTACAACATCACATTAGCATTAACTTTTCATTTTACCATGGCAGCCAAAGTATGCATATTATATGAACTTAGATTGTTCTTCTTAAGACAGGATGAGTTGAAGGCCCCTAGGCAGAGCCATTAAGAGATCAGAGTTATATTAAAAATTCCACAAAGGAAGTGAAGGTTTCTATCAATTGGCCCATCTTTGTAAAGTCATTTTAGAAATAAGCAATTCAGCTCCTTCACTCCTCAGTTCATAGAGCTCTCTGGTGGTCTCTCCTTAAGGAAATTGAAGAGAAGTACAAGATCTCTCTTATCCCATGGGAGTTTATGCTCTATTTGATAAAACTGCACTGAAAGCTGAAAGCTATATCCAAAATTTAACAGTAAAACATTTAAATGCAAGATTAAATGCAGAAAATAAAATTTAACATTGATATCAATGCCACAGAAATGGATACTCTGGGCATCCAATACAGGGAAACTTAGATGTTTTATATAAAGAATGAGAGGGAGGGCTCTTTGGAAGTGTTTGATCTGAATTTATCTGAGGGTAATATGCAAATATAAGAAAAAGGAAAACACTCTGTCAAGTATGTCAATGGATTAACAACCTTAGTATAAAAGCTCGTTGACAAAAAAGCTTAGTTGGCTGTAGATTACTATGATCAGAAATTATCTGAAACAAGTGTCATAATATCGGGATCACTGTAGAAGCTCTTGCTGGTCCTCCTATAATGACACTTAACCAAAGCACTGATTTTCAAACTTTAGTGTGTATGAACATAATGAGGTATTTCTAAAATCTAGATTTCTTGATTGTATCCACAGAGTTTACATATAAATTATCTGGGATGGGACCCCAGAATCCCCACAAATCGCAAGTATTCTGGTGATTCTAATGCAAATGCTCCGTGGACTATATTTGGGCTTTGGAAACCACCCTGCTAAAGCACTATTTTCCAGCTGATTCCTGCCCTGAATGAGACTGACAGGAAGAAAGAGTTACCTATTTCAATCACATACACGGTTTTTTTTTTTTTTTTTTTTCATAACTAGATTTAGAGAGTGAGTTAGTGCAGGCACTGGACCATCCAGATACTTGACATTTCTTAGAAAGTGGCAGAGAGCTAGGCACAGAGTAGACGACTAATAGATATAAATAGCTGATGATGGCAGCATTATAAACTCATTAGTCATGTGGCAACGGGTCATCATTCTAAGCATCTTAAGAAGTTAGGACCTCTAATTCCTTCTAACTAAGCGAAAAATGCCACTCAGTGGCCCTTTACTTTTTGGTCAGAGATGGTCTTCTGGGCTGCAACTAGCTGAATGCTCACCCTCCATTCCAAGGTCACAGAACAGAATCTATTTTTTGGGTCTCCTTGCATGTCCTTAGAAACCATGCTCTTCACTTCCTGAGACAAAGAAATAACCAGTGCAAAGCCCACTTCATAAAGTCCCAAATCACCCAGGATGATGAAGATTTTCTTTTTTTATGCTGACCTTAGCACAGCTGTAATGGCTGCAGAGTGGTCAGTCATTTCTAGGTTCCAAGACCTATCCAGGAAGATGAATATAGTCAAATTCTTAGAGACTTACTACATACATACTAATTACATACTAAATGTGTGTATGTGTTGTGATCATGTGGTTTAATGGGGATAGGTAATGTTTATAAATGTTTCTATTTATTCCTCTGGTTACTAGTGGATAGTGTAACACATTTTTAAAAATATGGTATTTGTTTGAGATCCTATAAGACCTTAAATTCTGCTATTCTTAGGAAACAGTTAATTGTCTTATGACTTAAGCTGTACTTCAGCAGAGTAGATTTATTTTCATCTGGTATCAGCGAGACATGATACCAAGAAATCTCTGAGGGAAGATACTTATTTTAGTGCAAAATGCAATGGACAAAACATCATGAGACCCAACTTCTTATCTTCATTTTTGGTTACAAGTAACTGTGTTGACTCTGGGTAAATCATTTCAAGTTAAACTTCAGCTATAAATAAAAGGCAATAAAAAGGTTTCTTATTTGGCTCAAAATATTGTTATCAATCTATAATACAACAGCACATTGCTAAGATTTGAGATTTTCTTTAAAAATAAGTATTTAGGAAAAAAAAGAAGTATTTAGAGAAGGAAACAAGTCATTTATGGAAATAAAGGCAATTTTTAAATACAGCAGCCATAGGTCAACATCTAGTATTTAATGATAACTACTCAAAAGTTAGGGTTGGCTTACTAGGAACTATTTAAGTTCAATATATTTCCTAATATATTGAAATTGAACTTGAAATGATGATTCATACTATTAAGCCACCCTGAAAATGATTCACCCAATATATAGGACACATTCAAAATTAACATAGTATTTAAAATCAGCTTATTAACATTTCTATACACCAAATAGTCTTACTTAGGTTATTAAGTTATTGCAAATATCTTATAAAGATTTCAATTCAACCATTCTGAATTGAAAATAGCAAATGGGTGTGTAAATTAGTGATCTATAACTCTATATTTGAAATACGATGCACAATTACATTAATGTTTTACTTCTTCATGCTTCAAAACATTAGGAGAGTAAAATGAGACTAGGATTCAAGTATATGGTATTGTCAGTAAAACAGTAAATGCTGTTTTTGTCATCTTCCCTATTGCCACAGTAGCAGGGTAACTAGTAAGGCTGGTATTCACACTTGTACTAGTGTAGTAGCAACAACACTTGGAATTGGAGAAAATCTGAGTCCACATTGGTTTATCACTTACTAAAATTTCACTGTAAAATATCAGTAATATGCAGTTTCTTCATTTATCAAAATGGGAGTAATAAAACGATTTCATCTACAGAATGATTGTATAAGTCAAATTTAAAAGAACTCCATAAATTATCAAATTCTTTGCATAAGCTGACTTTCATTATTATTGTTATAAATTATATGTAAACAGAGGCTTTGTCTTTACCCTTCTTTATATTCTGGTCTTTATCTAGCTTAATGATGTGCATTGGAAATGCTCTACATCTAATTATTTTCACTAAGCTTCTTTATAGCTCTTGGTGGCCTTTAAAATTAACTAATCTACTCTAGACATTTTAGAGATTAGAAAAATCACCCAGGAGGGATGTTAAAACTTTGCCCCAAGTGACACTGCTTGTTGGTGACTGAGCAGGACCTTATCTTGACTTCTTATTAGAGTTCTCCAGTTACTTCACTAGAATTACATAATTCATTTCTTTAACACCAAATCTCCAAAGCAGGTCTTGGAGGATGTTAGGAAATGTTCTATGTAAAAGGGTTCTAGGGTCTAAAGAATATACAAAATTCTAGATTAAATGAAATTAACAAATTTTAAAAAGTTGAATCACTACTTTCTTGAATATATGTTAGACTGTGTTGTGATGGAAGTTATTATTACCTGTTTAACAAGGATAAATAAATAAATATATATATTTACATATGTATACATTTAAAACATATGTACACATATGTATGTACATCTCTGCATGTGTTCACATATAGAACATTCACAGCACTGCTTGATATATAGGAAATGATATATATGTGCTTATCATTAATATCACAATGGTGAAAATGATGATCATGATGATGAGATGTTCATAATCTTAAGAGTCATTTAAAGCACATTTCAGAATCTGGGAATGATATTTATATTCTCATTACTGATTACTGATGAAATACACTTCTGAAACATAAAGAAGCATTTTTATCCAAAGGGATTGTTTTTATATAATAATATATATATATATATATATAAAATTCTATATGATATATATATATAATATATATAATTTCCATGCCATGTTGAGAAAAAAAAAGAACACTAAGTTTAGAGGCAGAAAACAGATTAAGAGCTACTCAACTTAGCTCTGTCTTTGCCACCACACTCCCCACTGACATAGGCACACATTAGATATGTATATGTGTGTTGTAGGTCCAGTTACATTACCTTTTCTGGCCTTTGAATTCTCTTATTTAATAAAGTTCAAGATAAATGAATTCTACCTCATAGAGGTCTTACAAGAACTAGTCAGATTCTGTAGGTATGAATTATCTTCAAGTTATTATGTAAGTAAAAGTCATAAATACTGTTTTAGCTGACAATGGAACATATTTCTTTTAGACATATCTGCTCAACTCTCTATGGACTAACATTTGCCGTTATATTTTATTTTCCCATGCTAGGGATATGTGCATATGTATGTTAAAAACATAGTGCCACACAACTGAGATGTTTCTACTAATACCTCATTTTCATTTTCATATAGAAACCCCAAGCGCTAACTCTCAGTCATAAATTTTCAATGAATATATATATATATATATTATTTTTTCAATTATTATATTTTAAGTGAATACAACTTGACTCTCTTGAATATAGGGTAAAAAGATCTAGCATACTAAGTAGATTTTAAGATACCCAATGCACCATAAAATTTTTAAATGAAGGACAAATTCCACAGTGGTAATATCCTGTATGATGGTATCATCAAAAAAAAATTGTGTGGTAATTTCCACATTAGTATTTTGGCAGGTAAAATGCATGTATAACCTGACTTGAACAAGTATTCTCTATGATAGGAAATGAATTAAAAGATAAACTACACTTAAAATTTAGTCACTCAATCATATTTATGACATGTGCATGATTTATAGGCAAAAACAATTGTGAAAAGGCAGTTACCTTCAAGAAAAATAATCTAATAGAAGAGAAGCCATGGACATATGTATTTGTAACAACAACAAAATCCAGAATATGAATGCTTTCATATATAGGACAAACTTTTTGTAGAAGTTAGGCATAGGAAATATTCCTTTATATAAAAAGTCAACCACAGGCATTTAGGAAGAAGATGATATATCTTTTTTCTCAGTCAGACCTTAAGAAATAGAAGAAGGAGAAATATTTATTAGAAATTATTTTGAAAAAATAACACAAACAGTAATTGGAAAGTGTAAATCATTCCTGTAGGCTACAGGTACGTTACATGAAACTGGCAAAGTTCTGGGGGGAAAAGATTTAGATCCTAGAGCACCAGGTTTATAACAAGGTCACGTATTGTAAACAAAGGTGGGAATAAGTCAGACGTGTGCTTAGGAGTTACTGTGTGGCTATCAATAGGCAAGGAGCTTGTTTTGGAAAACCTGAAGTTGAGATGAGATAGAAGACTACACATGTGCATGAACTAGGGAAATGAAGAAGGCCAATCTTTCAGTCTCTCAGCCAGGCAATCAATGAGTCAAGATATAAAGAACCTTTTATTGCCAGGCACCCTGTTTAGTACTGGCCCATAGTGATGGACAAAGAAGTAAAGAAGACCTATATTAAACTAATATGCATAGAAATAAACATGTACTTTATATTGCAACAAATGTTAAGGAATGTTTCTGACTTATGGGATATTGACAAAAATAAGAATGTAAGAAGGAGGAGGCATTTTTAGGGAGTTTAGCTTATTTGTGTTGAATTTGAGGCACCACCAAGGATATTGAGGTGAAAGTGTCTTCCAGGCACTGGGGAAGAGTTCAAACTTAAGCTATAGATGTGTAATGTCAGTTTTATAAAGACAGCAGTTGAATTTATTGGACTAGATGTGGTAACTGGAACAGAGACAACTAGAAGACAAAAACATGGTGAAAAGAACATGGGTATTTAAACCATGACTAAACTGGTACATATAAAATAAGTAATGTGTCTTTTTCCTATCTAAGTCTACTGTACTGTACTGTTCATTTGTAAAACAACAACAACAAACAAACAAACCAAAAAAAAAAAAACCCTCGATTTTTCCATTTATGAAACTATATGTTCAATATCCAGTAAGGCTTTCAATTTAAAAAAGAGAAATAATGGTATGGATGAAAGAAAATTTTAAAAAAGTTGTCATATCTCCTGATTATAGAACTTCCCATATTATAAAACAAGTCATATAATACAAGAGTGTACGGACAACAAATCAACAATTGGTTGGGAGTCACATAAAACTTCTTTTCAAACATCTCAAAATAAATAAATATGTCATTTTCTTAGAAGACTCCTCTGGTTGCAAACTAGAATTTGTTATTTCTACAAGTTCTTTTTCATTGGACAAAGATTAATGACCTGTATGTAACATCCAGAGCTATAAAGACTTTGCTTAACTTTTCCTTTTCTCATTGTACTGACTTTTTTATGAAGAAAGATAAACAACTAACTCATAAAGGCATTTTCCTTTAGAACAGTATTTATTTAAAATATTTATTTATTATACATTTTTTCTACAAAACACAACTAATTCATTATTGACCATGTCATAGCTGTTCACTATAATCCAAACCCACAGAATTTCTTAATGTATGCAGACTATTAATATATAGCATTGCTTCCTCAAAACTGCAATGCTAAAAAAAAAAAAAATTGTTGGATGCTGGATAAGTAAGTACCACCCACAGATATCAAAAAATACTATTTTCACATTGAAGTCTGTCAGCATTGTCAGCTCATATAGAATTTAAATAGGTCATAAACTAACATAAGAAAAAGGAATATTTTCTTGTTCTTAATGAGAAGGTAAAGAAAACTTATTATCCTTCATATAATTATATAAAAGGAAACTGAAATAGAAGAGATGAAAGAAAGACGGCAGGACTTTTTCTGCAGTTTATGGATACAATCCCTGATTTTATCAATCATCCCAAACAAAACTAAGACTTGATAGACTTGAGTGAGTTCAGAAAAACAAAATCTACTTCACTATTAATATTTTACTGTGTCCCTTAAATTTGTTTTCTGGCATTTCACTCTATTGGGGGAATGTTCTGTTTTTTTTTTGTTTTTTTTTTTTTTGTAGAAACTTATTTATATATTTTGAGGAAAAACAACTGACGAAACTAAAATTGACATCAGTTTTACAACCACAAAGTAGGTGACATCAAGATTTATTTGTTACATATCTGACATTAAAGAAAATACAGATGTAAGATACACAAAAATACCAATCTAAAGTTTAGCTTACCAGTGGGGACAGAATTGGAGTGCTGAAGTTCCAATTGACTAGAATCATCAGAGAGTTCGGTCAAACAGGTTTGAGTAAATTCTGGGTTGGAAGCATGCTCATGTCTGAAGCCTTCAGGAGAAAGATAATCCAGCTCAAACTTCACAGTTGACATTGCAAAATTCTTAAAGAGCTATGTAAGTCAAAGTTCACACTACTGAAGTTTTAAAAATCATAGGAGACAGAAAGAAAAAATCACTGTATTATAATCAGTGATAACTTCAGGCTTTCCGGTGATTATTCTCACTTGGAAATCCAAAAGAGATAAAACATGCAGAGCTGACTCTCTAAATTTTCTGTATTCATGCCTTTTCTAGGCAATTGACTTCAACAGGATGGATGGATTTTAGAGTTGTTTTTCTTGACGATATCTTGCTGCCTTAAAATGACAGCAGCACTAACCCCATCTCAGAGAGGCTGCAGTGAAAAGTAAAATGGGATAAGTGAAGGCATAGGCAAGGCTGCAGAGATGCTTTTAGTAACTTGGTATTGGAAGTTCTCATTCACATTTCTGTATACAAAAGATCAGCTGGGTGGGGCTAAGGACTGTAAGAGAATGAAACTTTTTTCCACTGGGCAGCTCATCAAGGAATGTTTTAATATGGAAGGAAATTAATCCTAAATGATATTTCCAGGGTCAGGGTTGTAAGACTATAGTCCTCATGCTTATTCAAAGATGATGATTGTGGAGACTAAAAGGTAAATTAAGCAACAAATCTGCACAACGAAGAAACAATCAACAAAATGAAAAGGCAAGCAACCTACAGAATGGAATAAAATATTTTCAAATTATTTATCTGATATTTAAATATCCAAAAAATATAAGGGACTCATATAATTCACTAGTAGTAGAAGTAGCTGTAATAGTAATAATAATAGTAATTCAATTTTTAAAAATGGGCAAACAAATTTTCATCTTCCAACGACGACATAGAAATGGCCAGTAAATACATGAAAAGGACCTCAACATCACTAATTATCAGGGATACGCAAATCAAAGCCAAAATGAAGTATCACCTCATACCTGCTAGAATAGCTATCATCAAAAAGACAGGAAATCAAAGACGTGGAGAAAAGGGCACACTTATGCAATGGTGATGGGAGTGTAAATTAGTACAGCCACTGTCGAAAACACTATGGAGGTCTTTAAAGAATTAAAACAAAAACAAAAACAAAAAAACAATAAAAAAACCTACTATATGATCCAGCATTCATATTTCTGGGTACACATCCAAAGGAAATAAAATCACTGTCTCAAAAAGATATCTGCACCCTTTGTTCACTGCAACATTATTTTCAGTACTCAAGGCATGGATTATTTAAGTGTCTGCTGACAGATGAATGATAAAATGTGATATACAATGGGATATTTTCAGCCATAAAAAAGGAAATCGGGGGCACTTGGGTCGCTCAGTCAGTTAAGTGGCTGCCTTCTGCTCAGATTATGATCCCAGAGTCCTGGGATCGAGCCCCTCATCGGGCTCCCTGCTTCAGCAGAGAGTCTGCTTCTCCCCCTCCCTCTGTGTCTCTCTCTCAAATAAATAAACACAATCTTAAAAAAAAAAAAAAAAAAAAGGAAGAAATCTTACCATTAGTGACAAAATGGAGTAAACTTGAGGTTGCAATGCTAAGTGAGATAAGTCAAAGAAAAGCAAATGCTGCATGATCTCACTTATATGTGGAATCTAGAAAAGCCATTCTTGTGGAAACAGAGTAGATTGGCGGTTGCCAGGAGCTGGGATTGGAAGTAATGGGAGATGCTGGTCAAAGGGTATAACCTTTCAGTTATAAGATGGCTGAGACCTAGGAATGTAATGTATGGCATGGTGACTATAGATAACAATACTATATTACATACTTGACAGTTGCTAAGAGAGTACATCTTCAATGTTCTCATCACCAAAACCAACAACAAGGACAACAAGCAAACTGTGAGGTGAAGTATGTATTAATGGACCTTGTTGTGGTAATCATTATGAAATATCTGCATATATCAAATGATCACATTATATACCTTAAACTTACAAATGTTATCTCAATGAAGTTTAGAAGAAAAGCTATATTTAAAAAATGGTGGTCAAATAAAATATAGCTTAAGAAACACAAAAGATTGATTTCATAATATGAGCAGGTGATCAGTGGAGGAGCAAATGCTAAAAAGACAGCAATTGAGGAAGTGGATACTGTTGTACTAGTTAAGAGGTAAAGGATGTGATCCCTCTGAGTATCTGGGCAGAAGGTTATGTTGGTCAACTTAGAAATTTTAATTTAAGGGCACCTGGGTGGCTGACTTGGTTAAGCATTTGACTCTTGATTTCTGTTCATGTCAGGATCTCTGGATTGTGAGATCAAGCCCTATGCTAGACTTCATACTGGGCATGGAGCCTGCTTAAGATTCTCTCTTTCTCTCCCCTCTGCTCCTTCCCCCACCACACACACACACACACACACACACACACACACACACACATAGCCCCACCCACCCACACACACACACACATTCTCTCTCTCTCTTCTAAAAAACAAAAATTTAGGATCTCATTCTTACTCATCTTCTGTTCTTGAGTGCATGAATCCATAATGATCACGAGGAAGTACCTATTGACAGAACATAAAAAAAAATAATTTAGCAAAAGCCATCCTTCAGTTTAGAGAATCAAACTAGATGAAGTTCAGATTAGTTCTTTGATGGTCTTTTAAAATCCATTATATATTAATTAATGTATTTATTCATTCAAGTGAGTGTTTATTGACCCGTATTAGGTATTAACTTAGACAGATGAATGTTAAGACAGGTTCAATGGAAAAGATGTGGGCCAAATCTGGACTCAGTGGGAAAGAGAGCTGTGACTGACTGAGATTTTAGTTATAACCATAGTATAAGTTATGGCAATAGATGTGCTACACATGAAGATTGGCATATTTGAAGACTTCTTTGGCCAGTAAAGTAAAATATATATAAAGTAAAATATATATTTTTGAGAAATTAAAATTTGAGAAAGTAAAATATATATAAAAGGTTTGTAAATTCATTGTTGTTAAAATATAAAAAGTATTCTGGACAAAAACTGGCATGTCTTACTCATCATTAGTTATTATAACTGAACAAACAAGGAAAGAAAATTATCTCTCTGCTCTGCATGCTTTTATAAACTATTGCTCAAGGCTCAGGAATGACTGTCATTACAACAGCATGGATAACAAACAAAATGCTATTCAAGCCTAGTCTACTACCATTCTGGAACTGGCATGAAAAAATCTGACTAATATGGCAAATATGGCCAAGTTTCACTGTTAATTACATGATACTTTGCTTATATAAGAAGGTAAAAGCAGAATTAAAATTATAAATAATAATTCAGCAAAATACTATCATTGCTTAAAATAAATATAAAAGTATCAGTACATATTCAGAATACCTGACAAAATGCTTTCATAGTAATACAGATTCTACTTGCTTCCCTACTACCTATGGATTCTTAGCCTCTGTGTTAAAGCTTCTAGAAAAGATGCACGTTGGTCAGTACTGAGAAAATGAGTTGAAAAGACGGTTGGTAGGAAAAGAAAAGCAAATACAAGGAAATGAATAAAGGGTAAAAAATGTGTATATACAATTTAAAGAAAAAAAGTAGTTTCTAGAATCACGAAAGATGGGTTTCACAATTCTCAACTGAAATATCTGTCATGGTGTTTGGTGGGGTATACTTTCTGACAGACAGTCTCAACGGTTTAATTTGAGTTGCTCATGGGTGTTTAACTACTAGGTAATTTCTACCCCCTTTACCGCCCATAAATTTGACCACATCCTTAAGTGTTCCTTCTTTCAAGCAACGATTTAAAGGCTATGGTTACATGGAAATGAGATTTGGACTGAGAGTTGCAGTTAAATCACAACATAAATGATTTTCAGTAAGACCCCTGAGGGGATGATCTCTGATGTCACAGCATAGTCTCATTGTCTCAAGTGGTGGGGCCTTAGTTTTTGAGCATGAAGACATCTTGGAACCAAAAGAGAATACACACACACACACACACACACACACACACACACACACAGAGTTATCCAACCATCTGTATTCATACTATTATATTCTGAGTATCAATATCTGACATAATCATATAAAACTACTTGAAATTCATGAGCATTTAAATATGTTATCAATTACATTTATATACCTTTGAATGTGCTCATATATGTGTGAGAGATGTTACTCATTTGCTCTAAGATAACTCCAAGTATGCAGGCAGATTTATAAATCCTATACAGTAATTTGATATGGCTCATATATCCATAAACTGGGAATTACTATTCTCCAATATATAAAAAATAAGATTTTACTGCTTTGTGTAATAGAGATAAGCAAACTCTGTCAACAAACTCACTTCATTGTCCTTTTCTACTAGTAACCTAGGTATGAACATCTCCTGAGGTCTCCAGAAATGTTGGTGGTAAAGAACCTTCAGTTAATGTGGATACTCAAGAATCAGCTCAGCAGTTCTCTGTTCCTGAGTCTTTAGTCAAAACCTTTTAACTTCCATCCAGCCTGTGTAGACTTCAAGTATTTTTTTTTTCCTTTTTAGTCTGTAAGTACTTTATTCCCTCTCCCTAGTTTTATTGAGATATAACTCACATATAACATCGTGTGAGATAGAAGTATTACCTTAATTTTATTGTAGACATCAAGGTTTTAGTAAAGGGGTTTCCATGACATCTTGGCTAACAATTTTATTTAGAATAGTTTGCTATAAATCTTAGAAAATATCCATGTAAACCTTTAACTCATATCATCTTCCTAATACCCAGAACATGTCCTTTTTTTCCCCCAACCTTTTAGAGTATAAACAGGAGATGGCAGGAAATGCCACACAAAAACCATTCTTTTGATTGGTCCAGCTGCAAATATTTTTCTCTCAACCTGGATCAGTTTATCTCTGTTACTATAGTAACCACTCACTTGCTAGTGATTACAGTAAATTCAGATCTCTAGTCCCTCATTAACTTCAAAACACAGGCTGTATTTACAAACCTTTTTTGTTCTCAGGTATGCTTAATTTTGGTATAATCTGTCTTGGGTTCTCTTAACTGGCCAAACTAACTTGATCTTATTTTGAAAATGGTTAAACTTAACTGTAATTATAATGTTAACTGCATCATAAAAATACATTCTTAAAAAAGAGTAAGGCTTGCTTTTTACATAGTTGTCCAAATATTTACAAGTTGCTGAAAGGAACAATTGTTAGGAATGTCGGACAATTTATTTTTGTTAGAAAAGGTTTCAGAACGACTCTTTGAAGCCACAAATTTATCCACTATGCCTTCCACTGAGCTAACCATTGAACTAACTGAAAAAATTACCATAGAATACTATTGAACTAACTGAAGAAATTTTTAAAAATCTACCATGAGCAAAAGAGTAAACTATAAGAAAATTTGAGGAAATTCTGGAATATATGGTGGAGGTGAGGGCTGAACTGATTGAGTAATGAGCAATTCTATGAGGGCAAAGAGGAAGATGCCCAGGTGTAATTCAGGACAACCTGAATACAAGACTAGACGAGACCCTGTCCCTCCCCCTGCAGGAGCACCAGAGATTGAAGCAAATACAAGATATGTTGCTTTGTTCTAAGCACTATTTGATTCCAGCTGTGTACTAAGGAAGCAAGAGGTCAGTTCACAATCATTTCCTTAATTGGCTATCAGGGCCAGAGAAAGGGGCATTCCCCAGCTAACTGCAGGTTGCCCCAGGAAAGTGAGAGTCAAGCCAGTCTTCTTAGAGAAATTTTAGTACATACTCAGTCTTCCCCAAATTTCCTTCTTTAATTCCCATCAACAGTTGCACCAAGTTCCACTCAACAGTGGTGAAAGCAGAAGACAAGTCAGTGAGTAAGTCACAGGAGTTTGTCTATTTTAATCAAATACCAATTATAGAGTCTCCAGGCACAGCAACTGGCACAAATCATGCACTGAATATAATGTAGGTCATTGCCTGCCAACCCAGGAGTCATTCTGCTTTGCTTAAACTGTGGAGTTACGATCTTTTGAAAGAAAAGAAAAGATATTTGAAGAGAAACAATTTAAAGAATTGAACTGAGCCATCAGATCCAACAAACTTCACCATATCATACTAAATACAATAAAAGAGAAGAAAATTTTACCCCCTACTTTCATGAGATTTGAGAAAATATTCTATATATACAATAGAAAAATAGGCTGCTAGGGGAAGGGAGCAGAGTAAAAGAAAAAGTTGTTGAAAGTAAGTAAGAAGCACACTTAAAAAGTCGACTTAGCGGAAGTACTGGATAACAAGTAAATCATTGGTCCGAAGGCAGACACTTAACAACTGAGCCACCCTGGTGCCCCACAGGTAAATCATTGGTAAAAAGAACATTAATTGACTAAAAATCAACACAAAGAATTATTTTGAATATAGAGCAAAAATATAAAAGTTGGAAATTATAATAGAGGATAGAAAATTTAATATGTACAAATAGAAACTCAAAGGAAAATGGAATTTATGATAAAAATACAAGAAAACAAAACAAATAGGTTCAGTATGGAAGAAACTCCCGACACTTCAAATTCAAAGGATCACATTAATGCCAAGCAAATGCACCAATATTGAAAGAAGGTACATATCTTAACACCACAGATTTCTGGACATGATCTGAATTCCAAAGACTATCTCAAACAAATTTCAAGATGAACTTGGCAGTAAAGGAAAGAATGTGGTGCAAATTTGAAAGGAGGACTTCTTAGCTTCAACATCAAATGAAAGAATATAAAGCAAAGTTTAGAGCAATATGATTAAAAGTGATGTCTCTGTAATTCAAAAGCATAGCAATAATAAATTATTATAAACAAGAAAGACTCAAATTGTGTAACATGAGTGTTATATCTGAAAACAATTATTTGAGGAAATACTCCAGCCAAAGGGGAAAAAAACAAAAGAATCAGAATAAGGAAGTCAAAACAGGAAAAAAAATCATATACATATATATAAATGGTGAGCAAAAATAATCTAGTTAGAAATGCATTTATGGGGTCACCTGAGTGGCTCAGTCGGTTAAGCATCTGCCTTTGGCGCAGGTGATGATCCCAGAGTCCTGGGATCAAGCCCCTGCACTGGGTTCCCTGCATTGGGTTCCCTGCATCCTGCTCCCCACTTGGCAGGGAGTCCGCTTCTCCCTCTGCCTGTTGCTCCCCCTGCTTGTGCTCTCCTTCTCATTCTTGGTTTCTATTTCAAATAAATAAATAAAATCTTAAAAAAAGCATTTATGACTAAATAATTGTTTAAAATTATGTTCTGAAACAAGTCAAATAATTATAAGAGAATTTTATGATTTAAAAATCCAGATTATTGGGGCACCTGGGTGGCTCAGTGGGTTAAGCCGCTGCCTTCGGCTCAGGTCATGATCTCAGGGTCCTGGGATCGAGTCCCGCATCGGGCTCTCTGCTCAGCAGGGAGCCTGCTTCTCTCTCTCTCTCTCTCTCTCTCTCTCTGCCTGCCTCTCTGTCTACTTGTGATCTCTCTCTGTCAAATAAATAAATAAAATTTAAAAAAAAAATCCAGATTATTTCAACAGAATTTAAAGTGAAGGAAGAAAAATAAATAAAATCGAGGAAGAAAAATAGATAAAATTAAGGAATAAAAATAGAAAAAAAATAAAAATAAAAAAAGGAAGAAAAATAGATAAAATTAAGGAAGAAATCATAAGGCAAATTAATTAACTAAAAGGAAACAGCACAAATGATGGTAAACAGATAAAAATGGCAACAAATTAGTAAAATATCAATTAAAATGGGTTAATGGCCATATTGAGACTCAGAATTTATTTCCATTTTTCTCCTCTTTCCCCTAACCCTAAGACATTCCAAATCACATTATGGATTCCAGCTGGAAATGTTATGAGAAATTGTGTCATATATATTTTTTTAAATTTTATTTATTCATTTATTTGAGAGAGAAGGAGAGTGTGTACATGAGTGGGGAAGGGGCAGAGGGAGAAGGAGACTCCCTGCTGAGTGGGGAGCTCGACTTGGGGCTCCATCCCAGGACTCCAGGATCAGGACCTTAACCAACTGAGCCAACCAGGCGCCCCAATTGTTTCATATTTTTTTAAAAAGGGTAAAATTCCTCCAAAGTGTTTAATAATTAAGGACATATACAAGAGGTTGTTTAAAATGGTATGACTTTTAGATCAGTTTAGATCAAGGGATGATGCAGTGATAGCATCATGGAAACTTTCTAGTAATTATGTTTTCCTATTTCTCTCCTTTCTATGCTGGCTAGTAAATCTAGTACAATGTTGGTTGAAATGATTAACAGTGAATATTTTCATTTCATTCCTAATCTTAGCAGAAATTTTTCAGTATTTCACTAAATATATAGTTTGTTTTACATTTTTTTGTAGATACCCTTTTTTATTAGATTAAGGACATTCTTTTTTATTCATAATTTGGTAAGGATTTATCTTTTTTTGTTTTTTTGTTTTTTTTAGATTATCTTTATTTGAGAGAGAGAGAAAGAGTGAGAACAAGCACAAGCAAGGGAAAGGGACAGAGGGAGAGGGAAGAGCAGACTCCCCTGTTGAGTAGGGAGCCTAACATGGGGCGCCATCCCAGGACCCCAGAATCATGACCTGAGCCAAAGGCAGAGCAGCTGAACCACCCAGGTGCTCAGATTTATTGTGTTTATAAATAATAAATGTGAGCTGACTTTTATCAAATGCTTTTTCAATTTCTATTGAGCTGATTAATACCCTGTCTTCCTTTTAATGTTGTAAATTGGTTGTCAGATTTAAAATTAATTTTTATTCCTTTATTAACTTCAACTGGCCTTGATGTAATGAGTCTTCTTAAGTGCTACTAGATTCAGATGGTAATACTGCATCTATGTTTATAAGGTAAATCAGCACATAATTTTCTTTCATATAGTACTGCTAAGATATATTGAAAATGAGCGGTGCCTGGGTACTTCAATCAGTTAAGTGTCAACTCTTGATTTCAGCTTGGGTCACGATCTCAGAGTTGCGGGATCGAGCCCACGTGGGGCTCTGTGTTCAGCAGGGAGTCTGCTTGAGATTCTCTCCCTTCTTCCTCTGCCCCTTCCCAGCAACACCCCCACTCTTGCTCACTCTCTCTCAAATAAATAAATATTTTTTTAAAAAGACATATTGAAAATGGTACTCTACTCATATAAAATAGTTAGAAACTATTATGTTTCTTATTCACTGGAAGAATTTTTTTTTCTTTTTTTAAGATTGGTAATATTTCTTTCTTAAATTTTTGATATAATTAGCTGGGAAACCACCTGGTTTTAGACATTTTCTCTAAGAATTCTGAACTCTTGGGGTGCCTGGGTGGCTCAGTTGGTTGAGCATTTGCCTTCGGCTTGGGTCATGATCTCAGGGTCCTGGGATCAAATCCCATATCAGGCTCCCTGTTTGGCAGGAAGTCTGTTTCTCCCTCTCCCTCTGCTGCTCCCCCTGTTCATGCTCACTCTCTCCCTCTCTCTCTCTCAAAATAAACAAAAAAAATCTTAAAAAAAAAATTCTGAATTCTTGATTTAATCTCTTTAATAGATAAAGAACTAGGTCTTTGTTTTTTGTTTCCCCTCTCCCCCCACAAGTCCGTTGTGGAATGTTGTCTTTTTCTAGGTATTTCCCCTTTCTATCTACTACTTAAAAATTCTTTTGTTTAATGCTGTTCATAATATCTTCATGGTGCCTGGGTGGCTCAGTTGACTGAGCTTCCAGCTTTTGGTTTCAGCTCAGGTGAAGATCTCAAGACTGGTGAGTTTGAGCTGGGCTCTGTGCCAGGTTCTGCACTCAAGTGGGGAGTCTGCTTGAGATTTTTCTCTCTCACCCCTCACCTCCTTGCCCCCTACCCCACTGCTCACATGTCCTCTCTCTTTCTCAAATAAATAATCTTTTAAAAAAATCCTATAAATATATTTTTTAAGGTATGTAGGATCTAAAGCTAAGTTCACTTCTCATTCTTATTGCTGCAAGTTTATAGCTTCTTTCCTTTGATTACTTCTGTTCAGAGCATTATCAATTCTATTGATCTCTTAAAATTGCAAACAGTAAACTGTTGATTTTTTTCTTTTATTTATCTGTTTTATACCTGTTTCTACTTCTGTGTTTAAAATTTCCTCTTGCTACTTTCTTTGGGATTGATTTACTGTTGTTTCCTAGGTTCCAAAGAGGCATACATAGATCACTGATTTTCAATCTTCTTTCCTAAAGTATAAATTTAAAGTTATGTATTTTCTTCTAAACATGGCTTTAATTATATCTGACATGTTTTAATATACAGTTTGCTATTATAAAGTAATCCTATTATTATCAGTTTTTATTCAATAAAAATTGGTTTCTAATTGGCATTGTGATTTCCTATTTGGATTATAGAACACTTAGTACCTTAATTCCCCAAACTTGGGGAATCTTCCTCTCCCCATCCCTGAGTTCCTTCCTCCCTGACTTTCTCTCTTCCTTTCCTCCTTCCTCCCTCCCTTCTATTTTATCTGTTAGTAGCTTAGACATACCAGGCTGGTTTTTGTTAATATTTGCATGGTATAACATTTTCCTCTTTACTTTCAAGCTTTATGCTTTATTAGATTATACAGTTTTGAATCTTTTAGAGAGAATATAATGAGATTTTTAAGAAATCTCATTGACAGTCTTTGTGCTTTAATTGTGCTTAAGTGCATTTATATCAAATGTAGTTGTTGATATATTTGAGTTTCAATCTACCATTGTTTTCAGTTTGTCTCACCTTTTAGGCAGATCAACAGTTTTGTTTTGCTTTGTTTAGTGATTCCTCTTTTCCTATAATGCTATTATACATACTTTAATTTTTGCTTAGTGATTACCGTGATGCAACATACTTATTTGAGTTTAGCAAACTGGCACTTCTGCCACATCTTAAAAAATGCACAGAGTTTAGAACTTCCTAACTCCTTTTATCCATCTCCTACCTTTTGGGGCTATAAATGATTCTATATGTTTTTAGTCCCTATATTATCATGGCTTCTTTGAGATTTAATCAAATATTTACCCTTTGCTCTTCATTTCTTTTTTGCAATTTCAGAGTTTTCCAGAACTTCTCTCAGATTCTACTGTCTAAAGAACTCCCTCTAATATTTTGGGTTTTTGCAGACCACAATGCTTGTTCACAATAATCATTGCTAGGGCAGCAGCTGAGAATATTTCTCCAACCACCACTCACGACTGTTACAGGAGGAAGAGTTTTGCTCCAGCTTCCTAATCTGAGGGAAATTTGTTTTCAGGAAGCACTCTCTATAGAAAAGAGAATCAGGTTTCAGTTTTACCCATGTATCGAAGTGAAGAAACTTTAATACATGTGATCCCATACCATTAGATGAGACCATGTCAAAAGATGGAAACGTAGTGTGAAGGTTTACACATTTCTGGGCTTATTTAAATACAAATATTAATAGTAATTATTAATTGTTCACTGTTAACAAATGAAAATCCTGGACAAATACTAAACTGAGTGAGAAGCCAAGATATCAAGCATAAATCAGAATGGTCCCCGGAAACTACTGTTGAAGGTGTTTGGTTAAGGGGTAAATCTTTGCATTCTTTCCCACATTATTTAATTCTGCAATAACGCATTAAAAAAAAAAAGTCATATACATCCTTGGACCTTCAGGACAGAGTCAAAATTGAGTCTGAGTTCTATATTTCCGTGCAACCCACAGTATGCCATTAATCTTTCAATTTCCTCAAAAGTACTATGAACCTACAGGAATTTACAAATTTAAAAATTTACAAAGTATTCTGTTTCAAGTAAATTTCTTTAACAATAAGAATGTGATTTACTCAAGAAAGTGATCAATCTATTTCATCTATTCATTTGTTCATTTTATTAAAACACGAAACAATTGTGTCAGGCCCCATGCTAAACTACTTGGAGATTTAGAGGAAAAACAGAGAATGAATGTGGATATAGGTAATTGTTCTTATTCTCCATAATCCTGTCTCAGGAAAATCTTATATTCTGTTTTCATGAGAGTTCATGAGAATCCATGCTTATTGTTAATCAAAAATTATTCATTGTTTCTGAAAGTTCTTTAGGGCATATTTTCAATTCAAATACCTTCATACATGCAAGTGACAACATATTTAGCAAAAAAATTGGCAGGATTCTGGGGCTAATACCTAAAGCCTTTTGGAAGCCGAAGTCAAACATCACCCTTTCACGAAAATAGTTACTAGTATTTGGTGCTTGGGGGCACCTTGTGGATTTGCAAAGCATTCCTCTGGCCTCTGTTCTTCCACCAGTCTCTTTGTTATCTTGAATTTGAAGGGGACAGTCAAGCTATCTATCTGTGTGTTAAAAGTCACTGAAATGCCAATTAAGTTCAAATATTTATGGCTTTGGAGCCTTGGAAGTAGATTTCAGGTTAATCTCTTCTGACCTTGAAAAAGTAATTACTACCTTTTTATTTTTCCAAGTATTTCACTGTTTTCAGTGAACCTGGTTGATCTTCGATTTCCTTTCTACCTCTTCCATTCATCTAAATCACCTGAAGTGTCCATGGTTGCTAAATTTTATTAATTTAATAAGATATCTTGCATGAAATTGCCTAACACAGAGGCTGGTGTAGGGACTGACTGATATTTAGAACATCTGAGTTTCTCAGAACATATTCCTTAAACATAGATGCTTCCGACCTACTTGTTTTTGAATACTATGTGGCTGTATTTACAATATCTGAAATTTTGTTCTGGCTTCCAATGAGGTCTTCTTTCAATCTTAACTTACAGGAAAAAAAAAAAAGGACTTTAATTTTGGAACAGTGTACAATTTACAGAAAACTTGAGAAGATATTTCAGAGAGTTACATATGCCCTGCAATGAGGTTCTCTTATTAACTTCTATTAGTATGGCACATTTGTTACAATTAACAAATCAATACTGATACATTATGACTAAAGGAAGTTCTCAATTTTAGATGTTTCTTTTTTTTTTGACATTGAAAATTGTGAGCATTATGTATTTGTAAGGTATCTTTTATTGGAATTTATCTGATGTTCTTCTCATACTTAGACTGGGATTATGGGTTTTGGGAGAGCAAAAATCACAGAATTAAAGTAATTTTGAATTGGGAAAGAATGGGACTTTAGGTAGGGAAAGAAAATGACTCCAACTAGGCGCTGAGGATATTTCAAGCATGCAGACACTGAGACAGAATGAAAACAAAGATAAGGAAGAAAAACCAGACCACTCCGTTCCAACTGCTAGGGTTAAAATGCTTTTTCCGATAATTATATTGTGACCATAGAAAGTAAAAAATGACCACAGAAAATGACTAGGCCTCAAAAGAGAAGTCAGGCATTACAAGATGTTATCATAAATCCCTACTCAACAAAAAGATATCATGGGAATTGTAAGGCCACAAGTTTCTTGGTCAGTTCTAAATAAAAGCCCTCATTGGGTGACCCATTCAGGACCCCTCTAATTCTAGATCCTTTTTTTTTTAACTTGTTCTTACTTTCAATAAACTATCACTTCATCCTTTGTGTTCATAAGATTCATTCACTCTTTGAGTCTGTGAGAAGAACCCTGCAACAATTTCATTCCATCAGACAAAAGATATATACCATTTATGATATTTGTCACTGTTGATGTTGACCTTGATCACCTGGCTAGGGTAATGTTCATCAGGTTTCGTTACTGCAAAGTTACCAAGTTTTTTTTTTCCTCTCTCAATACTGTAATCTTTGGAAGGAAGTCTACTACTTTGCTTAAGTAGTGGGGAGTTAAGCACTTTCCCTCCTGAGAACAGAGTATATAAATTATTTGTCTGGAATTCTTTTACACAAGAGAGTTTTTTCTCCTCACTTACTAATTTTTTCAATCAGTTATATATACCAATATGGATTTGAAAGGTCCCCCACTAATGGGTCCGTGATTAAAGGAGCAAGAATGATACAAACTGAAGGTCAAGCAAAGCTTTATTTTGCACCAAGCATCAAGAATCAAACCGACCGGCCGGGGCCACGCCTCTTACAGAGAGGGCGACCTCTCTCTGCCTTACAGACTAGCTTTTAAGGGCAAAGGACATGTGGTTGGGCTTGGCCATGCACAGGTGGCCAATGAGATTGTAACACACAGAGAAAGCTGCACAGTCCTGCTAGGTCACACATAAGTGACCAATTGAATTACAATTTACCCTATAGTAGACATTTGAACTAGCCTATCACCTTGGTCAGAATTAGCACCCAAAATGTGCCCAAAGGGTGGGGCCCATACTCCTTGGTAGCTAGGGAGACAGTATGCCCCCCCACCCCTCACTGATTGGATGTCTCCACCTGGCCTGACCCACCCTTGTATTTGGGCTTTTTTACCTGGGACTGTTTTCTGGGACTTGTTTTTAAGTCAGTCTCCTGGGGGGAAGGGGGGCAGGGACAGTTTAAGTTTTACTGCATAAACAACAAAATGACTGTTTAATCCAAGATGGAATCACTCTGGCTAAATAGGCTCTTACAGATTCACAGATATTTATTTTATACTTTGAGTTATAATCCAGTACTACTTTTTCTTATTTTTCTTGCTGAAATTGTTCTGGCTTTGACCACTGCAAGCTCCTTCAGTTTGGTCATGTGATCCTCTTACAACCCCCTTTCTGACACTGTTAGATACTTGAGAGTAATCTAACACATTTCTTGCCCCACTCTTAGATCAACTGTTTCTCTGTAGAGACCCAGTTTTCTTTGCTGGAGAATGGCGTTAGAAACCAAGGTATGGCGCTCGGGATATTATTGCTATCCTGATGTCATTTCCTTTAGGCCATCTCAGCTGACAGAGCAAAGAAATACATATGTTGATAATAACTGGTATTTATACACATATTTATAAATATTTTGTATGTAGCTATATCAATCTATACTAAACTAAATATGAGTTCTTACTGATGTCTCCCAGCTCTAACCCATTTCAACATGTATCATTCTAGCCTCCTGCACTTATCTAAAACCTCCTGCTCCAATAGTGTATCTGAGTCTGCTTCTGATATTCACCTTGTTTCTTGACTTTTTGCATGCTTTTTAACTTTTGTTGAAATCCAGACAAAATTGGTAATAGTAGTTGGTCTGTATTTTTTTTTTTAAGATTTTATTTATTTGACAGAGACAGACACAGCGAGAGAGGGAACATAAGCAGGGGGAGTGGGAGAGAGAGAAGCAGGCTTCCTGCTGAGCAGGGAGCTGGACACAGGGCTCTATCCCAGGACCTTGGGATCATGACCTGAGCCAAAGGCAGACACTTAGCAACTGAACCACCCAGGTGCCCCAAAGTTCTATATTTAATGTTTGTTGTACCTGTTGGTGCCAGAGGCTTTGAATTATTCTGTTGTTTTTTTATCTCCCCAGTTGTCTCTGGATTTCCAAAGAACTCCTGAATAAACAGAGTCCACATACTGAATGCAGCTCTTTTAGTTATAATCCTGTATTCCATGAATAGAGCACTGTGGTGGGGGTGGTAAGATGTAGCAGGGGAGGTTATCATTCTATAAACCTATGATTAAATTTCAGTTTTCCAGTGGGCCTATACGTCTCACTCAATTTTAGAAAAGGAACATATCCCCTCCAAAGAAAAGGGAAACCAAATGTTTCAAAAACAAGGAAACATGTCATTATTTTACAGATGTACTTCTTTTTTTAAAAAAACTTAGCCAAAACCGAGTTCTAATTATTGAGAAAATGATTTATCTAACCTCAGTTTTCTAATAGCTGTTGTTTACTGGACTTAACGATAGTGTTAATATATTATCCATGGCCACACCTCAGATTTACAGAAGCAGAAATCCTTGATCTGGAGTTGGAAGAGCTGCAAGTTACAATAGCCATTTGTCAATTTCAGTAATGAACCATATCTTGGTACTAGTGTATTAGATACTACCCAAGAGCCCTTCAGCTATTCAAGATGTTATGATAAAAGATTTTAAATATTTTATGCTGGTTATCTCCAAAAACTCACTTCAAGTTTTAAAGCAATTTGGAGATCATATAATCCAAACTTTCCATTTTATTCTATAAAGTCCACTGAAATTAGTTGACTTGCTTAAACTTCCAGAATGAGTTATGAAAAAGAAAACTAAGGCAAACTCCAGCTTGAATCCTGAGGCTTAGTGGGAAAAAAAAGGATTTAAAAAAAAGGATTAAAAGATCTCTTCTACTTGGTGTCCAACTTTAACTTTATTGAATAGTACCTTATCTTAAAAGTCTTTTGATCCTAACTCTATTATTTTAACCTAACTAGAATATCTTCCAGATATCATTTTATAAAATACCTTACATATTAACAGGTTCACACATTATATCAAAGTTGCTCAAAACTCTTCAATCAGTCAGACTGATTACATATCCAAATATATTTTCATCCAATACCAACAACTATTGATAGAGGGAAAAGTGTTCTAATCTCATTACATTTACTATTCACATAGATAATGCATATTGCAAAAGCCCTGGGTATTTGCTTCCTAACTTTTTCAAAAGAGCTGCCCAAGATTAACTTATGGGAATCAATCTCACAAACCAAAGTATGTTTAAAAACTCTTAGAGTTAGAAATACTCAATTTAGCACGAGTTTTATTATAAATAATGGAAAAGTTATCTGAATGCATTAGCTGCATATTCCATCTCCTATGAGCTACAGCCACAAAAATCCTTTTTGTCAAACCACCTCTGCACTTACCATATCACATGACTCTTAGCTTAAACCAACAGGGCATTCTAATGCGGAAAGATGACTACATGGGTGTTCCTAAGAAAAATGTGTTTAGAGCCAAGCAGTCAGGCACTTACCAGGAAATCCCAGGATGATATAATGATACATTTCTCAAGAATATAAAGGTTTCATAAAATAAATTTGCAAAGACAAAAAGAAAAGGAAACAATTCATTTTTCTTAGAACCTTAGCCATTTGTGGAGTAGACTTTGACCTGTGTTATAAAAAGCCTTACAATTCTGACTTGGCCCTGGGGCTCATAGGGTTAAGGATAAATATACCTCCTAAAGTCACCAGATTCAAGAAATTGCACATTATTTTTTAATGAAGACGTTAAATCGAATATCTCAGTAGAGTTACTAAAACAGATGAAAGTAATACTTTAAAAAAAAAGCTTCAATTGTAATGGTCTGAAGAAACACCCTTATAAAACTAGATTTAATCTAATAGATATCTTATACTAAAACATGTTATCATGCTATAAAATAATGGTTTGCAGCAGAGATAAAATCATTTTCCTGACTCTTCATCCGAAACAATCAGAAAGGCAGCAGAGTAATGCAAAATGTTAGTACTCCAAAATTATATAGACCTGGATTAATCCTGTCTCAGCTATTTAGTACTTATGTGCACCTATTAAATTTATTTGACATATTTGAATCTGTTTCCCCATGTGTGAAAAGGAGAATAATGAGATCCACACCTAGAAGGATAAATTTAGGAGTAAACGAGACAATATATTCAAAGTTGCTAACACAATGTCTAGCTCATAACTACGCATTCATTCAACACATGTTTATTAAGTGTCTGCAATATGCCAGTCATTGCTTTAAGCATTGCTTATCAAAATAGTAGGGACAGAAATAATAAAGCTGACAAATCTAAAGTGTGAAATGATGAACAGTAAGCATTATTTTTAAAAACCCCATGTTAGGTAGAAAGACCACACACAGAAGGGTGGTCAAGGAAGTTCCCTGGGAAGGTATCGTATGCATGGAAAATAGAAAATAGGAATGTCCTTTGTGGATATCTGGAGCAAGAGGCTTCCAGGCAAAGAGAAAAAGTCTGTGAATAGGGTATGTTTGCTTGTTTGAGGTTAGTGGGTTCAGAGAGGTTCTACTATGACCCTGCACTGTAACTTAGGCAATAATATCACAAATAGCATCTAAACTCCATAGCTAAGAACAAGGCCACTGAGATCAGAGTGCCTATGTCCATGTTGTATATCTACTTTTGGCAAGTTACTTAACCTTCTAGGTTTCCTTATCTGTGAAGTGGGAACAACTATCCCCTATGGTTGTTATGAGAACTAAATGTGTTAATAAATATTAAGGTACTAGCATATAGTAAATATCAAATAACTCTTATTTTTAAATTACTAACAAACATGGAATAGAATCTCTTGTTCCTCAACCTCTAGTTTCGAAGAATATAACTCAATCAGAATTACTGGATTTAATATTTAAAATATATTTTAATTGTGTGAATCTTAGGGATGCTTTCTATTCTGGAAGTAGGATTTTCCTATTCTCTTGTTTTATTTTTAGGTTCCTTTTGGATAGACTTGGGGTTCTGTTTCTTTCCGAACTTTAGAAATCTTACTTAAGAGCTTTGCTATCTCTTGAACATCAGTGAACTATACAAACAAACATTTTCAAGATTGATGAGTCATAAAATTCAAAGAAGAATTTTAAAATTCAAGAACAAATAGTTTTGATGTTTTCTTTTTGAAAACTTTTGACAGTTGGGTTAAAGATTTTATCAACTTTAACATGACTGGAATTTGGCATTCAGATAAAATGCAGATTTCATTGCCTATGATAATGCCTTTTGTATTAAACTATGAATTTGCTTCTTGCTTTCCCAAGCATTTTCTTATGCAATTCTGTCAACAACACAGTGAAATGGGTTTTATTACTCCTATTTTGAAAATGTAGAAACTAAGGTTTATAGAGAGTAATTTAATATAATTGTGAGGTTAAATGTTAGAATAGAGTTTAATTTTTGGCATCTTGAGTCCAAACTTTATTCCTTATTGCTATAGGATGAATATTTGGATCCTCTGAAAATGTATATGTTGAAATCTTAACCCTCAAAAGTGATGGCATTAGAAGGCGGGGCATTTGAGACGTATTTAAGTCACAAAGATGGTGCCCTCATGAATGGTTTAGTGCCTTATTAAAGTGGCTCCAGAGAAGTTCCCAGTCCCTTTCACCATGGGAGGATATAAGAAGTGTGGGACCAAAAAGAGGACTCGCACTTGACTATGTGGGCTCCCTGATCTTGGACATCTAGGCTCCAGAACTGTGAGAAGTAAACTTTTTATGTTTATAAGCTACCTGGTCCCTACTATTATGTTATAGTGGCCTGAATGAACTAAGACAAGCACTGAAAACATAAACTTTCTTAATTTTGCATGCACCTAATCTACCATAGGGCTCACAGTAATGGCTTTAGCTCATAGTATTTATTGTATTTACATAACATATAACACACAATTGGGCTTCTGTTTTACAACTGTGTATAACAATTATTATCTCTTCTAATATAAGTATAAACTCCTTGATAAAAAAAAATTGAAAAAATATATGGTTTATAAAGAGTGTATGGACATATAGGAATTTCTTGAAAAATCTTTGATTAAATAAGTTAAAATATCTGCACTTGGAAAGATTATAGGATTTAGAGCCACACATATTTCGATTTAGATTTAAAAGCTGCTGTTTGACATTTCCTAGATCTAGATCCTGGGTAATGGTAATGAGTCCTTATTACCTTCAGCTATTCAATGAGACTAATAATCTCTTTCTACCATGGTCATTATATGCATTGAATAAAATGGGGAGCAAAAATAATTTTCCCTGTTTCCTTCTGAGGTCTTAGCTGGGCTCCCTGTAATAATAAATGGATGAATAACTGAAAAAAAAAACAGAAGTTAATTATGATGTACACTCCATGTATACATGAGAGATACAAAGAGAAAAATGAATAATTCCTCAAGGTGGCTTAGAATTCAGGCTTAAACCCCATTTTAACAGGGAAAGGGGAGGAAGGAGCAGCTTCTTAGGGGAGTAGGAAGTTTGGGTGTGGTGCTAACTTCTAGTCTCCTCTCCTATAATAAGGATCAGTCTTCCCTGGTTGATGAAACTCCCAGGAAGGGGAATTAAGACAACTGAGTCTCTCTTGGAGAATCTGTCTTTAAGGCAGATAGGGAGAGTTCAGAGAAGGCCTTTGCTTGGCTCTTACAAAAATCCAGGAATTAATTGGAAAACTGTCATATATTACAGATGATTATTTTATACCACTGATTTCTTAACACTATAACAAATTTAACTACATATCTTAATACAAAAATATCTCGAGTTACACGAATAAAAACACCCCCTACTCTCTATCCTAGAGATACTGCATTGTGCAGGTAGGACACTCCTCTTGTGTAACACAACACTGAGTTTGTAAATTCAGTCTCCTTCTACTGTCACTGCTTTTAACAGAAGTACAGGGTCTCTTACTAGGATTACTGTTTTCATCTCCTACCTGATATTGCTGCCCCTTTTTCTTAATTTCATCAATCTATCATTCAAATTTCCAATTACATAATCTCTCTTTGTAAAAAAGGAATTTTTAAAAAATTTTAGATGATTCTTAAAATGTTAAAACAAAAAAACAGTTCAAGGGGAGCCTGGGAGGCTCAGTGGGTTAAGCCTCTGCCTTTGGCTCAGGTCATGATCTCAGGGGCTTGGGATCAAGGCTCTCTGCTCAGCAGGGAGCCTGCTTTCCCCTCTCTCTCTGCCTGCCTCTGCCTACTTGTGATCTCCCTCTGTCAAATAAATAAATAAATAAAATCTTTTAAAAATATAGTTCAAGGAGGAAAAACGTTAAATGTTCATATTCTTAACTTCCAGAATCAACCACCTTTACTATTTTGACACAACTGACTTCAAATAATTTTTTAGATGTATAATTTTGAAAAAAAAATCATTGTAATAGTTATTAGTTATTAAAATAGTAAGTAACTTCCCCTGGAAATCAAAGAACATTACAGATAAAACTGAATCTCTTCTTTGACCTTCAATAACCCATTTCATTCCTTCAACCAAGCACTTTCTTGGAAAAAGTTAGTAGGAGTAAGTTATCCAAATCCCTTAACTAGAATAAAGTTCTCATATTTTCAGGAAAACTTAAAGTTTTATACAGTAGTGCACTATGATATCATTGTCCTAAATCCTACATTAGGTCTAAAAACTTATTGCATTTTTCCATTACATAGTACAAATATATCTGAGCAGTCCTACCTTTCTTCTTTGCTCATAAAAATCTGGCTTAATTTAAGACCCTTTAAAAAATATTACAACATCTGAGATGCCTTCCTCTATTCATTCAGCAGAAAGGATTATCTCTCTGTCATAGAACCTATCACACTTCTCTGGTATTACTAATATTTGTGGAATCTTTGCTGCTGGTCTGTGAAGGACTTGAGAGCAGAGGCTATCTCATCTTCATGTCTGTAGTTTCTGAATCAAACATGCTACTGATCTCTAGCCTGGGATGAATAAATCTTTGTTTTAGATGAAAGTAGAGGAAATAGTGACAATGGGTGTGGAAGGATGGGAACAAGACAGAAAGAAACCCCAATTTAGTATTAATTTACTCACATTTAAATCAAATATTTTAGGTGAAAAAGCAGAAATAGTATGTACAATGTGGAATGGAAAGGTCAGAATAGACTCATAGGTAGCAACTATTTGAAGAATTCAGTAGCTTTCCTGGGATAAAACATTTGTTTAAAAATTAAGTTGTTCGCACTAGAAAAGTGTTCTGCTTGACTGAATGAGAATTGTTCTTAGAGAAAATTTTAGAATACAGAATTATCAAATGGATGTATGCACCACTCTTAAAACTTAAATTTTCTCTGAAAATGAGAAATTAGTAAACTATGTATTTTGCAAATAATTTTATAATTAATATCTCTAAAAATGAAGACTTAGAATCCAGATGGACTTATGCAAAGAGTATTTTTGCTTGTTTGAGTTTCATGTAATTCTAGCCATATCTCTCCATTTGGGGACTCCAAAATAAGATATATTGGTTCTATGACAAAGGTCATAGAACAAAGGTCATGGGTATGACAGAGAGATAATTTACTGATGATTAACTTATACTTATTGGTTAATCTAGTAGTTTCAAAGTAATGATATTTTGGTCATTGTTTTAAATTGGAAACAGAAAGGTAATGTTGGAATTATTAGCAATTATATCTAATATTGTATAAAATCTAGTTGCATAAATATGATATTACCAATGTATCTAAATTATAATGTTATTAGTTATTTCAAAACAACAGCTCTGAGTCATTAATTAGCTGATGCTTTCAGATCAGTTAGATCAAATGATGAAAGAAAGGGATGAGTAGATTTCCACCAACCAGTTATAACAGGAAATTTGATTTAGAATAAAAATATATACTTGTGTGGAAATACTGATTCCTTTTGTATTTATGGAGTTTACCTCACCAATAATAAATTTACCCTATAGAGTACACATTGACCAATCATCTGTATCTTAAATCTTAGCTAAGCCAGAAGTTGCTTTGTAAAGTTGCTGAGACTATCTCACTCTCTAGGCCTACAGCAAATAAAATGACAGGAGGACTCTCTCTAAATAAGGCTTGTGAGCCCTTTTTGAAGTTATTCTACATCTCACAATGAATTCCAGTCTTGTCAATTATAACACCACTGGTTCTATATTGAATATACCAGTACAAAGGACCAATCCAGATGGGAAATATAGATAAAATGTGCCTCAAAACAGAATTATTCTGTGGCTTTTAGGTAACAGAATTAATCAGATAAGATATCTGTTAAATTGTGTAAGCAGCAGACTATAGTAATTAGGTTTCTTGTGTTTAAACAACTTAAAAATCCTAATGTTTACTTACTGCTCATGCATCTGTGTGTGTCCTGCAGAAATACAGATTAATCTTGAACAACTGTATTCTTTCCAAGTAGTAGCAGCTTGAAAAAAAAAATCATCTTTGGGGCGCCTGGGTGGCTCAGTGGGTTAAGCCTCTGCCTTCGGCTCAGGTCATGATCTCAGGGTCCTGGGATCGAGCCCCGCGCATTAGGCTCTCTGCTCAGCGGGGAGCCTGCTTCCTCCTCTCTCTCTCTCTGCCTGCCTCTCTGCCTGCTTGTGATCTTTGTCAAATAAATAAATAAAATCTTAAAAAAAAATCATCTTTACAAAGATTTCATTAAAGTGACTTATAATACATGAAATACTTCATTAGAAGGAATCTCCAAATAAAGAATACTTTACGTCCCAGATGGAATTCTTCAACTTGGCTTCCAACTTACTAAAGAATCAGTTTATGACCTAAATCACATGAAGTCCAATGGTGGGAAAATTTGTTTTTTACATTGAATACATTTTCTAATTATTCAAGTATCAACAGAAGATATGCTTCAAAAGTTTGTACAAGCTTTAGTCTTTTATCATTTGTAATCCACTTTTTTTCTTTGAAGTCAATCAAGTCCCCCAGAACTAGCACTACAGGATTATGTTAAGTAGATATTTATATTGTTAGGTAGAGTTTGATAGTTCTTCAAAATGGAAGGTTCGCTGCGCTAATAGGATAGGTTTTCCTAGAAGGGTTCTAAAATCCTGTCTGCAAAAATTTGGTAGTATCTATTTCATAGATGAACTCATTATTAATCTATTAAGGAATGATGACAAGTGCTAACATTTGAGTGCTTAAAGGTAACATGTCTTATGATAAGCATTTCAAATGAATTATTCTTTTTAGTAACTTCACAGCAACCATGAAAGGGGTATTTTTAATGTTTACTGAGAGGAAAGAAAGGGACAAAGGGGTGGAATAACATTACCAGTTTACTCAGATAGTAACGGAGACAGGATATGAAACTAGGCTGTGTGACCTAGGGCTTACATACTTCATACTACTAATGATCATTCCATGCTTGCTACTTTACATACACAATCCTAAAACCAGGCGTGTGTGTATACCACGTTGTTCCAGACAAGTAAAGTGAAGGTAAGTAATTTGCACAAGGTAACATCTTTATATAGAACCAAGATTTATGTCACTGTCTTTATGACTCTAATGCCTGATTTGACAACAATTTGACTTTGCACTTAAGACTCACAACTTCCAGAAGGATCATGTGAAGAACAAGGGAGAGAAATAAAATGAAGCTCTGATCAATGAACTCCCACAGAATGCTCAGGAACATGCAAGAGAGAACATCGTTCTTCCTAAAACATAAAGTGAATCTACTGTACAAAGACTATTTCTGAATTAGACCATCAATGACCAATGGGAAGTGCTTTTGAGCAGAAGTGAACAAAGTACTTTTCCTTGATCTTATTTATTCTTTTTCCTTAGCCCTCAAAATTCTCAAGGCATCATTTAAATGAAATTGAAACAAGCTAATAAGCACTGCTACTGTTAAAAAAATCAGATAAAAAATTCCCATATTTAATTCTAAAAGAATTAAAAAGGTAAAGTAATGAAGTGGGCAGACAAACCTGAGTATGACTCCTGACTCTAGCACCCATTAACTATATGATTTAAGGAAAGTTCTTTTGCTTCAAAGAATTCTAATTGTCCACTAAAACAAAAACAAAAACAAAAACAAAAACAAAACTGTATTTAACTTTAACTCACAGCATTTTTACAAAACCAGATGAGCTCAACCTGTGCAAATCACCTAACATCCTGCCAGGCATATAGTAATTATTATATTTTGTATTTCTTTACCATTCTTCCTACATGCAGTATACATTTCTTTGCTCAAATGAGCATTAACATTTTTTTTCCCTCTGCATTCCCTTTATGTTCCTCTTGGCGTGATTAACCCAACTCTACTTTCAAATATCACATATATTAAATGGAGATATTGGACATCATGAACATATATGGAATATAATAATGAAATACTGTTTCTTAAAATATTTTTCCACTAAGTATAAGAAGAAATGTATAAACGAATACTGGATTATTATGTAAATCAAATTCTTACTGTGAGTTACCATCAAAATAGTTGAAATACATAATTTGGTGCAGTTCTGAGGGCAGAGTAGATGCCAAGTGAACATATAGTAGAGTATTTGCATCAGATAAGTATTGTACCTGGATTCTAATAAAAAAGATGTCCTTTAAATAGTCAAAAGAGTTTTTTTTCTTGCATAAAACAAGGCCAAAGGCAGGCACTCCTGGTTTTACCTGATGCTTCATAAAATCATGAAGCACCTCAACTACTTTTATATTTCTGTACAACTGTTGGTTGTTATCATGCTCAAGCTTTCCCACTTATTCAAGATGAACACTGACGTGCCAGCCATAACATGTTAACATCAGCAACACACTTAACAATAAAGACTAATGTGAGTATCCTCCCTCTCCTCCAAAAAAATGAACCCTAGATCCCTTTTAGCAATTCAATTCTCATTTCATCCAATAAAACTTAGTTGCATGGCTGCGGAAGCTGAAAGGAGATGACTAAGATAGAAAGATCATTCAGTTGAGCTCAGTTAGTAAGGAAGATGGTAAAAGTGTATATATATTAATAGGCTCTTTGTCTAAATGGGGATCAGTGTTTGTATTCCGCACTTTGTCTTCACTCATGGGAAAGAGGTCTTTTAGCATTTGTACATATCAGAATTATGCCATGTAGTTAAGGCAAGCAATAATAAGAAAGGTTTTGCTTTCCTTGTAGATGTTCTACTCTTGGCAATGTCAGCAATAATTAAAGGAGTAATTATGAGATAATGCAACATATCCTAGTGTGAAGTGGGTAAGAACATAAATGGAGGGGAGAGAATAAAGGAGGATGGGAGAAGCTTGAGGGTAATCAGGAAGGGTTAGCAAACACCAGGGAACAGATAAGATTAGGCAGATGGAAAAATATAAGTTTTCTCTGTTCCTCAAGATGCTGTGAGACCAAGGTCTTCCATGCACACTGAACTTGGGCACCTTCTCAGCTATTCCTGGTTAATCTCAGACTTGCAAATAAATAAAAGGATGAATGGCTAGAGGACTTACTGAGTGAAGTTTGCCTACAGCCCCACAGTACAACAGGAATCAGTCACTTCATTTATCTAAAAGGATTAAAACAATTCAAAAATTTTAGCGATCATATTTATTGACCGACTCTTTCCATTTTTTCAAATAATTACTACTTCATATTAATGTTTTTCAGCAAAAAACATGTAAATACTTACCACTTTTTTTTTTAACATTTGGTTGAGAGCACTTCAGAACTACCTAGCTCAGTCCCTCAGATAAGCAAAACAATACAGACTTTGTTAGCACTTTGGTAGTGTACAGTTCCAGTCAGAGTCGTTTTTTGTTTCCATTCCAAGTCTTTATTCTTACTGGTACTGACCCACATTATCTTCATTGTCTCAACTACCTTAAAACCACTGTGATGCATGCTGGGGAGTTTTCTTAACATGATCAAAGGTCCTGGAAGACTAAAATCATCTGGGTATTGGTCAGTTACAAAATAAATATGCTAGCTACATATGCCAGGTCTATAACTAGCTCTGAGAGTCATCTTGTCTTTAAGAAACTTACAATTTATGTCCCATCTCATAAATTTTTGTTTCCCCTTAACCTTCAGGGCACTCAACAAATATTGGTTGCTGATACTCTGAACTACATAAAGGTGAGTCTAAGGTTTAATATTAGTGAAAAGAGAATTTAAAGATCATTTATAAGAAGGCCCCACATACTTATAGGGGCAAATGGAACTTCCCTAGTTGCCATGAATGTATTAATGTACAATCACAGATGCCAGTGTGAAAATGAATCTCAGATATTTTTGGTGGAGAGGGGAGAAAGAGTGAGAGAAGGGAGGAGAGAGAGAGAGAGAGCTCAAGTTCATAAGGTGAAATGGTTAAAAAAATGATGAAAATATCCTAGAATGGTACATCTATCCCCAAATCTTTTAAAATACTTATATCAGCAAATTCCAAGTTGTGTTCCTTAGGATACTAATTTCTTCAGGTATTAAAAGTGTTCTCATAAATTTGAAAATAAGCACTTCAAGGATATATAAAATGTCCATTAGAAAGTTAAAATCTCATGTTTTCAGGAAAGAACTGGATTATTAATTTAGTTCCTCTAATGTATGTATTTTTAAAAAGAGATCCACTCCTTTGTTTTTGTTTTTGTTGTTGCACAGTTACTAGCATTTTGGGATACTTAGTGTACCATAAAACGCAATCCAAGAAAAACTAAATTAAATTCATTTAACAAGGCTATCACCAATATCACAACTAACAATTAGTATGAGGATATCACACAACAAAATGTCATTTCATTATAATTGTTTTCAAAAGTTTGGACTGGTTAACATTAACTTAAATTATCAAAATAGCATTTAACTTTCAGGATAGGGAGATTCTAGGGTCAAAACATAATCATTTTCTGGGCCAGTCCATGACCTTTGCTATAGAAGATTTCAATAGGATGACAATGTCTGTACCTTTACTATGCACTTGTCAAGTATATGAGTACAAATACAATGCTATCACCAACTCTTGCACTACAAAGTCTTAAATGGAATTTTAATGTTTTCTTTTTCTCCCCACACATACTATTTCCTGTGCTATTTTGTTTCACATTGCTTTCACTTATGTTATTTTTCCATGAGAGTAAATCTTTCCTCTCTTTGTTCTAAAATGATACAATATAACTTGTTTGAACTTCAGAAATAATTCAAACCAATGAGAAGGTGATTTGACATTAACTCTGCATGAATGTCTCTTGATATATACATATCTATTTTGTATACGGTGCCTTAAGAGAAAGGAAACTAATTGTACATATTTATGCATTTGTTTCACCTCTTATTTTTATACAGTGTCTAAATTTTGCTTGCTATTGTAGCTTATATTGTTTATTTTTTAAAAAAGTCAGATGGATGTATGTTTATTTTGGAAATACCAATCTTATTTCTCACAAAACCAAGAGATCAAGTTAGTATGTGGTGACAATCACACTTCAAAGAGAGCAAAATCTCTCACAAGTGAAATTCCTTGAAACAACTAAAAATATAAGCAACAAACAGAAAAAACAAAAATGTAAAAACAATTTTGGTAAAAATCTAGCCAATGATCTAGTCTTTAAACAAGTCCCAAATGCTTTAACAAATTATAACTTTGATGAAAATACAGGTTAATATAGGTCAATCATTCCTTTTCTTAAAAATCTAACACATACAGGTAATAGTAAAGAGAGTTGTGAAGAAGAGTTGTATTTGCTAAATAACCAAACATATGATATGAACTTGTAGTAGCTAAGCCGTTTTTTATTTCAAGTAGCAAAAATCCCAATGGCTTTGGTATGCAAAGGTTATAAATGTTACTAAAATGCAGATGTAGGTAGGTTCACTAGTTGTAGTGAGGTTCAGTGTCATCAGGTTTTTGCTGATTCTCTGTGGTTCTCTTTAGCTACCTTCTCTCCTGTCCCTGCTAGCAGCCTCCCAGCCTCCATGGTTTTCTTGTGGACAACAGAAGGATTCTCTTCTCCTAACTATCAAAACGATCAAAATAAATACATAAATTGTCATATATACATACATATAAACATACATAAAAAACTATCAAAATAAATACGTACTTTAAGTCCTGAATTTGCCAAGGTCTCTCAAGTTAAAGCACATGCCTATATCATAACAGCAAGTGGATTAAATGATCCCTACAATACTCTGTCATGTTCAGAATGCTTATGCAATCAAATGAGGGAAGTGGTGGTGGGATTCCTTTCTTCTTTCATTCATCCACTCATTTACTCATACAAGAAATATGTATTAAGAGTTTCTCATGTGCCTGATGCTGGTATAGACACTGAGGATACAGCAGTAAACAAAATCAGACATGTATTTATAAAGCTCACATCCCGCTGGAAAGGTAGGCATTAAATAGGTCTATAATGCAATTTTGAATAGTAACAAGAGCTGTAAAGATAAATCAAGTGAAGACAAGAGATAGAGACAGACTCAAGTGCGCTCCCCCTCCCCCCCACCCCCCGTAAAATAATCAAGGACAGGCTTTAGGCAGAAACCTACATGAAAAAGAAGTGCAAATCAAGGATAAAGCATTCCAGATATGGGGGAAAAAAAAAAAAGGTCTGAGGCAAGAGCAAACTTTGCTTGATTTGAATTTCAGCAGGCCCAGTATAGCTGTCACACAATAAAGGATAGAAAGAGGGGTAAGGAATGAGGCCAGGGAGAGAGCCAGAGTCAAAACAAAGTTTGGCAGAACAATTTTGGAGGATCCTGAGCAGAATACAATGTGATTTGGATTTACATTTTAAAAACCTTGCCCTTGCTGCTTTTGGAAACTGAGTGTAGAGCGCCTAGGGTTAGAAGTTGAAAACACCACTTCAAGAGACATTTGCAGCATTACAGGCTTAGACCAGTGTACCATTGGTGAAAACAATGAGATCAATGAGATCTGGTAGAAATTAGAATATACTATGCATACATATAGAGATCTCTCTCTCTCTCTCTCTCTATATATATATATATATATATACGCATATTCAGAATATAATCTTTTTTTTAAAGATTTTATTTATTTATTTGACAGAGAGATCACAAGAAGGCAGAGAGGCAGGCAGAGAGAGAGGGAAGCAGGCTCCCCACTGAGCAGAGAGCCCGATGCGGGGCTCGATCCCAGGACGCCGAGATCATGACCTGAGCCGAAGGCAGTGGCTTAACCCACTGAACCACCCAGGCGCCCCTCAGAAAATATTCTTAAAGTCACAACAAATCCAATAGATTTTGAGAAATGTCAAGTGGTAAATAGACTTCAATGAAAATATTACCCTCAATAAAACTATGCTATTTCATCCACCTTTCAGCAGACGAGAGAGCAGACAAATTGTGAGGTCTCTTTTTTCTACTGCAATGTTTAACTCTAAAATTCCATCTTGGAAACTGTTCAATAAGTGTTAATTTCCAAACTGTGTTCTTCAGTAGAAGCATTAATACTACACAGTAGTACTGACACAAATCCAAATCTTTGCCTCACTTAGCAGCTTTATAACTTTGGACAAATTTCTTAACTTCTGTGATTCAATTCCCTCATTTCCAGAGTCAGGACAGTAATACATAACTCAATAGACTGTCTCAAGTAGTGAGGATGTGAGTCACTAAGCACACTCTCTGTCTAGCATTAGCAACAACACAAAAGGTATTTATTTATTTTCTCCTACTTTTTAAAAAATAATTATCCTTAGGCTTTGGATGTCATGAGAAGTTTTTCTGCATGAGCACAACAGGAATCACTGCCAGGACTTTGATGTCCAACTGTTTTGTTTGTTTGTTTGTTTTTGTTTTCCAAATATTTTATTTATTTATTTGTCAGAGAGAGAGAATGAGAGCAGCAGGCAGAGGGAGAAGCAGGCTTCCTGCCAAGTTCCCAATGTGGGACTCAAACCCAGGACTCTGGGATCATGACTGGAGCTGAAGGTAGGTGCTTAACTGACTGAGTCACCTAGGTGTCCAATGTCCAACTGTTTTTTAAGAGTGAAGGTGGTTTTAATGGCATGCTCAATGGTTCAATAAGTTTCTAGCACAGGCTCTTGGAATAAGATGTGACTATGCCACAGAAATGTAGGAAAAAAATCTTCATATGCTGGGAATTTGTCCATTCTAGGCATAGATAATTTTCCTTTGGCAGAAGGCCTAAATGTTTACTGGCTTTTGCTTTCTATTCTTTGAAAAAGAGAAAAATAATTTTTTCCCAGGAAAATTCTAAGTTCCCAGAGCTATCTATCAAGATTTTGAGTAGACAAACTATTACAATTTAACGGCATTCTGTGACCTTCAGCTGTCACTGAATAAAAGTACTAATCCCCATGATTCTTTTTAAAAGCTGTACATTTTATTCAAATTTATGTATGACAATATAATACATGTTCATTTGAAAAGAAAATAGGTTGCTTTTTAAAATTTTTGAGGTAAACTAAACCAAGCTTAAGTCCTGCAATGTGCCTTGATGCCTACTAGCTATGATCCTTGATTCTAAAAAATACACTCTACTTAAAATGCAAAAACAAGATAAAGAGACTCTCAATATTATTCAAGGTTAAGATAGAAATGTAAGAATAAGTTTTGATAGAGTACCAGGGGAAGTTCACAAGAACATGGGAGTGATCTGTCTCAATCTAATAACTTCAGTGCTTACGTATTCGATCAAGTACCTTGATCCCTTTCTGAGCAAAGTCAACCTAAATCCTACTGTATCCAGACTTTTCCAATATCCCCCTTTGCTATTGCTTTTGATTTGCTCTTGGTTGGAACTGGATTCACTTGGGACAGCTGTCTCTTAATTAGTTCTGTTAATTAGTTAATTAGTTCTATTCCTTCTTCCTATGTCACTCTAGACTAATCTTCCTGGTTCACAAATCTGATGATGTCAGGTCTCTGCTCAGAAACTTTGTGCGGCTAACTACTGCCCACCAAATAATTGAAGAGGAACAGAATTTGCCACCCCAAAATATGCCTCCTTAGCATGAGGATTATTTTAGGTTGATTACTTTTAAGAAATGGCAGATATAAGAGAAGCTCTGAAAACCCAGTAGAAGTTAACTTTCTGTAAGAGAAATTGACATTTGTAAGGAAAATTTCCATTTCTTTTTTCTTTTTTTTTTTTTAAGATTTTATATGTCAGAGAGAGAGAGAGTGAGCACAGGCAGACAGAATGGCACGCAGAGGCAGAGGGAGAAGCAGGCTCTCTGCTGAGCAAGGAGCCCGATGTGGGACTCGATCCCAAGACACCGGGATCATGACCTGAGCTGAAGGCAGCCGCTTAACCAACTGAGCCACCCAGGCATCCCAGAAAATTTCCATTTCTAAGGGTGTCTCCCTCTTTGTTCCAGAAGAGAGATGACCAAGACTCTAGAAACTTACTAATTAATTACAGAGAAGTCTTAGCCCAGAACCTAGAGGGGTGAAGGGAAAATAAATTTCCCTCCCCCACAGACAAATTTTGTTAGACTGATGTTCAAAATCGGGGGCATGTGGCTTCAGTCTTTCTTTCCAGTCATTTACGGAAACCTACACTTGTAGCTGGAGTTCTAATCACCAAATTTCCGATTCCAACGAGTGCAAGTAGATTCCCTCTTCTCTGACTTCACTATCACTTGTGGTTCCCTTTCGGCACCTATCTTACTGCATCTTTTATCATTGATTATTGGGAGTACTTCAAAACCGGTACCTACTATTTCTGACATTTTTAAGAACCTTTGTTGTTTTCCTACTCTCTCTACCAGGTGAAGTCTATGCCTTTGCTGGAGGAGGGGAGTGGCTGGAGGAGGGGAGTGGCAGCAGAGGGACTGCTCCTTTCTATATGTGATGACTAAAGGATACACTTTAAATGGGTCTTTTTGCATGAAAAAGTAAACAACCATTCTGTTTTGGAATGAGGGACTTGTTTTTAGGGGCCACACTGCTCAGAATGATAATAAGGGGATTTTTGTCTATTAGCTGAACTGTGATGGTGAAGATGCAGGTGATAGTCATGATAATGACCATGAGGTCAGAAATCTCCAGGATATCAGGGCCTACCCTCGGAGTCTGGACATGAATATTGGAAGAAGAAAAAATTCCCCTGAAGCTCATCAGAAGGTGGTGGGGACAAGATAGAAGACAAGAAGAGATCTCCATCTTCAGGAAAAGAGGACATGCATTCCAGTAGCACTCATTCAAATACTCAGTGTTACAGTTCTTTTCTTTCTTCATTTTAAAATATTAACCTATGCATTTAATAGGTAATTTTTATGGACCTACTATATACCATATACTCTAGGTACTGATGTTATGGTCACAGATATACTGGGAAGCTAATGGAATTAAAGATCCAAGACTGTTCACTTACATAAGTCCTCTGCAGAAGGACCTTGATATATGTTTCTAAAAATTTAGCAAACTAAGAAAGTTTAGCCACAATCAGTTAAAAAATGTTTTGTATTTTTATTTCTATCTCCACCTCATCATATTTCCCAACTCATCAGTGGCTTTACCATGACAACTCTCATTTGGGGAATCTGGTTAAAGGAAAATTGAACTGAAAAAGCACATTTAGTCTGGGATTAATGGAATATATTTTCCAGTTAACGATCACTTCTGAGTAGACTAAATGACAGTTAAATTATTACTAGCAGTCTGGGAGGAGGCATGATGTCCAGGAATACTTGAAACACTGACACAAGTTGATGTTTCCATGTAGATGATGCAGCTATTGATAGATCTAAGCAATCATCAAGTAGGTCAGGAGAAGGGCTGAAGGGAGACCACAGGAGATGTTGGTTGAAAAGGACCCTTATAAGGAGAGTGAAAGTAGGAGCTGTGAAGAAGACTGTCCTGAGGGAATATTTGGAGTGGTCTCCCTCTCTGATTAGGGAATCCAAAACTGGCTGGGCAATAATTTGTTAAGATGACAGGTAATTTCATAAAATACAGGTTAAGGCAGTATCATATTATGACTCAAGAGCCATTTTTTGGGCAGCATGTACTTTTCCTTTGATGCCAGTTTCTGGCAGGTTGTACTTACATGGTGTATACTTAAGGGATACAATAGATTTTATAGATATATTCTTCATCCTATATAAGCTCCTTGGTATGATAAATATTGTTAACTTTAATCAGTGTTCAATTTTTTTAACCTTTAAATTAACTTGTTTTCTCATGCACTTTCACATTCTATAGCTATAGGCTTGATTACAAATATCCAAAAAAATCTTTTGACTAAGCAGAGACATCATTCATCTGATTCTCTATTTCCTCTAGTTTATGCTCAGTGCTGAACCTAAGCATGGACCAGAAGTACATTTCTGCCTTCGATTCACATTTAAGAAAAGTAAATTGAAAATGGCAAAGAGATGAGCTTTCTATAAACTATCTGTTTTAAGGCTTGACCTAGGCATATGTGCTATGGGATTAGAAAACAGCCTTCTCAAATCTGTGAACAGATTTTTAGGAAATACTGTAGTATGAGAAACTAAGAGTACTTATTCCAGAGCATTCTCTCCTTTGTGCTATATGATTTAAAGGGAAGTATTTCTTCTCACTACAGACTGCCAAATATCTATAGTCTAATTCCACCTTCCCTGTTCAAATACAGCGAATTCAGGGCTTATTGGGCTAGGAGGAGGACATTTAACCTCTACAGACTTTTTCCCTTCCCCCAACACTTCGATATGCTCTCTAAAACTTTACAAGTAGCAATAAAATTCACTACTCATGAAAATCTTGTTTTGGAAAATATGAAAACCAAAAAATTCTGGTTAATATCCAGTGCTTTCCTCTGTGATGATGTGAGGCCTGCAAACAATGGCTGATTCTATTCATCTTCAGAAACTCCAGGAACCTGCTTGTAAATTTTCTTAAACTCATAATGCAGGACGTCAATCTCCCTTAATATTGAAAAAGAATTAGCAAAACACTCACAGTTTTCATAGATTCCTAAGAAATTTCAGGTGTGAAAGTCCTGTCGACACAAAACCAGGAAGGACATTAAGCCTAAATAGAAGGCATGGCACAGATGGTACACTAGAGCAAATGGGATTATATTATGGACGACTGCCATTTGTGAATTTTAACATCAAGTTCATGAGGTTAGCATCCTTATTGTGAGAAATGTCAAGCCATATCACAGAAGTTAGTAAATATACTATTGGGAGCAAAGCACCAACACCAAATTTAAGGAAATGAGCTGTTGATTGAGATTCATTTTATAGATGTTCTTCAATAGATCACTAGGACTAAGATTATATTTTCATGATACTCTGAAATGTAAAGCTGGAAATTCTTCCAGAGGCTGAGAGTGATTTTTTTTTTTTTTTTCCTGACCCTCTGACTCCCCTTTCTGGACTTATTTCTTCCACAATTATGTAAGGTTTAATTCTTACAGCCCACCCCTTATCTGATCTGTTCTTAGTTATCCAGCTTTTCTGTTTGAGAGGCCACTGATAAAGAGATCTGCTCATGGGTTTCCTCTGGGTGAAATCACTGACCTACCTGGTTATCACAATAGATTGAGCCAGGAGAGGAAAAATGATGCAAGAAGCAGCCCATCCACAGGCAGACCTGTTGACAAAGATTATCTGCATTTTAGTATGGGTATACAGAGACCCTGTCAGTTAGCTGGTGGACTGAAAACACACAACCTGACGTAGAAATGGGCCAAGGCCAGTCATTTTGAAACATTTTCAAGTTGAGGGATCAGATGAAAGCTCTGTAGAGAGAGAGGAGAAAATATAAAAGAAGGGCAGAAAGTAATTTCTGACCCCGAGAGAGGGAGATCTGGCTTGTGTTCCTGATTGCTTTTCAGTTCCCAAGAAGGCTAACCTTAAGTTACTTTCGTATTTGGATCCCGGGAAAATTCTTCAGGCTTTTGAAATAAACACCTTCCTCTCTTTCACAAATACGATTTTCTTTTCTCTTGAAACAAACAAACAAAATGCAGTTAAAGAGAACCCAACTTTTAAATTATGTAGACAGAGACTTAAGCAAAAATGTAAAAACTGAGTATCTTCAGATAAGACACTATTTTATACTTAATCCTATGTAGTTTAGAGTCCAAAGACCAAAAAGTAATTATATTAATAATTACTAAGACACAATGACAACTTTAAGGTCAATAGTGACAATATTCTGTGTTTTGCCACAAGATGGTGATTTTGCCCTCCTCCCCCCAAAATGATTTCTTATAAGACTAAACGTTGGTTACAATGTATCAGGCTCTCCACTGAGCACTTTAAAAAAATAAAAAGAATCTCATCTTTTAGAACCTCTCAGTTTTGTTGGGAAGACAAACACCCAACGGATAATTATGAAATAATGCTATAACATTAGTGATAGAAACATACCTACAGTAATACGGGGAGGATATGGCACTCCATCTTTTAAAAAACACAGGCTATATTTTCCTCCAATTAGGAGTGGAAGGACTTTGGGAACACTTGCATTAATAAGGCTGAGTCAGGAAAAGAACACATTCTTCAACAATGTACATCATGTTTATAACCCACAGCAGCTTCTATTCCCACAGTCAATCATTATAACTCCCTTGCACATATCCTTAACTGTCTTTTCTTTCTTTTGCTTTTTTATATGCCCCTGGAAAAGCCAACATCCAAATTAAGCCAAACTCTCTTTCGACTCTAGCCTACACCTTTGAAGATGAGTATAATTGAACAAAAAATTCTGTTTTCACTTTAAATTTGTGACTTCTACCCTCAAATGGGCTCTTAATGTTGTCCAGTGCCATACTCTAACCCCCCAGTCTATTCTCTTTTGTGTTCTTTGAGATGAATACTTCAAATTTCTCCCTTCTTTTCAAACTTCTGAAACTCCTTACCCATCCTCTCTTTGCTTAAGAGCTTGATTCTTACTTAGTTGAAAAAACCAAAGCAACTAGGAGCTAGAAAGGAAATATTTTAAAACCATTCATCTAACAGATCAGAGATTTTTAAAAACAGGTACTTTTTTCTCTTGAGTTTTAATTTTTATATGAAAACCTTCTGAAATGCATAAAGTTGCAAAAACAGTAAAACAATCTTATTTTTCAAGAACTATTTATCAGCAAATTGAGAACATGATGTCCCATCATCCCCAAGTACTTTAGACTTCTTACATAATGACAAAACACAAGAATCAGGGAATTAACATTGAGTCCAGACCAATATAATCCGCAGACCCCATTGAATGTGAACATTGGCCCCACCATGTCCTTTAGAGCACAAAAATATATTTTTAAAACATTCATTGCATTTACTTGTCATGTCTGTTCAGTCATCGTCAAGATGGAACAGTTCCACCATCTTTCCTTAACTTTTAAGATCTTGATACCTTTGAAGGTTAGAGGCCAACCCTTTTATATAATGTTTCTCAGTTGATTTTATCTGATGTTTCCTCATGAGTAGTTTCAGGTTATGTTTCTTTGGATGGTTATTGCAGAAGTGATCCTATGTTTTTCTCATGGTAGCCTATAATGGGCACAAGATTTCAATTTGTCCCATTACTAATGATGTTTGATATCTTTATAAGGGTGATAACTGCCAGACATCTATTCTCAAAAATACTATTATTTTGCCCTTTGTAATTAATAGGTATTTTGTGGCAAATTGTTCTGAAATTACATAAATACTCTGTTCCCTGCCAAACTTCAAGTTTCTGCCCATATGTATCTTTATTTTCTGGAGCTACTGGTTCTCCATTGCATTCAGTGGGTCATAATTCATTACTATCAAGTTTATTTTTATGCTTAAATTGTCCCAGAACAAGCTGGCTTTTGTGTCCTTAAGACACTATATTTTGAATGCTTACTTATTTTTTGTTATAAGTGGTGCTACTTTCCTCTTCGAGCTTGCTTGCCCTATCCTTGCATTGAGGCATTTCTCAAGCAATCTCTAGTTTCTTGGAGAAGAGAATGGCATGTAAAAGCCAAAATCTGAGAGGTAGATATATATGTGATCTCAGTTTCCATTAATTATTCCAAATTCAGTCAAACAACATTTTACTTTACTCCCTTTCTCTCCTCCATGCTTATAACTCCATTCTCTGATACTAGCATCCATTACCATTAACATATTTATTTAGTTAACTAATCCTCACAGCCACCACATTCCTTCTCCTGTGCCTGTGTTCTTTAGACCACTTAATCTCTGACACTCGGTGACTAGCCTCCACTACTACCCATCTGTGTAGAATGCTCCTTCTTTTGTCCATGCTTCATACTCTATGCCCAACCATTTCACAGCACAGAAGATTCTTCACCTACTCTAAGCTTTGGCACTCCGCAAAGGGCTGCCTGTTACACCCCATATGGAATTCAGCCTCACCTCACTTAGGTCCAGTATCCCATACTGGGCTGTCCTCCTCACTTTGTTGGGACTTCCACTCCTCATTCCCAATTTTCTCCTGTGTGAAAAATCATCCCCTCTGGGCTCTGAACCCTGCTTTCATCTATCATGACTCTTCCATTTAGTGCAGGACTACTACCTTGCTTAGCCCGCCCGACATAATGGCTTTAACATTAGATTGCCAGGAAGGGAAAGGAAGAAACAAAAATAGTAAGAAAAGAGAAGGGAAGGAGTGGAGTAAGAGAAAGGCAATTTTCTTCATTTTAACACATATTGAGATTGGTTTATTGGATCTTTTGGTTCAATGGCCCTCCTGTCAACTTTTTACCTTCTGTCAGGTTGTCCTCCTTACATGACTGTTATATAAAATTGAAGGGCAATCATGAGGATGACACTTCTTAAGCATAATTTCCGATGACAATATTAATTATGAAATTGAATGAATGGAACATTGCCTATATCTTACTCTGTAAAGAAAGCTGTTCTCATTTACACACTCCTTGATTCCTTGATTATTATTCCTGAAGGCCAGTATTGCATGGGAAATAATAATAATAAAAATAATCCCGCATATGGACCAAAAATTCTTCAGGAATGATTAGAGAAACAAATCTGATAATAAGTATTTTTCTTTACTTCATTATTAAGTTAAAATTGAAGTTGGTGAATTGTCCCATTCTTATAATTTTAGCTTTCCTGCCTACCAGTCCATGTTGTCTTCCAGCTCTTCCTTTTTCTACTCTTCATCTTCTAGACTCTAATAAAAGCACAGTTCCTTCACTAATGGTTAGGGATGCTACTGCTCACAGTTAATGATAACTGCTTCTTCACTCTAGGACTGTGCTGTACAAGGGAATTATAATGAAAGTCCTCCATGCCATTTATCAAGTTTTTCTAGTAGCCACATTAAAATTTTTTAAAGAAATAGGTAGAGTTAAAAATATTTTTTACCTAACGCAATATAAACATTGTTATTTTAGCATGTAAATAATATTAATAGATATTCTGCTTTCCTTTTTGCATACTAAATCTTTGAGATCTGCTGCAAATTTTATCTTAGAAATATAACATCCAAATGAAGATGCGTAAGAATACATTATGCTGAGATTTCATAAAATTATCAGTTAAAAAAGTAAATTTGTACTTCCACATTGGTTCAAACACATAAAATTTTCCAATACATTAATTAAGTCTTCATTTATAAAGTTATAATTAAACGAACTTAAAACTTCTGTTTCTCGAGGCGCCTGGGTGGCTCAGTGGGTTAAAGCCTTTGCCTTCGGCTCAGGTCATGATCCCAGGGTCCTGGTATCGAGCCCCGCATTGGGCTCACTGCTCAGCAGGGAGCCTGCTTCCTTCTCTCTATCTGACTGCCTCTCTGCCTACTTGTGATCTCTGTCTTTCAAATAAATAAAATCTTTAAAAAAAAAAAAAACAAACTTCTGTTTCTCACTCACATTATTTCAAGGGTGCAATAGCTCTATGTACCTAGTGGCTACTATATTAAATACTATAGACCTAGTCACTTAGAAATAAGGTAAATGTGAATTACAACATGCTGTTGATGTTGATAAGAAAGTCAATACCAGTAACTTTGAAGTGATGGAATTGTTCTCATTTGGAGATAGATTACATCTGGGATTATGAAAATTTAAAAGAAAATTCCAGAATAACCTGCATTACTCACCTCATATTATACAGTTCTGAATAATGTACAGTTCTGAGTAATGCTACTCAAAACATTTAGTGTGAACAATTTTCTTGAGGAGTTACTTAAAAATGCTTATATTTTGTCCCTTACCCCTATTCCATCAGAAATCTTGTTCTAGAAGTTCTACAGTGGGGCTTAGAAAGCCACATTTTAGGTAATTCTGACTTATTTTGGACAAAACTTTGAGAAATACTGCCCTCCAGAGTTTGACTGTAGTAAAACTAGTTTCCAGTCCAGTATTAAAAATATTTATTGAGCTGATGATTTCCTGCATTGATTAGGCAATACTGAACCAGAATCATCACCCTTGTTTCATTAAAGACATACACCTGAATGGTCCTTTCTGAGAAGTCAAATATCATGTGACATAAACCCAGAGTTTAGAATCCCGACAACAGATCTAGATAATCACTGAAGCTATTAGCTCGTTACAAAGATAGCAAATGATAAATTGTCTAAGTGGTTCATTCTAAGCAACAAAGTCTTCTGCTGTCCCTCCCCTAGGTTGCCAATATTTAAAGCAGCTATTCAAAGACATTTTCCTGGCCTTCAAGTGTAGAAAGTAACGAACAACAATTTTCTTCTTTTTTCAGGATTTTATTTTTAAGTAATCTCTACACCCTTTGTGGGGCTCAAACTCACAACCCGAAGATCAACAGTTTATGTTCTAAAAACTGAGCTAGCCAGGCGTCCCAGAAAAGAAGTGTTCTTAATACTAAAGATTATTCCTTTGTTGAGGAAAAATTATTAGTGTTTTGGTCACGTATACATTGACATTACTCTCCACTTTATTTTACATTGTTTTCTTTCCAAAATTTTGTAAACATGCATATTGTATCACTAGATTTAAACCTGTATTACTATTTAAGTATTTATGCTTTTGTAATCTTATTATCACAGATTTAAAATGGAGTTTTCAGTTTCCTAACATCTGATGTTTCTTAATAACCTACCATATAGTCATTAATCCTAATTACTATTTAAGAAAAATACAAGACACTAAAGGAAAAACAAAACAAAATGGAAAATAAACAACTCTGTTCAGATATTTCTACATATAGTCTCATTTTATTACAGATGTTCCACATTGTTTGATTCTAATTTAAAGGGGAAAACTGAGTATATGAGCACCAAATGAGAAAAACATGATTTGTTTCATGGCAGTGTGAATGATATTCACAGAGATTTTTCTGAGAGTCTTTTTAAGTGCTAATGGGAACCTTAATGTCAGATAAACATTTCACAGCATCAACAGCACATCTCATCATTTTAATCTTCTTACATGGGCTTCCCGGACAACAGACCCTTGCCTCTCATTAAAGTGGCAGTTTTGAGGATGAAATCTGCCATGTGTTGGAATGGTCCTTTCTAAGAAGTCAAATATCACGTGACAAAACAACAACAACAACAAAACAGAAAACCTTTACTAGTTATAGTTTAATTGGGTGATAGGTCTCATGAAATGCTAAAATGTACAAATCATTGCTACCAGAGATGTGCCACAGATGTGCCAAGAACAAGAGATGTATTTTTATCTCACTAGTGGGGCAGGAGAAACTGGCCCCAAACAGGGCAGAATTACAAGCCCAGATGAAACTTCACTTTCGAAATTTAAGCAGGTTCATATGGAGCACATATGTTTTATATGACCGAAAACTCATTCCTCAAACCTGACATCTCCATCAAAGGCATTTTGCAGTTTCTCCTTTTATGCTTTTATTTACCAATTTTGTCTAGGCAGTGATGATAGCTCACATTTTGTCTAACACCCTGAAACAAGAGCAGAAATTGCTCAATTCCCATTGCCTAGCACACATCTACAAATTGATCTGTCCTTAGACAATCGTCCTGCATAGATTAACTCCCATACTATTCTTGACTTAAGACAGAGTAAAGAACGTGTTTTCTTCACTGCTAATGACAGAGAAAATAGGAAATTAAAGTCAATTTCCTGTTGATGCTTGAAAGATGGGAGAATATATCCTCCAGGTATAAATAAGGATTAAATTTATTCTTGGAATTCATATGGCTGAAAAGTTTAATAAATGTATGCAAAACTAAATCTCACTTAGAAGTTACTTCTTTCACCTTCTTAGATCATTTGAGAGAAAGAGATGGCACTTTTTTCAGATTTCCCAGATAAATAATTATATTAATCATCTCAATTTTTAATGATGCATTGTGAAAATGTATTCTTGTTCTGAAATTAATACTCAGACATTCATAATAAACGTCACATCTATAATTTCCAAAGTTAAGAATTTATTCAGGTATTATCATATATAAATACAGGATAAGCCAATCTAAACGATCTCTTTATGTCAGCCTTGACCAATTCGGTAAACTGCCTCCTTCAAGAATTCATTCTAAACTGTCAGTTGTGTGACTTGTTACACACCAGTAAATTAAGCCTCCAGGATACAAACATAGCACCCAGGATGTATACCTTTAAGAAGCTCAGAGACCAGTGGGGAAGTCAAGTAAGAGAGTGAACAGTCATTGTACATTGTGCTCTGAGACAATAATTTATAGTGAGGGGTGAGAGATTTGAGACTTGTTTATAGAGGTGGTTCAAATTCAGTGAGTGGAACTTCCCCCTCCTGCCCAGTAAAAAAACTGAAAAGGCTTTCCAGACCAAAGGAATGGTAGTTATGAAACGGAGATAGGATATAGTTATTGTATGCTTTAGGAAATACACATAATTCAAATATCAAGAGTACAGAAGAGCATGCAGGAAAATGCAGAAGCATAAGAAGCTGAAGCTGAAGCTGAAGGCAGAGGCCATGAACCTCATGCCTGATGAACTGAATTTTAACCTGTAGGTGGTGGGACAAGATTAAAGGATTTTACACCAGGGAATGACAACTTAAATCATGTACTTCAGCCAGATTATCTGAGATGATTGTTTAGAAACTACACTAACTGCAATCACAAAGAAATAGGCTTCAGTTCCACAACATTTAACTCACTTTTTTTCTCTGTTTTTTGTCTCTTGGCTCCAGGTCAAGGGATAATAAAAATTCCCAGCAAATTAGGAATAAAAAGTTTCTCAGCCTGAAAAAAAAAAAAAAAAAAAAAAAAGAAATAAAAAAAAAATTTTTGAAAAAAAAAAAAAAAAAAAAAAAAAAAAAGGCACTCAAAGAAGACTTATGGATAACATTATCCCTAATGGTGAAAGCCTGAGTGTTTTTATTTTAAGATCTAAAACAAGGCAAGAATATCTCATGAATTCTATTCAACATTGTATAGAATGTGCTAGTCAATGCATCAAAGCAAAAAAAATAAAAGAAAGAACTAAAAGTGGTTCTGTTTGCAGATGGCATGGTATTTTATGCAGAAAGCCCTAAGGAAAAAAAAAAAATGAATGAATAAAGCCTGAAGAAGTAAAAGTAAGTTTAGCATGTTTAGTATATTTATATAAGAGTAAAATATTAGTAATAATAATAGTTAGACATGACATGCCCATGAATTTAAAGATTCAATATTAAGATGAAAAATTTCCCCAAATTAATTATGGATTTAGCTCAATCAAAATCATGACCATTTTGTTTTTTGGTAGAAATTGGCAAACTAATTGTGAAATGTATTTGGAAAATCAAATGTCTTAGAATAGCTTCAGCAATTTTGAAAAAGAACAAAGCTTGGCACTTTATACCACACAAAGGATACTAGCATACAGAAAGAGCATAATATATATTTAATGAGTAATATTTAATTCTTTACATTTAACAATGTCTTAACTATAATCAAACCCCCCATTCACCTCTTGTAGGAAAAATGAATTATGAGAATGGTGAATGATGACATTGTGTAAAGTAGGAAATAAAGAAAATTAAGAAATCTTAAGTTCTTTTGAGTTTAATGTGGACATATTGGGTGGCAGGTGGCTTGCCATTTGTAGATTAAAAGCAAATTTTCCCATAGTTCCTTTTAAAGATTTCAAATCAGCATTATATCCTTTTACAGCCATTCCTACATTATTTCTCTTGTGAAGTATTTAAAATTGTAAACATATAAGCACTTTGGTCATAATAATCATTAAAATATTAAAATAGAAATAAATGACTCCATATTAAAACCTCTCATCTTGACAAATCTATGAAAGGTCAAGAATGAGTGAATCTTGGGAGATCATTTTTTGCTTTATGTATTCAAAGCTAACCTAATTATATCACCCCAAAATAAGTAAAAAACACAAGTAGTGATCTTAAGCCTGATTACAGTTATTGAACTGATTATGCTGAAATAAACAAATATCCATATGAGCTTTTCTTTCCAGAAATACAATCTCTTCATTTTAATTTTATTTAGCAAGATTTTCAATATGCCTATCAGCTTTAAGTTTGATATTTTCAGCCAGCAGTTTACTGCACATAATTTTGCCCATTATTTGAAAATTCTCCAGGTAGTTGACAAAATACACTAATTGTTGTTGATTTTAGCCTAAGAATGGCTCCCAATGAGAAGAAATTGCCTTGTCTTCTAGAAGTCACCAATGGGCTAAAAAGTAGATACTCATATATGGTCATCATCATACTACTAACAGGAGATTTGCAAGGGAATTCCAATAGAAACAGAATTGTATCCTGGGGTGGGAAAAGAAATGTACACAGCCTGCAGATTCCAAGAGAAATATTGAAACACTAGGTGCAGGGGTATAGAGCATGGGGGCGGAGAGTCCTGAGCTATTTTATTTAGACACTCAGTACCACTCCATTCAATGGAGGAATTGAGGTTTTCTAGGCAACTCTCACTCCACCTATATGGTTCAGATAGTTGTTTTTCTTCCTTTGTCCTACCAATGATTAAGTCATTTAATCAAATACTCTTAAGAATAAAGACAGTGGCTTCAGAAGCACAAATAGTATACATGCAATTGTTTTGTAAAACAATTTCCTCTAAATCCTGAATGAAGGAATAAGAGTGTGAGCATATTTCAGGGCACCTAGGTGGCTCAGTGGGTTAAGCCTCTGCCTCTCAGTATCCTGGTATCAAGCCCTGCATCGGGCTCTTTGCTCAGCGGAGAGCCTACTTCCCCCCACCCTTTGCTTGCCTCTCTGCCTACTTGTGATCTCTCTCTGTCAAAAAAAAAAAAAAAAACAAAACAAAAAAACAAACAAACAACAAAAACTTAAAAAAAAAAAACCTTAAAAAAAAAAAAAAGAGCGTGAGCATATTTCACCAGGTCTCTGAAAGTCCTGTGCTAATGATAGATTCTATACAACTATTAATTTAATTAAAATAGGTAATACTTGTTTATAATTTGATAATGGATGTGGAGTTTTTCTCAAATATTTGATATATGTTTCAGAACAGCTCTAGGTATAGTTATCTTAACTGTACATTTGAGAAACGGAGCTTTGAAGGATGAAGTCAGTTGTTTGTGGTGATGAAAGTAAATAGTGTGAAAGCTAGATATAAACACAATTGATTTTACATCACTTAGCCTATAAACAATGTTTATTTGATTCCACTCCCTCATCTCATGTGACCCTGCCATTTGCTTGATGATACCAATAACTGTTGCTCCATTTTTAAAAATTTTTCTTTCAATATCAGCAAAAAATAATATCTCTTAATACTGAGGAGAAATCATTTTAGAGGCACTCATGGATTTTAAATTCTCCCAAACCATTAAAACACATAATTTTGGGGATGCCTAGGTGGCTCAGTCAGTTGGGCCTCTGCCTTTGGCCCAGGTCATGATCTCCGGGTCCTGGGATTGGGCCCCGTGTTGGGCTTTCTGCTCAGAGGGGAGCCTGCTTCCCCCTCTCTCTCTGCCTGCCTCTCTGCCTGTTTGTGATCTCCCTCTCTGTCAAATAAATAAAAATCTTTTTTAAAAAAGCCATAATTTTCCTTAAATGGCTATAAAGTTGAACCATAAAAAAGAAAAACAAAAAACCAAAAAAACTTCCAGACATATAAACAAAATTATTGCATAGAGAAAAAAAAAAAAGTTCAGCATATACAGATGGTGTGAAGTAAGGCTTACTCTCAACCAGCCTCATCCAGTACTATTTAAGTTAATGACTCTGCAAAATTATATATTAGTCACAGAACTTTTTGGTGTACCTTGAATAGTTAGAGATGTGAATATCACTTTGGGACTATAGGTCTTCTGCTCACATAACTTTTCTTTTCTTAAACAACAAGCTTCTCATTCTATCATAATGTTCATCAGCTTGCCTCTCCACTATCTAAAAGCCCACTAATTTCTTCCTAGCTTATATATATTTTTTAAGACTTATTTATCTGAAAGAGAGAGAGGACGTACATTGGCAGGGGGAGGAGGGAGGGAATCTTTAGGCAAATTCAAACAGACTCCTTGCTGAGTGCATGGAGCCCAAGGGGGGGGAGGGTAGGGGGGGGGCAGATGCAGGAAGGGGGGCAAGCCAGGTGTGGGGATCAATCTCATGACCCATGAGATCAGGACTTGAGCAGAAACCAAGAATCAGATGTTTAACCTACAGGGCCACCCAGGGACCCCCTCTCCCTAACTTATTTTAAATAATTGAAGCTGAGGGGCGTCTGGGTGGCTCAGCCATTAAATGTCTGTCTTTGGCTCAGGTCATGATCCCAGGGTCCCTCTTCCAATCCCTCTGCTGGTGATCCCTCTATCGCTCTCTGTCAAATAAATACAATCTTAAAAAAAAAAAAAAAATTGAAGCTGAATCCCCTCTACAATTATAACTTCTCAGTTCAAGTTTTGACATCTGCTATTTTTTTGAGGCAGCTTGCCCTCTTTGGAATACACTGAGTAAAAGAAAGTTCTTTCCTGTACTGACCTAAAACCCATATGTCTATAAGTTTATCCATTGAGTTACTGAAGACAAATATGGTTAGTACTATTGCTTTTTCTCACTTCTCAGTTTTCTAATTCTCTAATTATATCATACAAAAATAACCCCATAAAATACAGTATTTATTTTACTTATTTATTTTTTAAAATACAGTATTTAACATAAAAATTTTTTTATTATTAAAAAGTTTTGGCTAATTTGTTAGCTTAATAAAGAGGATTTTTTTTAAAGAGTGCTGAAACCTTTCACAGAACCCAGAGAAAAACTGAACATAGATTTTTTTAAAAAGATTTTATTTCTTTGAGAGAGAGAGAGAAATCATGAGCAAGGGGAGGGGCAGAGGGAGAAGCAGACACCCACTGAGCCAGGAGCCTAATATGGGGCTCCTTCCCAAGACCCTGGGACCTGAACTGAAGGCAGGTCCTTAACTGACTGAGCCACTCAGTCACGCTGAACATAAATAAGATTCAGCAAGAGTTGAAACCAGGAAAGGTTCAGACTGCTGACTGGACAATTTTAAAGGATACTGCATGCCTGGTTCCTTTGGAATGGGTGCTAGTTTTCTTTGCTGTCTTAAGACAAAACATCCTTCAGAAAAGTCTTAATGGGAAGGACATCATTCTTTTTTCCTTTTAAAAATTCTCCCATTGCCCTCTTGTACTGGTTCAAGCTGATAGCATGGACTCCTTTAGTCTTTCAATTCAGAGCCACTTCCTTTCTTTAAAATACTTACAAACAGGGACGCCTGGGTGGCTCAGTTGGTTGGACGACTGCCTTCGGCTTGGGTCATGATCCTGGAGTCTCAGGATCGAGTCCCGCATCGGGCTCCCAGCTCTACGGGGATTCTGCTTCTCTCTCTGACCTTCTCCTCGCTCATGCTCTCTCTCACTCTCTCCCTCTCAAATAAATAAATAAAATCTTAAAAAAAAAATACTTACAAACAAAACAATAAACAAAGCCTTCTTTGCCCATTGCAGACCCAGAAAAAAAATAGAGTATGGAAGAATTTATGCATCAGGAATATATTAAGTATTAGTAACCTGTCTTAGCAATTACAGAAAAAAGGTTATCCCTGTAAATCATAAAAAATAATCACAATATATTATGAATGTCTGTATGTCCAATTTGTTCTCATTTATCTTTCCACAAGTACAGATTGATTTTATATAAGCCCATTCTGTAATGCAAATATATGCAAGGCTTGCCATAGGATTAGATATGCTGGTTTTGTCTTTATCTGGTTGTCTTTATGATCTGCAGTCTATATTATGACTTGGGTGTTCCTTCTTTAATTTTATTTTATAAAACATTTAGGAGTTGAAAGATCTTTGAAGTCACCTAGTACATGCTATTTATTTTACAAATTAAAAACAAAAACAAATAATAAGCAAAACAAACAAACAAACAAACAAAAAAAACCTAGCAAGGTCCAGAGAGAGTAAATGCCTTGCCCAAAGTCCAAGTACTACTAAGTGGTAAACTTAAAACGGAAATCCACATTTTGTATTTATTTTGCATTCTTTAGACAATACCATGCTTTCTATATTACATGTTATGTATGCAAAATCTGATAAGAGAATCAGATGATTAACATCACATCACTTAGATTTAAATTTGGTAAATTCGGAACAAGGGAAAAGGCCTCATACTCACATAATCCTCATCTTCTAGCTCTTCCTTGGCCAACAACTCTAGTAACGTCCCTCCTCTGCTAAAAGTTTTCTTTTAGTTCTTCTCCAAGAGCCTAGAACTAAGGCCAGTGACATAGAAAGCCCTGCTTTTATGCTCTAAAGTCTTCAAAGTCAGAAAGTACTTCAGAGCACAGGAATTCTGACTCCAGATGGACTCCTCAGCTTTCTTGGAATGGGGCATGCCTATGCCCTCAGAAGACAAAGATTAACCAATATGTCTGGTTTACTCAGTATTTTTTCTCTTTTTTTAAAAAAAGAGACAATTGATATATAATACAATTCCTAGCTCTTAAGATGAGTTTGTACAAGTATGTAATCACCAACCTAAATAAATAAAATTTTTTCCTCTGAAAGTTTAACGTACCCTTTTAGTCACTATTCCTACTCCTTCAAACCACTCACTATCATCATAGATTAGTTTTGTTAGCCCTTGTGTACTTTCTGGAAATTTAATCTTATACTATATTTATATTATATTACTTAAAATTTTGTACTATACATATTTATAGAGACAAATCTCAAGTAGTTTTGACAAACTGGAACACAGTTTTTAAAAGAATTTAAAGATACTACAACTTTCTAATATTTTATTTACTTTATAATTTAGCAAAATGAACTATAATGTATCAATTGTATGTATCAATTCATACAATTTATTCACTTTCCTTAACTGCTGATTAATTTGTTCCCATTGATGGTTGTTGTGATCATCCCATGTGGTTTGAAGAATTTACTAGAAAAAAAGTTAAGTAATTGTTATGTAAAAATATTCTTGCCGCATGGAAAGGATTTTTTTCCCATTTCAAAAGCCTAAGAAAAGAGTTCTAACAGTTCAGTGTGTACCTTACAGCTCAAAATCAACACCAAAACAGATGTAGTTACGTATTAAATCTTCTCTCTTCCTTTGCCTGATATCTGATAGAAGTTTAATTAGCTCTGAAATGAATCAGTAACCAAAATGAGAGAAGCCTGGCCATGGACAAACAATAATAGCAGCAACAAAAGTAACAGCAATGAAGAAAACATGATTATCCCCTCAAAATATTAGAAACTGCTTGAGACTCCTAATTCTTTAGAATTTGAGTGTTTTCTTTTTTTTTCTTTTTTCTTTTTTTTTTTTTCTGAGAGAGAGAGCATGCTCTCTTGCTCTTGGCGGGGTGGGGGCAAAAGGAGAGGGAGAATCTTAAGCAGGCTCTACACCCAGCACAGGAGCCCAATGTGGGGGATAATCTCAGGACCCTGAGATCATGACCTGGGCCAAAATCAAGAGGTAGACACATAAACAGAGCCACCTAAAGACCCTGTATTTGAGCTATTGTTTAAGAGAGATTTTCAAGTACCACCATATTAAGGAGAAAGTCAAAGCTATTTCTGCCTTTAGAAAATGTGTAGTCAAAAGGAAGAGAGGACACCTGAGAATGTATCTCTCACGTGTTTGTGAGAGATCATTTGATGTGTGTATGCATCTTTACATATACAGTGACTATGCATATTAAAGTAAATAATGTTATAGTAGAAGAAGGAAAGGAGGTCAAGAGTAAGAATAAGGTACAAAAACAACAACAAAAAACAAGTCAATTAAAAAAGTTTATAAGACAAAATTGGTTTTAAAGAGGCAAACAGTACAAACTCAATGCAATTTTGTGGGGAAGGGATAAAGAAACCAAATCAGCTTATACTTAATTATCCCATAGCTACCTCAGATTCAGTATGCTTAACACTTTAGTTTTGATTCTGTAACTTTTCCTCCTAATGTAAATCGGATCATAGTGCTACATTCCTCAATCCAGGAACAACACTAATCATCAGAGTAACATCCAATCTGGAAATCTCACTCATCTTCTGATTCTCCCTTGTCTACTCAGTGTTTAATCCTTGTCTACTCACATCATCTTCCAAATACATTCTCCAACTGTAATTGCCAATGTCTTGTTTTAGGCCCTCTTGACCTTTCTCTTCTGACAAGGCCTTTTCCCCCATCTTTCAGCCTGACTTCTGTATTGCAACTAGTTTTTAAAAATGAAATCTAAATGAATCAGTCGCGGATTTAAAATCATTTGGTTATACTCCGTTACATATAAGATACAATTTAAAATCTCACCTCACAATTTGAGGATCTTTATGTTTTAGCCACTGCCTATACACCAAGCATTATTTCCTGCTAAATCCTCATTCACACCCTACTATATTGAATAACTTTTCACTTCTATTTCTGACATCTTGGTGACTCATACACTATTGAACCTGCTGAAGCTCTCTTTAAACTTCATATGCACCCTCTCTCCCCACTATGTCTGTACCTGACTGGGTAGCTTGTCCTCATCCTTCAACACCCAGCTCAAGCATCATCTCTGGGTAGTCTTTCCTGACTTCCCATTCCCTCTTCTGCCTTTCCTGTATTCCCACATTACCTTTGATGTATAATATACTATATGCTTTGATGTTTAAGTCAGATTTAGCGAAGTACAATTTCTATGCATAAATTAACCCTTTTATGTATACATTTTAACGACTTTTAACAAGTGTAAACAGTCTTAAAATAAGTACCACAAATGAGACAGATTAATTCCATCACTTCCCCACACCCCATCCCTGCCAAGCCCTTTTACCATCAATCATTTCTCACCACTTCTAGACCCTGGCATCCACTGATTTTTTCACTATCGTTTTCCCTACCCCAGAATGTAATATAAATGGCATATTTTAGGTGGCAATTTTTGTCTAGTGTCTTGTGCTTAGCTTAATACCTTTGAGATTCTCTATCTTTTCCCATGTACCAGCAGTTTGTTCCTTTTAATTACTGCAGAGGATTCTATTATATGATCTACATTTGTTTTCAATTCATTATCTGATGGACATTTAGGTCATCTGCAGTTCAGTTTTGAGGTATTCTGAATAAAGCCACCATGAATATTCACATAACAAGTCACTAGGTGGACATATTTCATTTATTTGGGTAAATACCTAGGAGTAGGAATCCTGGGTTGTAAGTGAGTAGTTAATTTACTACGAAGCTAGCATATTGTTTTCAAAGCAGCTATAGACTATTTCATTCCTTTCAGCATTGTATAAGAGATTGAATTATTCTGCATCCTGGCTAGCATGTCTAAAGTTTAGCCATTCGAGTAGATGTATTGATATATCCTTATGGTTTGAATTTACATTTCCCTAGTAAATAATGATGTTGATGGCCTTTTGTGTACTTATTTTCGAACTGTAGATTTTCATTGTTGAAGTGTCTGTTTGAAACATTTGTCATTTTGTTAGTATATAATGTTACATATATGGTCTTACAAACCAATAATATTCACATATTCATGTATATATATTTACACACAAACATATATATAAAACGTGTATATGCCCGTATAATATTCTGGATAGTAGTCTTTCCTATGTAATTCATAGTTGTTTGTTTGTTTGTTTGTTTTTCAGACTTCTCAGCTTCTTAACAGTGTCCTCTAAAATGGCTTAACATTTTGACTAAATCCAATTGTAATAATTTTTTATCATTCATACCTTTTTTTTTCCTAAGAAATCTTTGTGTAACTCAAGTTTACAAACACTCTCCTCTATATTTTCATCTAAAATTTTTGTAATTTTAGATTTATGATACATTCCAAGTTCAACATTATATAGTTCATTTTTATATGAGATTATAAATCGTTCCATTTGTTAAAAACACTAGGTTTTCCCCCACTGAATACCTGCACCTCTGTTGAAAGTCAACTGGCCATATACCTGTGGATTTATTTTTAGACTCTCTATTCTGTTCCAGTTACATATTTGCATATTCTTACACAAACATCACACTGTTTTCAGTACTGTAGCTTTGTAGGAAATCTTGAAATCAAATAGTGTAAGCCTTTCTACACTTTTTTTTTCTTTTTAAGAATTGTTTTTATCATACTATGTTCCTTGAATTTCCATATATAATTTCAGTTTGTCCATTTGTAGAAAACACGGACCTCTAGAAATTTTGACTGGGCTAATGTTCAATCTTAGATCAACTTAGAAGGAAAATTTAATTTCTTTCAGCAATGGTTTGTAGGGTTCTATGTAGAAATATTGCCCTTGTTTTTCTGGATTTTTTCCTAAAGTATTTAATATACAGAGATGTTACTGTTAATGGTATTTAATTTTCATTTTCAATTATACCTTGCTTAAATATAGGAATACAATTAAATTCTACGTATTTCCTTGAATCTTGTGAGACTGATACATCATCATATTAGACTTACTTCTTTATATATATATATGTCTTGAGATTTTCTATACAAAGTATTGCCATCTGAAATTTCACTTTGTTTCTAATCTGTATAAATTTTATTTAGTTACCTAATTAGTTATTTGTAATTTTGATGATAATATCTATTTTAACATACCACATTATGTCCGACTCATCAGGCCAGGTGTGTTTCCTCGGTCACCATTACACATGGAATAGCCGAGCAGTCCTTTCTGAATAGTCCGAGGCAAGAGCATTAGAGAACGATTTTGCCCTTTCCTTGGGTTGGCTTTCGCCTGAAAAAATTGCTGTTCCTGATGAACATGCCCCGGTAGAATCAGTCCGTGCATTCCTCACTCTTAACAAATCCCGGGCGGTACTGAGGGAAAGAAGGCCCCCAGTTAACTAATTCGCTTTCAGATGGTGGTCCGCAGCCTCTCTTGGGAGTAGCTTTTTTCTCTCGCCCGGGCTGGGGAGGTTTGTGTCCAGTTAAGTGTTCCCCCCTCCACGGGAAGGGTCTGTATCCGGATGGCCAAGACCTGGAGCAGCCTGGCCAGCTCTTTGAACACTGCAATGTGGCCAAATCCTCCCTTTACCTAGAATTTAATATGGCCACGTGGAAAAGCATCTTGATGCCTGGTGGGATCTCGCAGCCACAGCTCTCTTTTGAGCAGCTCCAGCCCCACGACCCTCAGGGGCTCCAACTTCACACAAATGGCAGTCTGGATCAGATCTATGGTCCCTGACTCCATGCTGTCCCCGCACAGACCAAAGACGCGGCGAGCCACAGAGACCAGGCGACAGATACCCTGGACTTTCAACCTCAGCAGCCACAGCCTGGGGGATTACCTCAGACTCTCTCAACAGGGTGAACCCCGCGCGTGGGTGTGGGGTGGGGTGGAGGGAAGCGCGGCGGTAAAGGCTGCGTATCCTGATGCACGCTGGGAAATGAAGTCCTGATTGCTTGCCAGAAGGCCATACTGGCCACGTGACCTCCAGAGGGGTCATGGGAACTATATTTTCGATTTCCAGACTTGTGAGGGTGTCAGATGCTTAGACTGGAAGAAAACAAAGAAAAAGGTATTTCCTTTTATTGGGATTATTTGAGCTGTGTTACTGCCAATAGATTATCTAGCCTTACTCGTTATTTCACATAGAGGAGAATGGAAATTTGGTCTGTTTGTCGAATATGTAATTATTGAGTGCTGAAGGGAAAAAGACGGGCCCGGTTCTCAGGTGTACAGAACATTGGACAAGATGGGGACTAAGCACAGGATGGTAAGGAAACACGTCATTTGGATTTGGAAGGAAAATTCTCAAGAGGGGATATAGGGGAGCAGTTCAGAACAGAGAGCAGGAAAATCACTTTCTCAGCCCCTCCTACCCGGCTTTAGGCTGCTGCACAACAGGCCAGGAGGAGAGAGTTTAGGGGGGTCATTTCCTCCCGTGTGTTAGGATGTTTATAGGTATAACTGGATTACAGAGAGCAGAAATGGTGGTGGTTGGAAGCCAGTGAGTGTACCACAGTGAGGACAAGGAGGCCAAGGGCGGGTCAGGATCATGCATTTGGTTAAGGGGCTTAGCTCTTAACCTAGGAGCAGTGGGAAGCTAGTGATGGTTTTAAGCAGGGGTGTGAAAGGGTTCGATTTTTCCAAGACGATAAACCCCTTTTTAATTTATTCAGATTTTACTTTATATCCTTAAATATTATTTTATAGATTTCCTCGTATTTTCCTATTTTCCCTAATTTATGATTTTGAAAATGTGAATCGTAGGAAACAATACCCTTTGCCATTACTAGATTCACCATTGTTATATGTATTTATATGCTTACACATTTGTCCATTTTTTATTCATAAGCATATTTATTTTATACATTAGTATACATTATTTTAAATTTCTGGTGTACTGAAAGATTGCGCAGAACTTACAGAAACTTCCCATATAGTCCCTCATTTTTCAGTCTCACACACTTTCCCCAATTTTTTAAAAGGTTTTATTTAGGGGCGCCTGGGTGGCTCAGTGGCTTAAAGCCTCTGCCTTCAGCTTGGGTCATGGTCTCAGGGTCCTGGGATTGAGCCCCACATCAGGCTCTCTGCTCAGCAGGGAGCCTGCTTCCCCTCCTTCTCTCTCTGTCTGCCTCTCTGCCTACTTGTGACCTCTGTCTGTCAAATAAATTAATAAAAATCTTTAAAAAAAAAGGGTTTTATTTATTTATTTGTGTGTGTGAGAGAGAACACACACACAAGCACACTTTGGGGAGAGGGAGAGGCAGACTCCCAGCTGAGCAGGGAGCCAGATGGGAAGACTCCATCCTGGGACCCTGATATCTTGACCTTACCAGAAAACAGATGCTTAACTGACTGAGCCACGCAAGTGCCCCAGCTTTCCCCAGTTATTAACATCTTGCAGCAGAGTGGTGCATTTGTTACAGTTGAAGTGCACTGTACCTTCCGTGGTTGTCTATCCACCATTCATACATTTACATTCATACAGTTTACTTCCACTATCCTAAAAATTGCCTGTGCTTTGTCTGTTCATTCCTTTCTTCCTCCACATCTCTGCCATTTATTTCTTCTTTGGCTATCATTTCTCATACAATGTTGAATAGAGAGGGTGAGTGGACATCTTGTTTCTGATCATAGGGCGATTAAGTATGACTGTTATATTTGATTTTGATACATCCCCATAACAAGGGGAGGAATTTCTCTCTGCTCTTCTTAAGAATTTTTATTATGAATGGGTGTTGATTTTATTAAATGTTTTCAATATGTATTAAGGTGATTATGTGATTCAGATGATCATATGTTTTTTCTCCCTTTTTCTGTTAATGTGGTGAATTACACGGATTCATTTTTAATTGGTAAGCCAGTATTTTAGTTCTGGTAAAACCAACTTGGTCCCAATATGTTATCTATATTTATTTATAGATAATGTTACTGGATTCTTTTTGCTTATTTTTAGTTAAGACTGTTCTGTGTGTGTTAGTGATGGATATCATACTTTTTAATTTTTCTTTTCTTGAAATATCTTGGTCTGTTTTGGTGCTAGCCACATAAGATCAGTTTATAATATGTTCCTTGTTTTTCTTAAAAGATTTAGAGAAGGACTGATAATTCTCAGTCTGATGGACTGAGCCAAAGAGGTCATCTGGGCCTGGGATGTTTTCATGGAAAGGTCTTAATTGCAAACTCAATATGTTGATATTTTCAGAATAACTGCATTGAGTTTTAATGGTATTTCTGTTTTTCTTTTTTTCCAGTTCCTATTTTATTGAATTTTCTTTTTCTTTCTTTTTTTTTTCCTATTTTCTTTAGTCTTACTTTACTTTTTTTTTTTTTAAGGGTTTTTTGTTTGTTTGTTTTTTTAAACAGTAGAAACCTAGAGCATTGATTTTGGACCTTCTTATTTGATACAAACATTTAAATCTACAATTTCTTTGTAAGAATCATGTTAGCTGTAGACATACATTTTTATTTGTTTATTTAGTTTATTGTTCTTTCATTTTATTTAGTTCTTAATATTTTGTAATTTTCCTTGTATTCTCTTTGCACTGTGAGTTATTTAGAAGTGTATTATTTAATGTTTAAAGTGATTATTTAACACATAGTGACCTGTTTTCTGTTTTTTTTTTATATGGAGGTAAATCTAGCCCACATTATTTCATATGCAGAACTCCTTTTTAATGAATTTCCAATGTATTTGCCATAACTTTATTTGTGTACTATTCCTACTCTTTAAGAAAGAAGCCAGAACTTAAAATTTTCAGTCATTCGTGCAGTTAGAAAAACAGAAACAAAAACCTAGATTCATTAGTCAGAGACCCCAGTGTGTGACCTTGATTCAGAAGAAACCAATGCGAAGTACTTGATAAATTAAGAGATCCATTTTTTTCCTCAGGATGTTGGTGACTAAAATATAAAGATTTGTGGGTTGAGTCGCTGAGGTTTAGGTGTCCACTACTGAGGTTTAGCAATGTAGTATTATTGCTTTAGTTGGATAGCTTATATTTATTTTTTCTTTTTAAGATTTCATTTATTTATTTGACAGAGAGAGACACAGTGAGAAAGGGAACACAAGCAGGGGGAGCGCGGAAGAAGGAGAAGCAGGCTTCTCGCTGAGCAGGAGCCTCCGAGGACTTACAGGATCATTACCTCGGAACCTGAGCCTGAGCAGAACGCAGACGCTTAAGGACTAAACCACCCAGGTGCCCTTAGTTGGATAGCTTATAAACTTAACACTTGATCCCTGAGATTTCATGATACTCTTATAGATTGCTTTTCTACTTGAACTAACTGGGGTGGCTTCTCTTGTTTTCAAATAGAAACCCAGACTGATAAAGAGGTGATTATTTTTTCTAAATAATTTGAAAGGCAGTTAATCAGCTTTTAAGCAGAAATACATAACAGTTTCTCTGTACGTCAGGCACACCAGAGCAGTGTTGGACACTTAGTGAATACTGAGTAAATTAATTCACATTCATAATATTAGAATATACAATCATTCTTGAGATTATCTTTGAGTATGATAAATATGCCAAGTAACCACAATCTGTATTACATGAAAAATTTTTGTAAGGTATTTTATCCTCCAAATATCTTCTATTTTATCTTTATTTTCATATATTCCAAGTAGTTATGAAAAAGTGAAAAAGTAGTTATGAAGAGAAAAGTAGTTATGAAAAAGTTATGGCATCCTATGAGAACATGTACAGTACTATCTCTGACAATCCATTTCAAATTGCTGTCCTAAAAATTTCTGTGAATTAACTTTAGTGCCTAATCTATTATTAATATTACTATAATAATGTTATTATAAGAAAGAAATAACAAAAAACTATTCCTGACAAATGACTCCAAAGCTTATTTACCCTTCAAATCAACCCCATTATGATGCATGTGAAACTGGGCTAGCTGCACGGTTAGTTCCCAGTTAGAGATTCTTAAGCTTTAATTGTTAGACTATGAAAATCATTGAGGATTGGTTGGCCTCACAGTAAATCTCAAATTTCACCAAACTTAATCTATACTTTAACAATTCAATCCGCCAATTATTACATTATTTTTTATTTTTAGTGGTGGTTGGATAGGACACGTTATATGTATAGTAGTGCGGACATAAGTGAAAAATAACTTCCCTTGGGTCTTCTGTTTGCTCCATTATTTCTATTTTTACAACCCATTCTATATTCTGTGCCTCAAAAGTGTGATCCTTAGGAATTCCACCTTTTGGAGTGCTTTAGTTTAGCAAATGAGAGGAGGCACCAGTGGGAGAATAGAAGCTGGAGGGAGAAGAGAATTATTCCACCAGCTTCCTCCTTCCTGGTATGTGGTTGACAGTGGTCGAGTTCCTCCACCAAAGGCTACAGCTTTTGTTGATAATTTTACAACTAGAGTTTTCTCTCTGAAGACAGCTGCCTTTGTCCCTACTGATTTAAAAGTGGTACTGCTTTCTAGTCCAATTTTCTCCAGAGTGCTTGTTGTTTTTACTTAACCCTGTCTCAAAATTTTGTAAATAGTCTTTTCTTTGAATTTATTTAATCACCCCTTTTGAATGGACAGTCTCTGTTCCTGCTGGGACACTTACTGATATAGTAATTAGACCAGGAATGACCCAAAGAAATGGGTCTATGGAATGTGAATCTGGAATTAGGATACATATATATACACACATATGTATATATATATATATATGTATGTATATATACTTATACATATGTATATATATGTGTGTGTATATATGTATATATAATGAGTATGTGGATATCTTATCAGAAAAAAATAAGAAAATGGTAATGCATGGTTTTCAATTTGTCATTGGTTGAAGATGGAATATAGTCAGTACCAACTCTTTGATCATACAACCAATGCAGTAACAAAGGCCCTTTGCTCAGGGTTTAATGCCCTGTAGTCTACTCTCTTGAAATTCTTAATAATTTTATCTTAAAATTTGTGTTATGTAAGGGAAGTCCCGTAGGACAATGAAACATGTGCCAAGCGTTTGGAGCTTCAGTTTACCTGCAGTCCTACTCTGCTTATCCCCCTGCCCTGCCTCTTTACTTTCCTGCAACTATTTCTTGGCCATCTACTCCTCTGTCCCTGCTCAGTGACTGCTGTCCACCTTTGCCCAAGTGGAGACCTGGGTGCAACATAGGGAGGCTGGAGATCAAACATGCACATTCTGCACCACTCTGTCACAGGGCAGGCCCTTGGGTAACTGTGAGGGTCTGCACTTGTGCCACAACTTTCCCCATGCCTGAACCAATGTGATACTTAATAGCAAATAAAATCTCCATGACAGTTGAAAGAGAGAGACCACTGAAGAAGAAGTTTTTTTCCAGCTTTTTGAGCAGGGGTCTGCATTTTTATTTTGCACTAGACTCCATCAGTTATATAGCCAGCCGCAATGCATTATAGGTGGTGGGCAAGATTTTGAGAAATTGTGTCTGTAGTACCTAGTTACTATGGTTAATAACAATGATTAAAAATAATTGAAGCATGTACTGAAGTTTTTTTTTTTTTAAACTAGTTTGTACATAAAGAAAAGAACAGAGAAAAACTTGGAATGTCCAAATAAGAGCCCAAGAGGAAAATTGGAAGGCCTCTATAGCAATTTTTAAAAGTGCCTTATCTCTAACAGTAGATGTGGTTGAAAATCAATCCCAAGGCCAGAATATAAGTTTTTAGATTGAGCACCTGTTAAGTGCTCAGCCTCACACATCCATTACACTAACACTGAAGGCAGACCTCTGCCCACATCTGGCCCACCAACAGCTTTTATTAAAACTTTTTTTTGCTTCTTTTACTGGAACATAACCATATCCATTTGTTTTCATATTGTCAATTCATACTTTCTAATGGTGGAATTGAGCAGTTTTAATAGAGAACACAGACTGGAAAAGCCTAGAATATTTAATATCTGGCCCTTTATAGAACAAGTTTACTGACTCCTGCGATAAGGTAATGATAACTTGCAGGGTATGGCATGGAATGAGGACATTTGGTTAAGAAATACAAGGCTGAGAATTTGAATCCCTAATTCCTTCTTGGATAGCAAAGCCCTCCTCCTACAGTGGCTTGTGAGAGTTAGGTACTAGCATAGCTCAGCCCACAAGTACAAGGCCTCAACCAGGAATTTTTTATTCTAGTACACCGACCCCCACCCCATCTTAGGTTTAGTGAGTTTGAAGTCTTAGTAGCTAAGAAATTACCAAGTCAGTAGAGTCACAATGACGTGGGTTCTCCATACCTGAAAACCAAGGGGCAGCTATGGTAATAACTGTGCTGGCCAGAATCGTTGATCCCCTGATGAGAGAGCACATAAACAGTTTCTGTGAGACAACAAGGCCAAAGAATACTGTCTGGAATCCAGTAGAATCAGTATTTGACGTGATATGTGATGCACCAAATGATAATTAAAACATTTTAGTACGTAGAATTTTGTGCAATTGTAACAACCTAAAACATGGCATTGGGTTTGGGACCAGGTGGCAGGTGGAAATCTGAAGAGCCTCAAGGAGAGTGGGGAAGCCTAATAAGCACCAAGGCAAGTGATACTGAAAGCCTAAATGACCTTGAGTGAAAGTGGTTTTCCTTGAGAGGAAGATGTTGTAAAGCTGGAGGAAATGGGATCTTTGTTTTATAATGACAGGTATTTGGCAACAATTTTGGAGTAACATGGAAAATAGAAATATCTCTGATGGATTTGGTGATCTAGCTAAAGAGATGAATAGGTGGAAAAACTGAAAGTGCCGTCTGGCTTCCTCCTGCTATGTATAATGAGAAGGATGTGCTAAAGAATGAGCTCGTAAATAAAATGAAAGAAGAACCTGCTGGATAGCAAAATTAAAATTTCTCATTCCTAGTATCTCCTGAGGGCAGATGGACTCCAGGCCAGAGATTAAATTCAAGGCAAGACTGTTTTAATTTTGTGTGTGTACGTGGGTGGCTTTTGTTTTGTTTTGTTTTCTGTTGTTTTCATTTTATAGATATCAGAAAGATTTAGGCAATCATTCATAAAAACATTTAGACAAGTATCCTCTAAGGATTTTGTATGCCAAACACATTCACTCTGTTAAACAAATAAAGCTTCTAAGAATCATAAGGATGTTGTCTCATTGCAGTATCACTGGGAAGTCAAGGTAGAAAAGGATATGTCTTAATAAGATTTGTGGTTGTAGTTTTTGTTTAATCTAGGAAACTCAAATTAGATTCATAGAACTCTTAGAAAAATTTTAAAAGTGCTAGGTGCTGCCCACCAGCTTGTGCTAAAAGTGCAGAGACCATAAGAAATGAAAGAGACTTTAGAACCCTTGATCTAATATTCAGAAAGCTGGATGAGTAAACTGCTAGCAGTAAACAGTGGTAATTTCTAATGAAAAAAGCAGGGTGAAGCAGAGGTTGGAACAGTAGCCAAGGGGCTAGAGCCAAAAGCCAAATAGAGTCATTCTTCGGGAGAAGGAATGAGCCCTAATCAAGGGAATGGCAACTTATACCCAGATATTTCAGAATATCTATAGAACAGTGACTGCTGTGTGACTCCTGCTCTCCCCCTTTTTTGAATGAAAGGTGTTCTGTGTCTTTGCTGATGTTGTCGGTCCATTATAGAGGGACAAAAGCTTGTCTCTTTCATAGAGACGTCTTCATATTGAAAGGAACTCAAGACTCAAAAATGTCTATCCTGAGAACCACTTTTAGGGAGTTCTTCCGGGTCTGGACCTGACATAGAGATCAGTTAATCAGGACTGGAGCTGTGACTGATCCCACAAAGAAATGCTACTTTGGTAGGGAGTCTTAGAAGTAGGTGAATTTTTTGCTTATGGTTAGTTTGTAAGTAATTTGTGGCCAGAGAACTAACTCTGGCAGTTTCAAAATATGGTCTCCAAATTTATTGATCCTTTTTTCACTGGGAGGTACATTCTATGTCTCCTCCTCTTGAACTTACACTGCCTCATCTTTTGCATAATAGAGTTTGTGGCAGCAGGACAGTTCTAAGCCCATGACTTAGGGTTCTAGCAGCTCACATTTTTTCTTCCTTGGAATGTACTCTTTGATCTCAGCCACCAATCTATACGGAAGCCTAGGCTGTATATAGAGGCCATGTATAAAGTATTCTGGAGGACAGCCACAACTTTAGGCAGCTGTTAGCCAGGATCAGCTACCAGACATCCAGCGAAGACGACTTCAAGCTGAATAGAAGTCTAGCCTCCATCTGACTGCCGCTGTGGAAGAGATCTTGAATGAGAGAATAGCTTAGCTGAGCCTCGTCTAATCTTCAGAATGATGAGAGAGTAACGAAAAAATTATTATTGTAAGTCATTAAGTTTTGGGATTATTTGTTATATAAAATAGGGAACTGCAATGGTGTTTATCTCTAAAAAATAACTTATTTTTTTCAAAATACCTGCATTATAGTTATCAAACATAAAATTAATAATGAGAATAGGGATTTATTTATAATTTAAAAATGTACATATATGCTTTGTGATAAAATATATCTTCATCATATCTTCCATAATTAAAAGTAAACATGCTAGACAGGCAGGGCTATCTCTAAGGTAGTTACTAGCAACTTGAAGGTCCTTCATTATCTTTAATTGTCCAGAAATACATTACATTCCTACACACTAAATAAATAAATAAATTACATGACCCTACACACTGAAGAAACTGTAGGGTTGAAACAAAACAAGAAAATCTAGTCTTTTTTCACTAAGCAGTCCAACTGACATCTTTTAGTTATCTGGAAATCAATTGCCTTCAAGAATTGAATAAAATATTTGGGATTTGAAAGTACAATGACTGGTATCCAGTACACCCTGTTGTCAGTTATTAACTCAGTTTTAATTAATTATAATGGGTTTGATAATCAATTTCTCTGGATTTTTATATAAGGAATTCATAATAAGGAATTATCTGATTTATAACCACATTTTATGTATCCTGTTACCTTAGGAAACATCATTGCTACTTTTTTCACTATAGTAAGATACAAGTGGAAGTTATTTATACATATACTCCTCTAGTAAATGATTTTTCTTAATATTTTATTTATTTATTTGATAGAGAGAGAGGGAGAGATCACAAGTAGGCAGAGAGGCAAACAGGGAGAGAGGGGGAAGCAGGCTCCCTGCTGAGCAGAGAACCCAATGTGGGGCTCAATCCCAGGACCCTGGAATCATGACCTGAGCCTAAAGCAGATGCTTAACCCACTGAGCCACCCAGGCGCCCCAATCATTTTTAATTTAAAAAAAATGCTTTATAGATTTGTGTTTTGGAGTGGACTCAATATGTACTTAAGTTCTGCCATCTTATAAAATAAAAGTTTGTTTCTACATTTTTCACATAGTCTTAGTGGATGAAAGTTATTTGTTTTAAGGAAGGAAACACATAAGAACTACAGTCAGGATTTGTTGTTATTTTATTTTATTTTATTTTATTTTTTTCAGGATTTGTTTTTAGCCTTGAAATTCTCTCAACTATAAAATGAAATAGGCAGTATGTTCCCTGCTTACTACACAAGTTTGTTAAAAGTATGAAATTAGCCATGTGACTATGCTTTTCAGTCAGTATTTACTCATAAAGTAACATCTGTGTATCATGTATACTCTTTTAGGTAAGTTAGAATGAAATATCCTGTAAAATGAAAGAGAATCATAAAATTTCAGTGTCTATAAAGGCATTGACAACATTTATTTCCAATTCTTATCATTTTACAGATGTGAGACTAGTGACTTTTTTAAGTTCAAATTGGACTAGAATCTATGTTCTCTGACTTGGGGCAGCACCTACAAAATTATCAAGGGAATAAATGCTGTAGTGAATAATGCAGAGTGTTTTCATTTTGTTAATTTTGGTCCTCATTCACCACCTAAGAGATTTTGACAGTCATCTAGCATTTCCCATAAGGGAAATGAATCAGAAAAAGCCCTGAGTTTCAGGTGGAAGTAAAATGCAACATCATCTACAGTAACAACAGCATCACTAACCTTAAATCCTCAGTGCTACCGAGATACTCAGCCGGTGAGGAAAATAGGCTCAAAGAAGCGACATATACCGCCAGCAGCAAACACATATCATGTCAGAAGATGGCAGTAAAGGAGCAGAAGCAAAGGCAGGCAGGGGCTAAGATTCCAGGTTGCATATATTCCAGTTTCTCTCATCCCTCAGTGGATCAGAACTGAAAGCGTGGGCATTTTGGTTTCTAAAAATTTAATATATGCATTTTTAAGTAGAATTAGAAACATTATATATTATATGTGGGGAAAAATATAGCTGTCTTTATAGTTGGCAATGAGGACATGGGATGCAAATTACAGTAAAATGATATTAACTATCCAGAAGGACATACAGTTTAGTTCGTGAGACAGAAGTTATGTCAGTTACTAATGTATAAACAAACGAATGTATGAACAGAAGTAGGCACAACATGCCAGGGACTGCAGAGAGGGAATATGTTAATAAATTCAAGGGTAACAGGAAGTTTTTTGGAGGAAGAGATGTTTGAACTGATGATCAAAGACCAAAAAGGTATGAGTGAGGAAACAAAAATCATGGAAGGGTTTTCTAACAAAAAGAGCACCTTGCCTAAAAGACTGGGAGGGAATGGTCAGGTTATTCATTTAGATAACACAGGAATTATTAATTATGAAACAGTAATATATGTAATGCACAGGGAACTAAATTTTGGGAGTACAAAGGAGATATATATTAATTCCTTTAATCTTTACAATTTTCTGGTTTGGTACATTCTCATCTATGCTTTACATGAGAGGAAATTGAATCTAAGGAAAGTTAATTAATCTGCCAAAGCTCATATTTTTGAGAAACAATAAAACTAACTGAATGCAAACTTTCTTCCTGACTCCACAATCTATACTCTTTTTTTATTTTCCTTTGGTGCTGGAATACTTATTTATTGATACTATCAATCCCTGTGTATAAGAGGCTTCCAAATATCAAGCTGTTTCCTTTATTAAATTTTTCAGTGGCCAATTGTGTGTGCCCACTATGGGAAGATGCAGGCTTATGTTTATGTTTTTTATCATGTTCTCAAGATATGAAAATCATGTATGTGGTGAACCTCGGTCAGATGGGGTATGGTAAAGTATAGCTTGGCCTGTAATAGGATCACAGGGAAACTAAGAAAGAAAAAAAATGTCATGAATGCATAAACATACTGTCAAACATATGTCATACAACAGGTCCAATGCCTGTTCATAACAGGAATGAAGGTACTTAGTGTATCTTACTTCAACTTCCTTTATTTCTTTCAAAGATGCCTTGCAAAAACATTTATATATCATTCATATACATACCCTTTAATTTCCCTTTCCTTATAATCTCTCCTTTTCTCTATTATGTACTTCTAATTACTTCTACAACATTTCGAAAATACATTACATTAAAAAATCAGGATAATGTAATCTGGAAAAAATCCTTCAGAAGAGTTTCTTGAGTTTTTTCACAGGAAAGGTAACAGCAGTGGAAATTTTTCTAATATAGTTATGGTTGAGAGCTGCAAGTTAATGAATAATCTTTGCAGTATAGCATCTCTTATTTGTCTCCTAAAGGATTATTGAACTATAGTCACAGTCATCCAAGACTGTTGAAAGAACAAAGAGCTTCTAATTTCACATTTTCAAGTGGAAAACAGATTGTATTTTGTCACTGGTGGTGAATCTAAATGCATTCTTTATCCTTTATTAAAAACAAAGGACTAGAATATTCTATCAGCTCTGATAGGTTAAAATTCTAGAGCATAAACATCAAGGATACTAGATAATTGTTCAAAAACATAAGCACCCACATAATATGAAGACCTCAAAAGTAACATTGCCAAGCAAGACTAGTAATGAGGGTAAAGATGGTTGCCTCAGTCACAGGTTTTGTCACTGACCCTGGAGGTGGACTTCTAAGTCTGTCAGAATAGTTCCTGTTCCATTTGTGAATATGTTGCCTCTCAGGTACAAATCTATAGCTCTTTCCCTTGTTTTGTATTATTAGATTTGAACCTTGAAAATATTCTTCCTTTGCATGTTGGCTTGATATTAAACTTTGTCAAGAAAGAACTCTGGAAGGACTGAAAGATTATAGCAAGAGAAAGCGTCTTTTCATTCCAGTGGATTGTTTTTGTTATAGCTGCCAAACACAGCAGCATTTGGAAGTTCTCTTAGCAGCCCATAAGGGCCAGCTGTGGTTTTCCTACATGTTAGCAAGTTTTTTCATCATCCAGCAAGTTTTCCCTAGGGATCAGCTCTCAGATGGCTGAAACTTCTAGTAGTCTTTTGACGACTTAGCTGGTCATTCTTTTTCTTTTGTCCTCTAAGATTTATTAATTTATTTTAGAGAGAGAAAGTGTGTATAGGGGTGGGGGGGGTCAGGGTAGAGGGAGAGAAAGAATCTGAAGCAGAAACCCTGCTGAGCCCAGAGCCCAATTTCGAGCCTAATCTTAGGACCCTGAGATCATGACCTGAGCCAACATTAAGTCAGTCACTCAACTGACTGAGCCGCCAGGTGCCCCTTGGATGGTCATTCTTACATATTGGCTCTGGCCCACCCACGTCGTGCAGCAGGGTGTAACATTTATGTTACTCATGAAATTATTTGCATGGCATGTTTTAAATCTTACATGAAAGCAAGCACTTCATCACAGAAAAATGGAGAGAAGAATGAAAATTTGTAGGATGAAGTACAAGTTCCAAAATATTTACTGTGTATTATTTATAAATTCACAGAATTGGTTGAGCACCTTTTATGTTTGAGATGTTGCACAAAATTGGAATTAATTTAAAGATGAAGGAAAAATGTCCTCTACTCTTAGGCCAGGTGGAGAGCGGAGACTTTCATTCCTGCTACTTATAGTTAATGCGTATTTGTGCAATTTACTGTGCAATACATATATGCAGAAAGATAAAAGATTCTCGCTTTGGAGGGGAGGGGTAGAGCAAAAGGGAGGGAGAGAATCTTAGGCTCCATACCCAGTGCTTAGACCCACACAGGGCTTGATCTTACAAACCTGAGATCATGTCCTGAGCTGAAATCAAGAGTCAGATTCTTAACTGACTGAGCCACTCAGATACCCCAAGAGAGAAGATTCTTGTCTTTTGGATTCCAAAATGGTAATAAACAACAAGTAGGGTACATGTTAAACAAATGATGTTAAACAAATATGCCTTCCAGAAACTGTCAAGTGCACAAGGTTGGTCTTTGGTTCATGCTTTATACCAGTGCCTAGTATAAGTCCTGCTAAGCAACAGAAATTTAATAAGATATGTTTAATGAATACAAGAATAAAACAAACTTCTGCTATAGCTTTCCTTGAATATTCCACAAGTAATTGAAAATTTCTAATTTCCTATCTGTTGTGACTATTTTTATCTTTGCCTTCATTTATTTTTCTTAATGAGTAGATGCTTGATATTCATAAGGCATACATTTAAAACCTTAGGGAATTCCTGTAATCATGAATGCAGAAGTAGCTGAGGCTTATGAATTTTCTCTAAAGTACAATTCCACCAAAAGCTACACATCTGATGCCATATGCTCAGACTAAAAGTTAATTGTTTTAACCTCCACTTACACTTTATTTCTATCTTTTTGAGAAGTTCTTATTATTATCTCAAGGACTCACACTGAAACTATTTAACAGAATTTTTTCTTATTTCAATATATAATATATGGCACATTGTTCAAGTGATTGATCAGCCCTGAATTTAACAATCTATCTTGATTTTATCGAAGACTTCTATTTTCTAAGAACCAAGAATTTCTTATATATATTTTCTTTATCTTTACTTCAAATCCAGTTTTGGTGGTTGGATTTTAATACAATGGCCCTTGCTAAATAAAGAAAAGCTAAGTAGAAAGCAGTATTATTTGAGAAACTTATTGGCTTTCTTCAAAAACTGGGTGATTTATGTTAATACTGTGTTTCAGTAAATTACAAATGATTAAAAAGTACAGTGGATTTTTAGGGTGTTTATACTGAAAACCATGACACATAGTAATAATACATTTTTTTCTAATTAGATTTTAAGTCTCTTCATAGAGTGAGATTGATATATTTAGAGCACAACTGTAAAAATCTGTGATACTTGCAGAAATAGCAATAGAATAGGAGGAAGACAAAGGTGGGTACCACTTAAAACTACCACTAAGTTTTGTGTAGATAAATCACTTAATCTCTCTGGATTTCATTTTCCTCATCTACTGAATGAGTCTAATGAGTCATGTTTTTACTGCTGATTCCCATTATTTTCCAGGGCTTAACATGTTATATATAAATTGGAAAGAATAACAGTAGAAAGGGTATGATAGTTATATATAGTTAGAGTCATATATAGTGTATATATATATATATAGGTATATAGTTATAGTCATAAATCTAGGCAAACTAAATGATCTGGTTTCTCTTTTGCCATTGATCCTCATTTGTGAAAAATTCAAGAGTATGAGATGTAGCCTGTCGCCAAGAAACAGAATGAAGGCAACTGTATTCTAGGCAGGGAGTTCAAGTAATGTGCTTTATTCATAAATATTGTTTTAACTCAGTCTTATAATTGGCTGGGTTTGGGTAAGACAGATAGAACTTCATTTTTTTAAAAAAAATTTATCTAGTTTTCTAGTGAACTTGAATCATCTTTTCAATTATAATTCTTTCTTGCAGACAAGTGCTTTAATTTTCCAACAAACATATTGTATAAATTCTATAAAGCTAGGCATATTCTGGACATCTGAGTGTTGAGTTTGAAAGTTAAAAAGATATTTACTATGGTAAAAAAAAATGGCCAAATGCTCTAATGAAATAGAGTACTTCTTTGTGGAGAATTAATGTAAATTATTTCAGTCACGTACAACAGTTAGTTCTTTAGTAAATAAATTAACCTCAAACGATTAAATGTTGACATGAGCTCCCCGCACCCCACAGCCTTGCTACTGCTTTACACTGAAATCAAGTCTCATTATCAAATTCTGCTGTACAGGTGCAAACATTTATTGACAAGAATGCACAGATCAGTTACACTGTTTCTGTAAGTTTGATGAGTTCTCAGCTCTGTTCTTTTAGGGGCTAACCAGTAATTTCCAAGAAAGGCTTACCAGAAGATAATGCAAGAATATTTAGTAGCAAGATCAGGCACCCAAGTAGTTTCTGAATCAGTCATCTGTAGGCTCTGAATCAGCAACTAAAAAAGGACTCTTGGGAATCAAGCTGAGATCACTTTCCTTTAGAGTATAGGCTGTGGGCTCCAATATTTGTGTTAGGGTAAGAGTAAGATTGCTATTTACTATTTAGAGACAAACCAGATATTTACAATCATATCTAACATTCACTGGGTTCATTTAAGGAAGTGTAAGAATTTGGGCTAGAGGGGTGCCTGGGTGGTCAGTGGGTTAAAGCCTCTGCCTTCGGCTCAGGTCATGATTCCAGGGTCCTGGGATCGAGCCCCATGTCAGGCTCTCTGCTCAGCAGGGATCCTGCTCCCCTTACCCCCCACCTGCCTCTCTGTCTGTTTGTGATCCCTGTCAAATAAATAAATAAAATCTTAAAAAAAAAAAAAAAGAATTTGGGCTAGATTTTTTTCCTTTTTTTCTTTTTTTGGTTCTCTTTTCTTTTCTTTCTAAGATATTATTTATTTACTTACTTACTTACTTACTTACTTACTTAGAGAATAAGAGAGTGAGCTAGGGAGGGGCAGAGGGAGAATGAGAATCTCAAGCAGACTGTATGCTACCATGACCTGAGCCGAAATCAAGCATCAAATATTTAACTAACTAAGCCACCCAGCTGCCCCTGTTTCTGGCTTTTCATAACTGATCAGATTTCAAATATTCTGTTCTACTTTCAGAATATATCTCTAAGCTTTGTCCTAGGAAATACCATTATTGGAGGGTCAAAACATATTGCAAGGAAAAGTCAGATATATTTTCCAGAGGGTATGATATTACAGCTGAATCATGAAGAATAAATAAAAGCTTCATAGATTTTTTTAAAAAATATTTTATTTATTTATTTGACAAATACAGATCACAAGCAGAGAGGCAGGCAGAGAGAGAGAGAGAGAGAGAGAGAGGAGGAAGCAGGCCCCCTGCTGAGCAGAGAGCCCGATGTGGGGCTCGATCCCAGGACCCTGGAATCATGACCCCAGCCGAAGGCAGAGGCTTTAACCCACTGAGCCACTGGCACCCCAAGCTTCACAGATTTTTTAAAAAGTGGGAAATAACATTTAAGGAAGAGAAAGCTCTGTGTGCCAGGAAACAAAGAATACAAAAGAAGATGAGTCAGTGATGAGGTATAACTGAAGCTTCATTTCAATAAGGTTGGTGGAGGATTCTAAATCGTTGGTACTAGCATTGGAGGTAGACAAGCCCAGGGGAAGTATGTGAAGAGAACTGGTCCCAGAATGGAATCTTAAAATACAGTTTAAGGATTAAAAGTAGGGGCAGTTGCCAGCAAAGGAGCTTTGGAAGGAGCCATCTGGGTGAAGGAGATTTTCACAGATCTGGTGGTAGATTGTGTAATAAACAAAATATGTATGTGATGCATTATAATACTCCTAAATTGGCAAAAAAAAACAACAACAACAGTCAATAACAACTATAACCTAGTTGAAAGTTGTAAAAAAAAAATGTATATAATAATGGATATAAAATTGGAACATTTTCCGTTTTTCTCCGGGTGTGTGTTTGGCTATCTTGTCTGAAGCCTTAAAGCTATTGAATGGTGGAGGTGCATTTAGAACCCACATTTATATGGCTCTACAGCGCAGACTGTGATACATCATGCTGTTCTGCCTCAAGCCCTCATTTCATTCTTTCTCTTTCAGCTATTCACTGTACTCCTTCAGTTTCTGGTTAGTTCTTGCCTTAGAAGGTACCTCCTAACCATCTCTAGAATGTCTCTTTCCCATGCCATCCTGCAAGACGTGGGTTGGGAAAGTATACTTCAGTCACTTATAAATAATTACAATAGTAGATCATGAAACTGAAAGTTTCCCTGTACCTGTCAAATGAAATTATATTAGCTAGAACCTTGCCTTTAGAAGTGGGAGTGTACTTGGCAATATAGAAGGTTGTCAAAGGTCAGATGTCTTCGCATTACCAAAGCACACGATAAAATAATTTACCAAAGTATACAGGTAGCTTAACTGGGAGCATTTGGACAGATGTGCATCTGAATCCCAACTCCATCTTTTACAGTTTTACCTCTCTAAGCACAATTTCTCCTTTGAAAAATGAATCTTAATCTTGCTTACCTCGCAGAATTGTTGTGAGGGTTATATGTAGTATAAAGCATTTAGCGCCTAGCTGGCAATCAGTTGGAATTTAATAAATAAACTTTCAATACATGCCCACGAATTTATGATATATATTTATATTGACACATATAAAGGTGGGGGTTATTTCTTAAAAACTTTGCAGTCAAAGAAGAAATATAAAAAATACACTTTAGGGGGCGCCTGGGTGGCTCAGTGGGTTAAAGCCTCCGCCTTCAGCTCAGGTCATGATCTCAGGGTCCTGGGATCGAGTCCCACATTGGGCTCTCTGCTCGGCAGGGGGCCTGCTTCCTCCTCTCTCTCTGCCTGCCTCTCTGCCTGCTTGTGATCTCGGTCTGTCAAATAAATAATTAAAATCTTTTTTAAAAAGTACTTAAAAAATACACGTTAGGATAGGTTAAACTTTAAAGAATTTTTTGGTCCTGCAGTGGAGGAAAAGATTCAGACAGTTTGATGATAGTTGACATATTATGAGTCTTCAGAGAGATGGAATGTCAAAAATTGGTTTGTGAGACTTTTTGTTGGTATATCTGTGTGTATTTCTTTTTATATAAATGTTCATATGACTACTTACTGAGTTCACGAGAGTCTGGAATTCTCTGTATTAATTATTCAGAAGGAGCAGGTTCTCAGATAGCAACTCAAAACTATGGGTCAGTTTAGAGGAGGTAGACGTAGGAGAAGGGATTCAATCTTTTTGTCTCTCTTGATGAATTTCATCAGATACTTGCCTGAATGTAGAAGTTTCTTCTTTTGGGTAACTTTTATAATGTAAAATGTGTAGATAAAGAGTTTCTGACACTGCTAGTCTATCAAAAAAAAAGGCAGGTGGGGGGCTGAGAAACTGGAATTTAAATAAAAACTTGAAATAAAAAAATATATAACATGTGTAAATATATATATATATAATAAACTTTAAAAAAAAAGAAAAAGAAAAAAGTTGAGAGTTTATCTTTATGTCTTTTTACTTTCCCCCAGGAAAACTGTTTCGACATTTTAAAATATTATAAAATTGGCCCTATTTGTAAAAATGAAATAATCAGTGATTCTTTTCCATACTTTATATGAGCAACAATCCCATTAGTAATCTATTAGTTTTTGTTGCCCACTTATTCATTCTGAGATACATTCTGGTTTACATGGTTTGAGTTGTGATTCCCTTGTTCCTCTGGAAGACATTTCCATGTTATTCTGCTCCTGTGAGGACTTGGACGTCTGTTCAGTGAGTAGTTCAGGCAGCCAGTCCCAATTGTGTTTGATCAATTAGTTGAAATATCTTTGCCATATATCTGTGGCAGATACTGAATGTTTTTAACATGAGTTTAATTCCATAAACTTATTATTTACTAAGGTAGAGTTTATGTCAGATCTGATGAAAATTCAGCAGTAGAAAGGAAAAAATAGTATAATAAGACTTCTTTTTTTTTAAGATTTTATTTATTTGACAGAGAGAGATCACAAGTAGGCAGAGGCAGGCAGAGAGAGGTAGAGAGAGAGAGAGAGAAGCAGGCTCCCTGCTGAGCAGAGAGCCCGATGCGGGACTCGATCCCAAGACCCTGAGATCATGACCCCAGCCGAAGGCAGTGGCCTAACCCACTGAGCCACCCAGGCGCCCTGTATAATAAGACTTCTTAAAAACTTTTATAAGATTGAAACAAAAGTTTTTAGTCAAAAATTCAATTATTCAAAGACTTAATGGAGTTCCTTTCAATTCTCTGACTTGGTGTTCCCCTTTTTCCTCAAAATTCCAGGTGGAAATGCTGATAGTATTAAAAATTCAAAATCAAATACAACTAAATCTTGTATTTGTCATTTTTCTCCTGTGAAAATTTATTAAATCTGAGTCTCAGCTTCTTCAACAAAATTACATAATACTTTGTTTGAAGTGGTTTGAGCATTAGTTAGGGAAAAATCATGTAAAAATCTTTGTAGTCAAAAGTGCAATCTCCACTTAGAGCATTTAGACCAGAATAAGCCTCAGTGTCTGTCCCTTCCCTTCCTCAAATTATTTTGGTTAGTATAGGATTGGCCCTAATTTAAGGTAAAAGTTTCCTTTTGTTTTTTTTTTTCTCAATTGGATTTGCATATGCTTTCATTCATTGGGTAAGTATCAATTGAGTTTTTTTTTCTTTTTCTTGCTAAAATAATGGGGTTTTATTAGACTAAATTTGTATGTTATTTTATTTCAGTACGCTGCCTTAAATTAAGGATGACAACGATAACTATCAGTGGATCTCGATGAATTAGTATTTTTGAAAATTCTGGCAAGATAGATGAATAATTTTAAAGACATTTTTACATCACGTAAGCCGCTGAAGATGTCCATGAAAATGAGAGATTTAAATCTAAATATTATCTTGAGCTGGGTTTTTTTTTTCTTTAATCTTTCAGTGTTGTACATAAGTCTGTAAAAGTCATTTTTTCTCAATAGAAAGAAAAGGACCAAATACATATACCAAAAAGCAAGAGATGAATTTAAGACATCATTCCATATTTCTAATCTGTATTCTGTAATTTTGGGGGTTAGTAGCTTTACTTTAGTCTTTTCTCTTAGAAATTCTGTCATTTTTAAAACGAATTTGCTTTGAATGCTGCTTGTTAGTAGAAACTTCTATGATTCTAAGATAAATATTCCCTTTGTAGTGAATACTGAAGTCAAGAACTAGAGAATTTATAGGGATGGTTACTTAAAACAGCCTACTAACCATGTAAACTGAGGTTTCCTCGTTTAAACAGTTTAGAAATTCTTTGAAAATATTTATCTCTCTTTATAGAGCCACCCCGTGTATATTGAACATAAACTTATGTGTATGTGGATGGAAATAAAAGGCACAAATTCATTCTGCATTTGGCCCAGTTAAACATGTTTTTTGAAGACTTAATTACCATAGGCATTTTCTAATCCCAATGAGGAAACATTCTAATAAAAATGTAAAATTCATCCATTTGACTGCACAATTTTTATAGACTTATGGAAAGCAAAGTCAATTTTTTTCCTAACAATCATTTTAAAATGCTAACACTTACAATAAAATATTTACTCTGCATAGCATTTTTACAAAGTTCCAAGTTAGATCCTGACTCAAATGAGTAAGATTGAGAATAACTTAAGAAATGACCTGGTCCAACACTAGTTCACTCTGAAAAACATTACACCACCAGTGGCCCCCCCCAAAAAAACCTCATTTTTAATTTTAAATTTCTAGTCATTGAACATAATTACACACCAATGCATTCATTTGTTAACTCATTCACTTCTTTCTACATATTATAGACTAAACACATTCCTACATAGGTGAACAAAGCAGACCATTCCCTCAGTACTTGTGAAGCTTGTATGATATGACTAATCCATAAAAAAAAGTAAAATAATTTGTAAATTGCGTAGTATATTGCAAGGTGATGGATGGGAAAAAGAAAAAGTACAACAATATAAGGACGACAATAGGTGTCAATATTTATTTAATGTTATCCTATACTGTATTGAGAAATGCATGGAGATAATGGTTTAACTATTTACATGATAATGAGTTGCTTTTTTAGACAGAAACAATATATGTTTAACTTTGAAGATCATTTATAATTCAGAGATCACTCTTTTTTAATTTTTTTATCAATTTCTTATTTTTTATTAAAATATAATATATTATTAGCCTCAGGGGTACAGGTCTGTGAATCACCAGGCTTACACACTTCACAGCACTCCTCATAGCACATACCTTCCCCAATGTCCATAACCCAACCACCCTCTTCCTGCCTCCCCCCGCACCCCCCGCCCCCACAACCCTCAGTTTGTTTTGTGAGATTGAGAGTCTCAGAGGTCAAGCAGAGAGAGTCAGTTATCATATGGTTTCACTTATTTGTGGAGCATAAGAAATAACATGGAGGATATGGGGAGATGGAGAAGAGAAGGGAGTTGGGGGAAATTGGAGGGGGAGAAGAACCATGAGAGACTATGGACTCTGAAAAACAATCTGAGCGTTTTGAAGGGGCGGGGGGTGGGAAGTTGGGTGAGCCTGGTGGTGGGTATTATGGAGGGCACGTATTACATGGAGCACTGGGTGTGGTGCTTAAACAATGAATTCTGGTACACTGAAAAGAAATTGAAAAAATAAAAAATTATTAAAAAGCTTAAAAAAAAAAGAGTCTCAGAGGTCACTCGTAACTAACTGGTTTTTAGGAGGTTGGCTAAATGAGCTGAGGTTTTCCTACAAATCCTAAATTCTAATTCTTGTGGGACTATAAGGTACCTTTCTTTCTTTCTTTCTTTCTTTCTTTCTTTCTTTCTTTCTTTTTAAAGATTTTTAAATTTATTTACAACAGAGAGAGATAGCGAGAGAGGGAACACAAGCACACTGGGGAGCTGAGAGGGAGAAGTAGGCTCCCCGCCAAGGAGGGAGCCTGACATGGTGCTCCATCCCAGGACGCCAGGACCATGACCTGAGCGGAAGGCAGACGCTTAATGACTGAGCCACCCAGGCACCCCTAGGGAGCTTTCATTTATCTGCTTCATGGTTTGAGTACAAGAATCTGGGCTAATTTCTGTTACGAATATACACTTCTTGAAAGTGGTTCTGTGACTTGAGTTCATTGCTGAGTTCTCGAGTGTCTGTATTGTCACCAGGCATTTTCCACCCTTCATTGTTCTGAACTTGTAGTTCTCTCTGTCTGGAGTGTTTTACCTGCTCCTTTTCACAAACGAGGTCTCAAATCAGATGCCACTTTTCTCAGAGACCTTTCTGTCACATTATTTAAATCATCTGCTCCACTCTGATGTTCTATCATATTAACTATTTTATTTTCTTCATGACACTGAAGTTAAAGAATTACTTTGTGTATCCTTATTTACTGCCCTTCTCTTCCACAATTGGAGCTCCCTGAAAGCCTGTCTCTAATCTGTCTCTTCAGGGCTAAAACTGCAGTTCCCGCACAGGGACAGAGTGGATACTAAATGAGTCCTCTTTGAGTAAATGAGTGCCCCTACTAGCCCATAGTTAAGGTTACATTTCTGTTTAGTATTTTCACTGTAGTTAAGTTGTTAGTCCTAGAGTAAATACATTTAAACAAATTGACTCATAGTTCAGGAAATAATACATTTTAGAGTCTGTGCTATTCCAGTAGTTAAATAGTGGGCTCTGATGTTCAAATTCTAGATCTGGTATTGCCAAACATAGTTACTCTTTCCATGATTTTAGGTAATTAAATTTACCTTTCTGTGTCTCAATATCTCATCTGTAAAATGAAGATAATAATACAGAACACCTGGGTGGCTCAGTAGGTTAAGTGTCCAAAGTCCTGGGATCATTCCCCACATCAGGCTTCCTGCTCTGTGGGGAGCTTGCTTCTCCCTCTCTCTCTGCTGCTCCCATTCTGTGCTTTCTTTCTCCCATTCTCTCTCTCTCTCTCTCTGTCAAATAAGTAAAATCTTTTTTAAAAGATGAAGTTAATAATACTCATCAGAGTAGCCTTATAAGGTATAATTCTTAAAAAAAAAACCTGATATAAAGTAATCATTCAATAATTGTCTTAAATTTTTATGTGACTATAATTCTCAACATTGTGGTTATATCTGTGCATATAATTAAAATACAGCACAAGAAAAACTATTTCATATGTAGTAAGGCTGTGGCTAAGGATATAGGTGATTGTATTTTTCAACCAAAACAGTATCTCTAGATGGAGTAGCTGTTTCGGAAACCCATTTAAGTTAAGGTGAATTGCAGAACATAAAATGTTATGTAAAGATGGGCCATCTCAAATCTGCTGAATATGTGACTACTTAAATCTGTATTTGTTATAAATAACAAATGTAGCCTCAGCAGTAGTTTCTTTTGATGTTCTTAAATCCTACAATATTTCTGTGAGAATATTTTTTCATTGAATGGGTCCTCAGAGACGTGCAATGCCAGATTGTGGCTTTGCTAAAATACATTCTTTAAGTATATTTTCTCATTGCTATTTTAAATTTCTGAGCAAAACATTTGGCTGCCTTAAAATCGTGTGAGTCAAATTTCAACTATACTTAAAAAGTATGATAGTAACATAATAATTCTCTTCACCCAAGCATTCTCCAAAACTTACATTAAACTAGTACTACTTTGTGAAAGAGGTATTTTTCATTACTTCCAAATGCCTGTGTAAGATTCCTCTGCCTTCAAATACATTCATCAGGTCCTTTCCTAAAAGTAGAGGTCAGACTTTGGCATCATCAAAAGAAAGAAGGCAGAAATAGGGCCTCAAAAGATGAATGTATTTCTTTAGAACTGGGAAAACAAAATGTTTTATGAGGGAGGAAATGGCCTTGGAAATTAATATTTAAGATGATCAAACTGTAACAATATGTGTAGAAAGAATTTCTTACCTCTAGTATCATTTGTTAAATTCTCTAGTCTCTTTAATAAAGTGCCTTTTTGAAATACAAGGGTTGACAAGAGCTCTGGCTTTGACAATGATACCATTTCTGTGGTGGAGGTCTTAGAAAGAAAATAACGTCCCTACTTATGCCTAAATTCTCATGCTGGTGGTTTATTCTGGAATCCTATGTAGTACTCTACAAGTTTTACTCCTCAAAAAAATAAAAACAAACAAGAAAACAACCAACCTTTACTAAGTTTCAGTTAAACCATGTTAGTTCTCTAGGTAATTTATCCATTTGGTCTCAGATACATTTCTTATCTTTTTCAAAGAAGCTGTTGTATTTGTTAATCTGAAAAGGGACTTGAATCTAGAATATAAAGAACTCTTAAAACTTAATACTAAAAAGAAAAGGGTAAAGGATCTGAATAGACAATTCTCCAAAAATATGTACAGATAGCAAGTAAACCACATGAAAAGACGCTTGACATTATTGCTCATTAAAGACATGTAAATTAAACCATGAGATAAAATTCATACTACTGGGGTGACTGAACTTGCAACTTTTGAAATCTTGGCATCACCACCCAAGTATCACTTAAAATTATTTCAGCTTGTGTTTAATGCCTTGTATAGTGTGCTTTCCATCTGAATCTCTAGACCTGTGTTCTACCATCATCACCCATTACTTACTGAGTTCCTTGCTGTTTTCCGCACCATCCCTGACACTTGTTGGTATGATGTAGCAGCTCCATTTTTAACGAGCCTTCAGGTGATAGTACTGCAGATGGTGTAGCTGTTGTGTTCTGTACAACAGCTATGAAAGCCCTCACTTGGAAAAGTGGCACACTTATATTTCCAGATGCTGCCAGCCTGAGTGTAGTTGTTTTGTTTTCTTCTCTCAGAGTTTTTCTTTTCTTCTTAAAGAAATAAAAGGTGTTCCTTCACCCAGTATCTACTCAAATTATGTATACCTTGCAAATGCAGATCCTTTCATGTTTATGTGTTTGATTTACAAAGATGAGCAAGGGAATTGCTGGACTACTACTATTACTAAAAAATCTGTGTTGGGGTAGTGAAGGTGATGTGGAAGTTATTGCCTAGAACAAATGCTCACTTGAATTTTATAGACTGAATTTATCTTTTGTTCCTGAAACTATAATTTAAGGGGATTTTTTGGTATTTATAACTTTTCTCAAATGAACTGTACCCCATTTTGACAGGAAGCTACCAAGAAGTTTAGTGACCATGGGGTATCACTTGTTAATGATTTCCAAATCAGAATCTCTTGGGGGATGAAGCTATTGCCTTATAGTTTTACTTCTTTGGAGTTTTGAAAATACAAACTGGGTATCATTCTGGAAGGTGTAACTCAGTAGAGTTTACTATAGCTGGGTAATCCATACTTTAAATAAAAAAGCAACAACAACAATAACTATAACAACAACAACACACCTCCTCAGTTCAGTCTATCAACCAGGTTTGGGAACCATCTAAAATGTGGATCTTACGTCACTAGCTTCTGGAATATTTTTCTAAAGCTTCAGATACTAAACTATCCTGTACTTAATGTATCTGAATTTCAGTACGTGGGAGCCCAGGAATCTGTATGTTAAACAGATTCTACTGTTAATTCGTATGTATGCAAACATTCAAATATTCATGAAAAATAATGCGTCAATTCAGTGTTGCCTGCAGCTCCATGAATGGAACACAGAACAACATTTAGAACCAAAATGTCTAAAAAACTGAAATGTCTAAAGAACTTTACAAGGATAGTGGTTAAGGTAGAAGGAATATTTTCCATATTGCTGGTTTTTTAAATGTGAAGTTACAGAGAAGTTAAAAAGGATAGTGGAATTAATATAATCTTTCACTTAAATTTATCAACTGTTAGCTCTTTGGCTTTTTTTCCCCTTTAGTTGAACCATTTAAGGTATTTTTGTAGATACTACATACTTTATTCCTAAATACTACAGATAGGAAATTAAAATTTCCCTTATTGCTTTGATAATGCCTTTTGTAATGGTCTGTTTTGTTTCCAATCAGGAATTACTTATTACATTTAGTTGTCTTATCTTTTTCATCTCCTCTAATCTAGAATAGTTTGCTTGCCTTTTTTTAAAAAAACTTTCATAACACTGATCTTTTTTAAAGATTTCAGTCAGGTTATCTTTAATGTCTCTAATTTTTTTTTTATCTGACTGTTTCTTTGTAGTTTCAGGTTAAATATTTTTGCTTAGAATTCTGTAAGGTGATAATGCTGTTCTCTGTATTGTAGTGGTGCATTGAGATGTCAGTTTGTACTGTTACTGGTGATTTTAACTTTGGTCTCTGGATAAAAATGGTGTCTTCTAGATTTCTTTACTGTACAGGTACATTTTCTGTTGTTATTAGTAAGTAATATGAAGAGAGATCCCAAGATATTATTCGCTTGAAATTAATATCATAGGTCTTAAAATGGAGATTTGCATATTCAGGCATTTCTTCTATGATGGTTTGGCATTCTTAGCAAAGACGAGATATTCCTTTTCAATATTCCCACCCTTTGTGTCTGTTGCTTTGTTTGTGTCATCATGGGCTCATGGATTTTTTTAAATATATATAGCATATGTTATAATTCATAACTGCCATTATTTCTTTTAATCCCCAAAATGTCTCAGATATGGCCAGTGGCAGACTCTTCAAACTCTTCAAAGGGTCCTATGAATCCTTTGATATATTATTACCATATATTGAGCATTTCCATACTTTGAGGCATAATAAAGTATGTCATTTTATGCTTTTTCTATCCTTACTCTCTGGAAGCAGCAATTTGTTTAAGAAACCCTGGGGTGCCTGGGTAGCTCAGTAGGTTAAGCATCTGTCTTCGGCTTGGGTCATGATTTTAGGGTACTGAGATCGAGTCCCACATTGGGCTTCTTGCTCATTGGAGAGCCTGCTTCTCCCTCTCCCTCTGCTGCTCCCTCCTGCTCATTATTGGTCTCTCTCTGTCTCTCTCTTTGTCTCTTGCAAAACTAAAAAATACTTAAAAAGAAGAAGCAGAAGAAGCAGCAGCAGCAGCTGCTGCCCTGGCTATTTCAGTTGTGAAAGAGAGCTAGAAACCAAGATCAGGTGTGTTTTATAATTAAGTTGCCATTGTTATTTGGCCCATTCCATGGAAACAGCTGTGTGTGTGTGTGTGTGTGTGTTTGTGTATTTCAAAATTATGAGTTCATAAAAGCACTTCTACTGTGATCATACACCATAAGCTTTTTTTTTTTCCTGCTTGCCCCATTGCATATTCGTATTTCCCCTTTCCTTGCGTAGAGAAAATTTGGTCACCAAAACTTTAAGGTACTTGTCTTGTTTGCTTAATGCCATAATACACATCAAGTAATTTGGGAATTACTTTATCAATACTACTACTGCTACACATACACACACACACACAAACACATATACATACACACACAAGCTTGCTATTAAAACTCAAGATTTCTTTGCATTTTTTCCCTTAAAATAGATCCCACTGGTCACATATAGTATTATGTTCAAAAGTTACTTGAACTTGTTTTTAACTTATTTACTTTTGTTTGTTTGTATTATCAGTTTAAAATATATTTAATTTTGTTTCTGTTCATAATCACTCATAAAGGTTTTTTACATCCTTACTGATTTTGGGGGGAGGAATGTCAAACATTAAGTTGTTTCAAATATCAAACATTAAGAAAAACTACATCCTCTTTCTTTTCTCTTCCACTGGGATCTCACCTCGTCTGTGTAGATGATTGATTTGACTCATTTTGATTTGATTTATATTTCTGTCTTCCTTTTAGCAAATTATGTGTAACATATATATGTATTTATATGTAAAATGTTTATATGTTTTTATGTTTATAGTTTTTACACAAACTGTACACACAAACACCCATTCTTGGTTCCTCTTTTTTTACATAAAAGGTAGCTTATTATTTTGCAATTTGCTTTTTCCATTTAATAATATATCTTATAAATCACTCCAGATCATAGACATCGTCTTCATTCCTTTTGGCAGTTATATAATAATGGTACCCTGTTATATGGACGTATGAATATCTTTAATCTATATTTGGCATTGATCTCATTCCCAATATTTTTGCTGTTAAAAGTAATGCCACAGTGAATAAAACTATACATATTTTTCACACTCCTGAAGATGAGCCTTCAAGGTAGATTCTTAGAAGTGGGCTTGCTGGGTGAAATGTAAATAGATATGTAGTTTTATTAGATATTGACAAATTCTTCTCCAGAAGGGTTGTAATCTTAACCAGTAGCACACTAAAGTGTCTAACAGCCTCATTTGTATGGTATGTTTGAAAGGCTTTTGAATTTCTGCCGATATTATGGGTGATAAATGTTATCTCATTGTAGTTTTCATTTGCATTACTATCATCATGAAAGAAGTTGAGTGTCTTTTTATAAATTTTAGCCCATTTTGTGTTATTTTGTGAACTGTTACTGTTACAGTATTACTCATTGTGTTTCTGATATTTTCCCCTTAAGTTGTATGAGTTTCTTTTAGGTTAGGGAGGTTATCCTGTTATTACTGATATTTTTTGGAAATATTTCCCTGTTTTCATTTATATTTTGGCTTTATTCATAGTGTGCGATTTTTTTCTTACTTTGCAACATATTTTAATGTAGTTGAATTTATTACACACTTGTTTTATTCAATATGTTTTTAACTTATTAAAAAAACAGAATTCAACTGAGTAAATTTGAAGATCTAATTGACTTTATTAAATGATTCATGAATGGGGCAGCATCCCATCCAGCAAATAGAGGGAAGCTCTGAGGAATTATACAAAATGGAAAGTATTTATAGGAAGGAGGGTGGGACAAGAAAGTTTTCAGGAAAAGAAAAGAAAGGATTGTTCCAGGCAAGGTCACCTTCCCTTAGGAGACAGAGCAAGGGGTCTTATTAGGTAGATTATCTCATTTCTTTTGGGGATATGGAGAGGGCCCCTGTGACAGATTACCTCATTGCTACTTATCAGAAAATTCCTGAATGACAGGTTAAGACTTATTTTATGGGAGGTTGAAATTGCAATTAAATTAGGTAGTAAGCCCCAATTGGTTACTTGGCCTAGCTGTTGTGATGGTATTTTGGGCCTGTAGTTTTCTTTTTAACAAAACCATACCTGAAAAGTTTTTAGGTCATCTTCAAGTTATAAAAATAATCTTTTTTTTTCTAGTACTGATAAGACTTATTTTGTATTTCTGTGCTCATTTATTTTTGATCTATAATTCATTTAGAGTTTACTCTTGTATATTGTACAGGATCTTGGTTCAGTTTGGCTTTTACCAAATTTCTATCAGGTTGCCCACCACAAGTTATGAAAGGTCAATTTTTTCTCAGTGATTTGAAATGCTTTGATATCCTGCATTGCTGCATGCACTCCAGTATATTTCTGAACTTTTTCTTTGGTTCTGATGATTCATCTATCAATTCAAGTGCCAGTAGCCAAGGGGAGTGAGTGATCTTCATCAGTTACTCAGTGACTTAGAATTGCAAGTACTTTTGTTTATATCAATCATGCTAACATCAAGAGAGAGACTGTTGGAAATCCTAGGAAATAACATTTATAGAAACAGTTTTTCAACCTAAATTAATTAGTCTCAGTCTTTTTCAGTTACCATGTCTGTTTGTGCCATCTATTTTGAAGTTGTAAGGCTTTTGAAAGAGCCAGTTACTTAATTTAGTTAGAACATGAGTAGCATGTAAGAAGCAGCATTTAAAACCTTAGTGTCTTCTAGGCTGCTCTCTTTCAAGTTATTTTTACCTTTTTTTTCCCCCTCCACCAAGAAGGTTTTTATTTATGTTTCTAGGGTTATTTGCTTTTATTTGTTATTTGACATATGCACCTTGAATGAAAAATGAGAAAACTTAAAGAATCTGCCTAAAAATTGTGCCAAATGGTGTTCCAAGGGTAAAAGAATAGAATTTCACTCAAGGATAATTACACATACATCTTAATTAATGAACACATAATACTAAATTGTATTGTTTATGTGCTTATTAGTTCCTCAGATACAAACATTTTTATTGAAATAGCTTGTTGTTTTCTTAAGTTCAGAATAATTTGCATTTGCTCTGATAGTTTTAAAAAATAAAATCTGACAGATTTTATTATTTATTTTTATTGTCTTTAAATTTGTATGTTATTGTTTAAAAGTAGCAGTACTATAATTTTAAGAAAAACAGTACAGAAAACTAGTTACCTTTGTTAAGCTCTGTACAATATTCTGGAATAATGACTGTTTACCTGACTTTATCACACTGTGCACTGGGATACTGACTGCCAGAGTTGGCCTTGATACTCTTTTATAAAAGATATCTATAGGATTTCTTTCAATATAGAATTTACTGAAGACAGTTGTTAAAGATAAAATAGCCAGTTATTTTACCAGCAAAGTGGGTTTATTCAGAATAGCAGAAGTACAATTGGGGACACACAAGCTACGGTAAAAACATAGGCAAATCCTACAAATTAAGAAGAAGAATGTGCAGCACCTGGGTGATTCACTTGGTTAAGTTGTTGAGCGTCGCGCTCTTGATTTCAGCACAGGTCATGATCCCAGCACTGTGAGATCACAGGTTGGGCTCCCCACTGAGTGTAGAGCCTGCTTAAGACTCTCTTCCTCCCTCTCTCTCTGTCCACCCTCCCCCACAAAAAAGAGAAGAAGAATGTTATTTTATGGAGATGGAGGAAGTTGGGAGAAATCGTTTTGAATGGAAGTCCATTGGAAAATTGGAGTTCAGGGTGAGGCTGCTTTCTCAGGGCTAAGTTGCAGGGGTAGTCGATTTATTGTATGAGATGCAGTGTACATCATTCCCTCTTGGGGGCTGGTAATTGATGATTCTTTCCTGTTGGGAATTCTTCTGTTAGAGTCTGGAATTGACAATTCTTCCTGTAACTGATACTGAGTAATACTGATTCTCCCTTCCAGCCTCTTAATTCTAATGAGGTTTCCCTTTATTAATTTCCACACAGCAAAAAAAACTAATTCTTAATAATTGAATGCATATGTTAGAACAAGAATGACACATTTTTTTAGTCTGTTAATTTAGAACAAGGGTCAGGATGTCCAACCATTTTTTGTAAGTAAAGTTTTATTGTAACACAGTCATGTCATTTGTTTACCTACTATCCACTACAACTTTTCCACTAAGATGACAAAGTTAAGTAGGTATTACAGAGTCCATACAAACTTTAAAACCTGAAATATTTACCATTACACTCTTCCAAGAATATGGTAGCTGTTCTCTTAGAAGATACCACATACAGCAAACTATAAATAATACAAAGCAATATTTTATCAGTTATCTATACCACATGCTATAGATTAAATATCTATGCCTCCCTATCCCAAATTAATATATTGAAATCCTAACCCCTGATGATACTAGGTGGTAAAGTCTTTGGAAGGTAATTGGGACCCTTATAAAAGAGTCATAGAATTCCCTGGCCCCTTCTGTTATGTGACAATCTAAGAAGTCAACAGTGTGCAGCCCTAGGAGAGCCCTCACCAGAACCTAACCATGCTGTCACCCTGATCTTGGACTTGCAGCCTCCCATACTATGAAAAATAAATTAACTGTTTTTTATTAGACACTCATTTTATAATTTTGTTGCAGCTAAGATGCTACATCACAAAACAACTCTCAAAATCTAGTGGCTTAAAGTAACAATTAGTTTGCCTCATTTTGTAGTTTGATTGACTCCAACAATGGGATTGTGCTCTGTTAGGTAATAGCCTCAGCTAGAAAGTCCAAGGTGGCCTTATAGGTGCTAACAATTGGTCCTGACTTTTATCCATGAGGCCTCAGTTCTCTGAGTATCAGATCACCTATATGGCAGTCTGTTTTTTCACATAAGTGTCTCAGTGTTTCAAGGGATTGAAGGCAGAAACTACATGACCATCGAACTGAATGTTTGTAAACACCCATCAGGAAGAAACCAAGCTTTATTCAGCATTACATTATGAGTAGTGCTTGGCAGGCACATGATTTTGGAGAAATGAGAGAGGAGAATTGGACCTCAAAGCATACTTTGAAGAAGATGAGCTTAATCATGACCATTGTAACCTTTGATGGCAAATCTCCAGGTGAGAGGTGAGCCCATGCCATCCCTTGTTTTATCTGAGTTTTATGGTACAGACAGAGCCTCTGACAAAAACTTCATTTGCTTGTTTTGTCTTATTAGGAGTTGATCAGATTAGTATTAGAGACTGTAATAGTTACTTGGGCCAAAGGTAGAGAGGAATGAAAGTAGAAGTCTCCTTTGTGCATATTCAGCATTAACATGCAATGCTAACAACGCTCTTCTGCCTGCTGTAAATTCAAGAAGGAATTTCTAACACCTGGACTGTGATTTACGCTGTGGAATTTAGCCATCTGGTAAACAAACTTTAACATGCCGGGCCCTAGACCTTCACAGGGCTGGAATATTTCCTTCCAGGTCCATGACTTATGAGTATTTATCATGTTTACTTGAAAGGTTTTATCAGGTTAAATTGTGCGCTAAAATAACAATCATGCTTGTTTCACTTGAGTCAATTTTTGGGGGGTCAGAAAGCCTAAATATTTTAAAAGTCAAATGTATTGTAACAACCTCTCTCTCCTTCTAACTAGGACAACCTTGGATAGATAAAAGAAAGATGAAGGTAGAAAGCATTGAAAACAGGCCTGTAGAGACACTTTCTATATACAGATAACATAGCCTTTATTTTAGAAAATGACTAAATTTAATGATGTAACCAGTTTTATCTATAACCTTTACATTTATTACCTTTTTTTTTAGCTCTAGAGTTAGTATTTAGCGTAAGGAGAGATTTTCAATTCTTTTTATAAATAGCATTTAAAAAAGTGAAGCTTAGGGTAAATTTTATTGAAGGCTAGCAATATTCAGAATACTCTGTTCAATGAAGCATTTTGATGTTATACTCATTTATAATTTTTTTTTAAGATTTATTTATTTTAAAGTGGGAGAGAGAACACAAGCTAGGGGAAGAGTTGCAGGAGATGGAGAGAATCTCAAGCAGCCTCCCCACTGAGGGTAGAGTATGACTCAAGGATCAGTCCCACCATCCTGAGACCACAACCTGAGCTGACCAGAGCTAAATCAAAAGTCAGACACTCAACCAACTGAGTCACCCAGTGTTTTGCTCATTTAAATGACTCTCTCTATGCTTCCCTATGCTCCCCATGCTCCCTGTGATTATCAAATTGGCACAGGATAGGTTTTATTATAAAAACTTTTTACAGGGGACTCATACCAACCAAGCAAATCTAGGATTTAACAAAAATTGGTCAGCTTAAATTTTAGACTTCCTATGTCAAATTTAAGAGTCTTGTGTTAAAAATGTCACAAAGGTCAGATAGTATTATTTAAAAAAATTAAAATCAAGGTATTATTTTTGCTTAATAAAGATATATTTAGTGCCAAGCATTCATTGTACACAGAGCCTTTTAATTGCTTTACTTATTTTGTCCTCACAATTACAACTTTGGTTAGGTCTTGAGATTTTTTCAGACGGAAGCAAGTTAAGCAAAATAAAAAACTTGCCCAAGTTAAATCATAAAGCAAGAATTCAAATTCAGACCAGGCCTATTCCAAGAACCACACTCATATGATCTCTGTAGTTTTTCTGTGAACATGTGTACAGCCATGTTATATGTTATCCGAAATGAAGCACTTATCTGAGAGCTAGATACAGGTTTACATATTTTTTGGAATATAATAGAATAATTAAATGGCTAGCCAGAAGCCTGCTGGGGCATTTATGGCACCACTAGGGTAAACAACCTTTAATCTTATCTTTGTACAGCTAAGCCCTTTTGTCTGCATAATTTCACTGTGTATCCTTTTGTCTGGAATTGTTCCCTGACCAATTTTATATTGTAGTAGAAAAGCGTATCGTGCCACTAAAAAGGAAATGAGCTTTGGATATAGATACAGTTGAATCCTAGAAATACCACCAGTGTTATTTAGGTAGGCTACTCCGCTTTTTGAGCCATGGATTCTTTACTTTAAAATAAAGGTAATGATTGTACCTGATTTAATTTTCTGAGTTTTGATGAGGATTAAGGGACCACTATGTGTGGAACATTGTTGTCACCCAGTGTAAAAATTATGGTCTCTGTATTGCTTTATCCTAGTTATCTATTTTTTTCTAAGACTTTTGAGGATAATTTTTTTTTAAGATTTTATCTATTTTAGAGAGAATGCAAGGAGGGGAGGAGGGGGAGGAGCAGAGTGAGAGGGACAAGCAGACTCTATGCTGAGTGCATGCTGACATGGAGCTTGATCATAGCCCAAGCTGGAATAGAGAGTCAGACGCTCTATCAACTGAGCTACCCAGGCCCCCCTTTATCCTAAATATCTTTGTAATCTACTTTAGGATTTCTGTTCTTTCTTCAATAGTGCTACTTTTCGTTTTCCTTGAGTCTCAACCGTAAGTATTTATAGAATGATTTGTACATGCCAAGCACTATGCGGATATCTGGGAGGAATAGAAATGTGTGATAGATAACTGGATGTGGAAGGATTAAAATTGTCTAAGAGGTTTCAGGTCAGAGTAACTAGGAAAAAATTGAAACTCCTTTAAGGGGAAGGGAAACGAGAATAATTTCTATGGCAGAGGTGTAGTATTTAGTCATGTTTAGAGTGAGAGCTTGGCTTTGGATAGGAATTGTCCATCCTGCATTTGGAGATTTGGGAATAAAATTTGGACAAGACATTTTGTCTAAGTTTCATTTTTTCAAATTTGTTAGATTGAGTGACGGTTGAAATAATAGTAGTAAAAATAACTATATAAAAATAAAGTTGAAAGATCAGGCATGAAACCATGGAGAATACTCTCAGAGAGAGTGAGAATCATGTAGTAATTTTCTTTCTCAGTCTGGCTTATTTCACTTAACCTAATGCCCTCAAGGTCCATCTATCGTATAGTAAATGGAAGGATTTCCTTCTTTCTTATGACTAAATAGTATTCCATTGTGTGTATATGTGTGTATGTTTACACACACACATATATACCAACATCTTACTCATTCTGTTAATGAACATTTAGGTCGTTTCCATGTCTTGGCTATCATGAATATGCTGCAGTGAACATGGGAATGTGAATATCTCTTTAATATACTTCCTTTTCAGTTTGGATGCTTTTGTTTTTCCCCCCAATCCCCAAATACTCTGACCAGGGCTCCACTACTATGTTGAATGAATTAGTGATATTGGGCATCCTTTTCTTGTTCTGGATCTTAAATGAAAAATTTTCAGCTTTTCACCCTTGAGTATGATGTTAGCTGTGAACTTGTCATATATGTTGAAGTGTGTTCCTGCTTCCTGTTGAAGTACATTCCTGCTATACTCAGTGTGTTGATAGTTTATATCATTAATGGCTGTTGAATTTTGTTAAATGCTTTTTTGCATCTATAGAGATGATCACATGATTTACATATTTCATGTTGTTAATGTGGTGTATCACACTGATTGTTTTGCAGATGTTGAACTATCTTTGCAACCAAGAGACAAATCTTACTTGATCCTAGTATGTGATCCTTTCCTTTTTTTTTTTTTTTTTTCTAAAAAGGGTGAGAGGGGTTGAGGAGGTGCAGAGGAGGAGGGAGAGAGAGAATCTTATGCAGTCTCCATGCCCAGCACAGAGCCGGACACAGACTCCATCTCACAACCCTGAGATCATGACCTGTACTGAAATCAAGAGTTCGATCTTGACTGACTGAGCCAGCCAGGTGCCCCTAGTATGTGATCCTTTTAATGTAGTGTTGAATTCAGTTCCTAATATTTTGTTGAAGGTGTTTTCATCTATGTTCATCAGAAATGTTGGCCTGTAATTTCCTTTTCTTATTGTATCCTTGTTTGGCTTTTGGTATTGGAGTAATGATGGCTTTATAAAATGAGTTTATTATTTTTTAAAAATATTTTATTTATTTGAGAGAGAGAGCACATAAAAGAGAACAAAAGAGAGAGCATGGACAGGGGGTGGGGCAGAGGGAAAGGGAGAAGCAGATTCCCTGCCAAGCAGGGATCCCAACATGGGGCTTGATCCTAGAACCCTAGGATCATGATCTTTATTGAAGGTAGAAGCTTAACTGACTGAGCCATCCTGGCACGGCGTAAAGTGAGTTTGGAAGTGTCCCTCCCCTTATATTTTTTCGGAAGCATTCAAAAAGGATGGGTTATTCATTCTTCTTTAAATGTTTAATAGAATTCACCAGTGAAGCCATTTGGTCCTAAACTTCCCTTTGTTGGGATTTTTTTTGATTACAGATTCAATCTTTTTATTAGTAATTGGTGTGTTCAGAATCTCTGTTTCTTCTTGATAGGTTGTACATTTTTAAGAATTTATCCATTTCTTCTAGGTTGTCCAAATAGTTGGTATGTAATTGTTCATAGTACACTGATGGCCTGGAAATGGAAATTGAGTATTAAAGACAGAAAAACAGCTTTACTTAATATTTTTAATATATTTCTTTTATATATTTTAAATTCATGATTTGGTCAGTATGTGCATGAAATGACCAAAATTTTCTTCATTAATTAATGCTGCTGATTTTTTTGCTCTGTCTTTAAAATTCAGTATTATTTGATGCTTGTGATAACAATAGCAATAATCATTATTTTAAGACTGACTATTCAGATACTTTGTGTGTATTTTTTGAGTGGTTCTTACTCTAAATCATTTGTGTCATTATTATTATCTAAAATATAAATAGTTATAACTCATATTGATATAAAGTATACACATTTTAAAGATTTTATTTAGGGGCGCCTGGATGGCTCAGTGGGTTAAAGCCTCTGCCTTCGGCTCAGGTCATGATTCCAGGGTCCTGGGATCGAGCCCCGCATCGGGCTCTCTGCTCAGTGGGGAGCCTGCTTCGCCCTCTCTCTCTGCCTGCCTCTCTGCCTACCTGTGATCTCTGTCTGTCAAATAAATAAATAAAATCTTTTAAAAAAAATAAAAAAATAAAAAGATTTTATTTAACTCATTAATTAAAGGGGGATATACTAAGATGTTACTACAGGTTCAAAGGAGAGTTTACATACCACTTCACACATTTAGTCAAAAAGGAGTGTTGAAATTAATTTAAAAATAGATGCAAAAACAGGAAAAACCTGCTAATTTCTATGAGCTAATTATCATTTGTGTTCCATCAGACACAATTTGGTTTCTGTCATCAGGAGTTACTTATATTTTTGTCACTTTTCTACAAATGACAGACTTGTAAAGTAGCTCAAAGACAATGGAAGGTGATATCCCTCATAGAATCAGATAACCTAGAAGGATATGCTGCACATGACTTATTTTCCATTGAAAGTATCCAGTAATCCTTTGGTCCACTTAAAATTTCCTTCATGGTTTTCCCTACAATTCACATTTTACAGACTAAGAAATTAAAAGCAGAGAAATAGTAGCTTCACCTAGATCTCACAGTGCTAGACCTTAGAGGGAAACCAAGCTCTATTTCCAGGGACACCTCTCTCAACCTATAGGGTTCTTATTTCTCCTGTGGTTATGACTCTATGTCCCATGGGGTATTTTGTAATGTCTGGGGATAGGTTTCGTGGTCACAGCTTTAGTGTTCTTTGACATCTGGTGGTTATAAGCTAGGGATGCTGCTACATACCAAATAGTGCAGAAATCAGCCGCCATGATAAAGAATCATCCAGCTTAAAATGTCAGTGGTGCCAAGTTTGAGAAAAGTTTTTTTACGACATAGACTCCTTTAATCAACTCTAAGCTAAGTATCTCATTTTATTTGCATTTCTGTTTGTCATAAATAATGCTTGTACGAAATGAAATAACACATTTGAAGCAACAATGTCACCCAACATTAAAGTTATAAAAACCATTTGTGGGCTTTTTTTCCTCCAAGGCATCAGATCACTTTAACAAACACACTTTCCTTAGTGATACACATTTCATTATGCTCACAGGCTCTTGGGAGAGTCTGTGATGCTGGAGGGGCTCTTTACAGTGGCACAGGAGGAAATCTTGCACAGAAACCAAAGTGAATACTGCTCATTTAAGAAATTCAGCTTTGAATAAATATATATATATATATATATATATATACATATATATATATATGTATATATATATATATATATATATATATGAAGCACAACAGATGATCCTGTATATCGTGTAGCTTAGCAACAACCCTTTTAAAACACTTTCTCCATGCCAGGAGACTATGGCAAAGTTTTCACAGAGCACTATCGTAAAGAAGATAAGTAGATTTGACTTTTAGGCTTTCATAAAAACCTTAAAATAAGTTTTAAAAATACATCAAAATAGAACTATAATATTTTTGTGGGTCACATTGTGTTTAGTTCTACACCATTGTTTTCTTATTTGTCCTGGAATACAAAGTTCCGATATAACCTTATGTTACTGTTCTAAAAATAGTATCATATTGTTCAAATAGAAGAGCAGCTATGCTTCTTTTCCCCTTTATCTTGCCTTCCATGAAGATATCCTTAGTTCATGCTCCTTGAAACTTTGAACTCAGCCAGCACCTGGAAGGTTTTACTGTCCCTAACAGAAAAGTGATACTCTCACACAGATTTTCGCCATGTCTCAGGGATATATCTTATTGTCACAACTTGTTTTGCCTGGCATCTCCCATCCCTGTAGATCTCCTCCCTTCAGAGATATTTATGGCTGTCATCTTGGCCCTCCAAGAGTGCCTGCTGCTTCCTAATACTCAGTATGACTATGTGACTCATGGCTGTTCTGATTTGCAGGTATCCCCAGCTCCTTAACTTACTCCATAATCTGCAACTGCCAGGACTCCCGTAAGGCAAGATGTTCCGTCTACAATTAATCTAGCATTGCCTCTGGCTGGGAACAGCAAGGCTTAGCAATTTGAAGGAAGGAGAGTAGACTTGTTTCTGGAAAACTAGCAACTTAAACTAAGTGAGCAACATCCTAGTCTATCAAGGGATATTAAACTGTTTCCTCAAATATATTTTCCATATGTCTGCATTCTAATGTTTTAGATGAGGTGACTTGTTCTTATTTATTGATCTGTAATAAATTATCCCCAAATGAATACTGTTTTGTTAAATCTCATCATCTTGCTGTTCAGGAATTTAGATAAGATGCTCCATGTAGCGTTGACCCAGTTCTCTCAGTGGGCTTCAGCTATTCGCGAGGCTGGTTGAGGGTTGAAAATAGTTTCGCTTACATATCTGATACCTTGTCAGTGGTGGCTGGAAGATTAGGCTTAGACGAAATCAGTCAGTAGCGTGTCTATACCTGTGTCTCCAGCAGAACAGTCTCAGAGAAGTCAGACTTTTTGTGTGTTGACTCAGGGCTCAAGCTGAATAAATTATGGACTTTATTTATTAATTATATATGAATATTGGCTCACTAATTATGAAAAATTTTTATTTTTACATTTTAATGTAAGACATCAATAACAGGGTATGCTGGATGTGGGACATAAGGAGGCTCTCAGTAGCCTCTTCACAGCTTTTCTGTAAATCTAGAATTCTTCTAAATAACAAATTTATTTTTTAAAAAGAGAGATTTCATTCTAACTCCTTAGCATAAACTCGGGGTCATCTTCATTGTGCCACATACTCAACTTCTGTATCACTGAAGTATCTTATTAATCTATCCAGGCACAGATCTGTCTTTTGTGTTGTGAAGTTTGAGGGATAACTTGAGAGCCTTACCTTTCCCTCTAAGAGATTTATCATTTTCTGTGAGTGAGTGGAACACCACTGAAAAACTTTCAGTAGAAGGGTAATATGATCTGAACTCTAATTAAAATTATGACTCTAGATGTTCCATTAGAATACAGCCGACCTTTGAACAATGCAGGAGTTAGGGACACTGATACCCTGTATAGTTGAAAATCTGTGTATAACTTACAACTTCCTCAGAATTTAAGTACTAATAGCCTACTGTTGACTGGAAGCCTCACTGATCACTATCACCAGTCAATTAACACATTTTGCATGCTGTATTATATACTGTATTCTTACAAGAAAGTAAGCTGGAGAAAAGAAAAAGTTATTTAGAAAATCATAAGGAAGAGAAAATGCATTTACAGTGATGTATTTGTCAGAAAAAATCTCATGTCAGTGGACCCATGCAGTTCAAACCCATGATGTTTGAGGGTCAACTGTGTATTGTGGATGGAGTAGTCACAGAGCAGTGAATGGATTCAGTGGCATGCCAGTAATTCAGGTGAGAGGTGATGATGACTCAGATGTAGGTTCATGTAATGTTAAGTGGCATGGAATGGTCAAAATTTGCTTATATATGATGAATTTGGATTTAGAAGGTATTTAAGTGGTAGAGTCAACAGAATTTGAGAACAGTTTAGATGTGGGATATAAGAAAAAGAGAGTTACAGAGAATGACTCCAAGGTTTTTGTCCTGAACAATGGAAAGAATGAAATTGTCATTCACTGAGATCACAGATAATTTTCTCTATTTGCAATTGTTTTATAACACTAATGTTCTAGAAAAGTCATTCCAACTTTATATCATGAACTACACTTTAATTTGATATTAATTTATGAACAGTAAGTTGATGTACACTTTAAAACAAGTAGGTGAAGTGGTTTAATGTAGTAAACAGGTACATTGTTTTTAGCATTTTTTATATACAGTGGAAACTTGTGAATTCAGACAAAATATCTAGTACTGTAAATTTTGATTCCCGGGGGGTTAATAAGTATTATATACAGCAGCAATACAGAAATGTGATTCCATAATTTGGAATTCCTAATTAAACTACATAAGTTTTCAAAGCCTGAATGTATTAATATGCTCTGTGAAAAAGAGAGGCATTATATGCAAAATGTCCTAAACATACTTAATTAGAACAAAGTATTTAAAAACAAGCTGGAAAGAATCTTGGGAGCAATGATCCAGTTAGTTGTGATAAAAAACAAAAAATACTTAGGGCACAGAATTGCACAAAACAAAAAATTATGATTATCATTGTGATTTCTCTTGACTTGTAGATGTATTATTTAAGAAGCCTTACACTGGCTTAAAGTCTGTCTACTTTAATTCAATATTAAACAAGTAATCTTTATTACAAAGATTAAACAGTTTTGGCACTCTCCTATAAAACCTGTTTTCTTTAACCATAGGAGTTGAGAACAGAAATCTTTGTGAACTGTAGTGGGAAAATTAGATTTCCTGAAAGACTCTATTGTTTGTTTTTTTGTTTTTTGTTTTTTTATTTTTTCAGTGTTCCAAGATTCATTGTTTATGCACCACACAGTGCTCCATGCAATACGTGCCCTCCTTAACACCCACCACTAGGCTCACCCATCCTCCTACCCCCCTCTCTTCCAAAACCCTCAGTTTGTTTCTCAGAGTCCACAGTCTCTCATGGTTCATCTTCCCCTCTGATTTCCCCTAATTTACTTTTCCTTTCCTTCTCCTAATGTCACATGTTACTACTTATGCTCCACAAGTAAGTGAAACCATATGATAATTGACTTTCTCTGCTTGATTTATTTCACTCAGCATAATCTCCTCCATTCCCATCCATGTTGATACAAAATTTGGGTATTCCTCCTTTCTGAGTTAGGTGTAATATTCCATTGTACATATGGACCATATCTACTTTATCCATTCGTCTGTTGAAGGGCATCTTGGCTCTTTCCACAGTTTGGTGACTGTGGCCATTGCTGCTATGAACATTGGGGTACAGATGTCCCTTCTTCACTACATCTGTATCTTTGGGGTAAATACCCAGTAGTGCAATTGTGGGGTGATAGGGTAGCTCTATTTTTAATTTCTTAAGGAATCTCCACACTGTTTTCCAAAATGGCTACACCAACTTGCATTCCCACCAACAGTGTAAGAGAGTTTCTCTTTCGCCACATCCTCTCCAACACTTGTTTCTTGTCTTGTTAATTTTGGCCATTCTAACTGGTATAAGGTGGTATCTCAATGTGGTTTTGATTTGAATCTCCCTGATGACCAGTGATGAACATTTTTTCATGTGTCTGTTAGTCATTTGTATGTCTTCTTTGGAGAAGTGTCTGTTCATGTCTTTTGCCCATTTTTTTATGTGATTACCTATTTTTTGGATGTTGAGTTTAAGGAGTTCTTTATAGATCTTGGATATAAGCCCTATGTCTGTAGTGTCATTTGTGAATATCTTCTGCCACTCCGTGGGTTGCCTCTTGATTTTGTTGACTGTTTCCTCTGCTGTGCAGAAGCTTTTTATCTTGATGAAGTTGCAAAAGTTCTCTCTTGGGAGAGAATGTGGGAGAGAACTCTGTTATGAGAGGAGGATCCATTTCTAGGTTCTCTGTTCCATTCCATTGTCGTTTTTTGTGCCAGTACCATACTGTCTTGATGTTTATAGCTTTGTAATAGAGCTTGAAGTCTGGAATTATATGCCACCAGCTTTGGTTTTCTTTTTCAACATTCCTTGGCTATTCAGAGTCTTTTCTGGTTCCATGTGGAATTTTAGGATTATTTGTTCTAGCTCTGTGAAAAAAGCAGAACAAAACTTTATGGTGTTTTGATAGGGATTACACTGAATGTATAGATTGCTCTAGGTAGCATAGACATTCTCATAATATTTGTTCTTCCAGCCCATGAGCATGGAACATTTTTCCATTTCTTTGTGTCTTTCTCCATTCCTTTCATGAGTGTTCTATAGTTTTTCTGAGTGCAGATCTTTTGCTTCTTTGGTTAGGTTTATTCCTAGGTGTCTTATGATTTTGGGTGCAGTTATAAATGGAATTTGCTCCTTAATTTCTCTTTCTTCTATCTCAGTGTTAGGGTCTAGAAGTGCAGCTGATTTCTATGAATTGATTTTGTATTCTTCCACTTTGCTGAATTCCTGCATGAGTCCTAGCAATTTAGGGGTGGAGTCTTTTGGATTTTCCACATAGAGTATCATGTCATGTGGGAACAAGGGGAGTTTGACTTTTTCTTTGCCAGTTCAGATGCTTTTTATTTCTTTTCATTGTCTGATTGCTGAGGCTAGGACTTCTAGTACCATGTTGCGCAACAGTAGTGGTAATGGACATCCTTGCTGTTGAACAGACAATTGCATGATCATTTATTTTTACATTAAATATTCTGTACTCCATTCCTGATACAATACTTAGAGTTTGTATTTCAGATATTTCTTCCATTTAAAAACCATTCTAGGGCCTCCTGGGTGGCTCAGTCAGATAAGTGTCTGACCCTTGATTTTGGCTCTGTTCATGATCTCAGGGTTGTGAGATCCAGCCCCCTGTCAGGCTCCTTGCTGGTCATGGAGCCTACTTGAGATTCTCTCTCTCTTCCACTCCCCCATCTCTCTCTCTGCCCTTCTCCCACCTCTTTCCCCACCCCGCTCCCTAAGAAAGTCTAGAACCAAGTCTATCCCATAGTTTTTATTATGTCTTTATAAAGAACTTGAACCAAAAACTGCAGTGCATATTCTGTATGAGGAAATTTATCAGTTGTGGAGAGAAATGATCACTTTTTCTTATTTGATGCTACTGTTTTCCCCACTTAACTTTTAAGACCACACATTCATTTGGTTTCTCTCCTATACTTCTGGCTATTTGCACTTAGAATGTTTTCCTGGTTCCTTCTCAAATTCATGACCTCTGAAATTTAGAGTGCCTCAGGGTTTAGTCCTCAGACATTTTCTCTCTATGCTTACCCAGTAGGTGTTTTCATTAGCTTCTTGGCTTTGAATACCATTTACAGCTGACCCACCCAAATGTATGTTTGAAGCCCAGTCATCTTGCTTGAATATCAGACATGCATAGACAACTGCCCATTCTTGGTGGTTTTATGTTGTGTCATCTGGGTTAAACTGGAACCTTTTTACTAAAACTGCCTTTCCAGTATGTTTTTATTTTTATTTATTTGTATTTTTTTAAGATTTTATTTATTTATTCATGAGAGGAAGAGAGGGAAAGGGGCAGAGGCAGAGGGAGATGCAGGCTCTAGCAGCCCAATGCAGGACTTGACCCCAGGACACTGGCATTTTGACCTGAGCTGAAAGCAGACACTTAACCGACTGAGCCACCTAGACACCCCAGTCCCAGTATGTTTTTAGATTACAGTTAGCAAAATAGAAGTTTTTGTGAGACTTGGGAACTTGAATGACACAGCTGCCATTATGCTTTAAGATACATGTATGTCAGGTGTTGTCGCAGCACAAATACATTGCTACTCTGCTGGCTCACCTTGCTGTTGTGCCATATCCAGATTCCCATCCTTTTAAGTTGCCATTGGACCGTTTACTTTAGCTTCTCTGAGTCTTAGACCAAGGGTGTGTGTAGCCCATGGCAAAGGGCTCCAGTTGTTTTTTTAGGTCTTACTATTTAGGTTAGAGACATTTGCCTTCTTAAATTTATCATGTCTAAAACTAAGTTCTTGATATTCCTTCTATCACAAGTTTACTCTTCCTACACTCTTCTTTCACTCATTTCATTAAAACTTCGTCATTTTCAGACCACAGGCCAAAAATCTTGGAGTCATCTTTGATGTTTAACTTTATTCACTTCCCATATCCTTTCTTTCAAATCCAATCCTTTTTAACTTCCTCCATTTTTACTTCACTCTAAGCCACTGCCATATCCTGCATGGATAATTATAGTACTATATTAACTTCTTTTACTAACTTCCTTTTTTTTTTTTTTTTCTGCTTCCAAAGTCTGTTTCCACAGTGGGTGACTGATTTACTAAAATATTAATAAGTAATCTTACTTCTTTGCTCAGAAGCCGATAGCTTCCAAACTCATTTATGGTAAAAGCCAAGTCTTTAATTTACAGAGCCTTCCTTGATATGTCTCCTCTGTGCTCTTGCTTACTCACTTTCTCCTGCTGGGAATCCTTTCCTACAGATATTTGCATGGCTTGCCTCTTCCCTTTCATTAGATATTTATTCTTGTTTGAGACCTTTCCCAGATACCTTATTTCAAAATTGTAATACTCACCTATACCATATCTTATTTCCCTGCTTAGTTGTTCCCAGTTTTTATTAGTATTAAATACACTATAAATGTATTGTGCTTTACTAGTGTATGTTTCTCTTTTATTTATCTTTACTTTTATCCACTGAAGTTTAAGCTTCGTGAGGGTGGTGATACTGTACACAATACTCTGGCATAGAGTAATCCTGCTATTCAAATATTTCTTGAAGGAAGGAAGGGATACTCACTTTACCGTTAATATGGTAGCCTAAAGTTTTTCAAAAATACACTGTTCACATTTGAAGGAATTCTGACATGAATGAACTCTTACTACTGTGGGGTAGACCCACGAACATATATATCTGTTTTATATATCAGGATAAACCACATGAAACTGCCAATATTCTATTTTTTAAACTAATAAAATGTCAGTCCCATATGTAAAATATGACCCAGAAAAATGGACAGCAATGTAGATAGAGCTGACTGTTCTCTCCACAGATTTCCTAACAATTCAGAAGTATAGTTCCCATATTCTGAAATCTCCAAACTAAATAAGTACTAGTAATGGTGAGAAAAAAAGTGGAAAAAAAATGAGTTATCTTTTATCCTAGGACCCAGCTATTCAGGATTTAGCCATTCCCACGAAGTTATAAAATTAATGCCAAGTACTGAAGATTTGTGAAACACTGAGTCAGTTTTTGTTTTGTTTTGTTTTGTGTTCTTTCTATCATTATAATTCCCTCTATATAGCCTTCCCCAGTAAATCCAACAGTTGCACATTGAGCAAAATCACGCAGCTAGTCTCTTCTCACAGAAGTGAAGAGGAAAATAAGATGAGGAAAAAAAAAAAAACAAGTTACATTGTTACTTTGCCCTTGAGTGGTGGATAACTACCAGGGACACACTTAAAAGCAAAACAAAACAATTAAATGACCTTTCATTTTTCACTTCCTACCTTGACTGTGCCACATATTTATACTAGTCTATTTATGCTAGATAATTAGAAATTTAGAAGATTAACTGTATAATTAAACAAAAGGAAAATGGGACTTTTTTCATAGTATTCAATGGGGAAGGGGAAATGAGTAATAAATGCCCTTGAAATGTGGGAAGACAGACCCAAAGGCAATGATAAAATGAGAATGGGATGCTAAAATGAACGGGCAGCTAAAAACAGGTAACTAATGCTTTGATCACCTATTATGTGGTCTGCAAAGTCCTAATCCTTTACCACAGCAGTCCTGCAAGCTAAGATTTTCCTATCCCTCAAGTTAATAAACATATCTAAGCTAATGTGCTTATTTTATTTATTTTCTATTTATTTATAACTTGCTTTGTGGCAGGAGATTTGAGAAAGCTTTAAGAATATACAGCTAATAATTAGTGGAGCTAAATCTTAATTCCCTTCTTAATCAAACTTTTTGCTCTGTCAACTAAACCAAGCCTTCAATTTCTTAGTTATATGAAAGCCGTGGAAGTATTTGTTGAAGTTTTATTTTTCTGGGGTGCCTGGGTGGCTCAGTGGATTAAAGTCTCTGCCTTCAGCTCAGGTCATGATCCCAGGGTCCTGGATCGAGCCCCGCATCGGGCTCTCTGCTCAGCAGGAAGCCTGCTTCCCTTCCTCTCCCTCTGCCGGTCTCTCTGCCTACTTGTGATCTCTGTCTTTCAAATAAATAAATAAAATCTTCAAAAAAAAAAAAGATTTATTTTTCCTACATCCAAAAGGATATAAAGTTGTATTTAAAAAAAAAGGCAGATACTAAGGTTGACATAATCTGTCTTCCAAGAGAATCTGAAATGACCTGAAGTATTTACATGCTATCCTTAAAGCCATAAGTAATTTTAGAATGTTTAGGGATGCAGTACATCTAGGAAAATTCTTAACTTAAAGAATTATGTCTTTAATATATTAATCCACCAGCTCTTCTTTTAATTTCCAGTTCTGTAGCTAAGAAATTACAGAACTCTTTGTTTTGTTAATTTTATTGATGGAAGTTTCTAGCCTGCCCTGATTTTGTCCTCAAAGGATGTTACACAATCAAATCTAAGTCTAAATAATAATGATAATAATAATAATAAAAATAAATACTTTCTCAGGGGTTGTAGCTATTATAGTCCAAAGCACTCAAGCTTTAAAAAAAAAAAATTCTCTTTAAATGTTTCAGTTCTCCCACTTGTTTTCCATACCTAAAAAAATCCTTATTTGTTTTTTACAATTTCTTGGAGAACAGATAGCTTTTCAGATAGCCGTTTAACCATTGTTGCTGGAACAACTCATCATCAACAGGGAAAACCAACCAACCAACCAACTCAGTGTAAACCTCACACATCATACAAATTTAACGCAAAATGGATGTTGAATTTAAACGTTAAATGTAAAATTACAAAAAGAAATAGAAGAAAATAGAAAATCATCAGGACGTGGACTGAGAAAAGAAATCTTAGGAAATTAAGAAAAAAAAAGAAATCTTAGGACATTAAAAGCATGATAAATAAATTGAAAATTTGATAAACATGATTTCTTCAAAATTAAAAGCATTTATTTTGTGCAAGACCCTGCTAAAAATGAAAGGAAAAACTACCGACTGAGAGGAAATACTTGCATACCACATATCTAAAGAAAGGACTTATTTCTAGAATATATAAATAACACCCAGCAATTGACAGCCAAAAAAAAAAAAAAAAAAGTCTAATTTGAAATGGGCATACCCACAAAACATACCCACAAACATTTATTGAAGAGGATATGCATATGACAAACATACAAAAATATGTTCTACATCATTAGTCTTCAGGAAATAGAAATTAAGGGCAGGTTGAGATATCACTACACACCTATTAAATAGCAGAATTACAAAAAATAGTAATACCAATGTTGGCAAGGATGCAAAGAACCTGGATTTCTCATACATTGTTGGTGATATATGTACGATCATAAAGTTTACTTTGGACAAAAGTTTGGCAATTTCATATTAAAAAAAATCATGTGCTTACCCTACAACTGAGCATTTTGTATTGTACTCCTGGGCATTTATACTAGAGAAATAAAGACTTATATTCACATAAAAACTTGTACATGAATTCCATCTAAGAAGGTTTATTTGTAATAAAAACTGCAAACAACCCAAATGTTCTTACTGGGTGAATGGTTAAATAAACTGTGGTATATTTGTACCATGAAATACTATTCAGTAATGAAAAGGAACAAACTACTGATACTGTAATTGTGGATGGTAGAGAATCCTGCTGAGTGAAATAAAAAGTATCAAAAGTTGACATGTAACACTTTTGAAATGACAAAATTATATAGATGGAGAATAGATTAGTGGTTGCCAAAAGTTAGAGATGGGGTTGAAAAGATTGGAAGGGGGTGATTGTAGCTCTATAAATTTAGGGTTGGAACCTGAATGTATTACCTTCAGATATTCTGTTGCCTTGTACACTAGCAAATCGGATAATAAACAAGACTGTTTATCATGTAACTAACTTTTTTGTGTGACTGACTTCTTTTTTAAGTGGAAGTTTATGCATCTTAATTCTCTTTCTCTATTTTGTTCATTTTCACACCCACCTTTCGTGTGGCAACCACCAGTTTGTTTTCTGTATTTTAGAGTCTGTTTTTGTTTGTTCATTTGTTTTTGTTGTTGTTGTTGTTGTTGTTGTTTTTAGATTCCACGTATAAGTGAAATCATATGGTAGTTGTCTTTGTTTGGCTTATTTCACTTAGCATTATACTCTCTGGGTCCATCCATGTCATTGCAAAGGGCAAGATCTCATTCTTTTTTATGGCCGAGTAATATTCCTGTGTGTGTTTTTGTGTCTGTGTGTGTGTGTGTGTGTGTCTGTGTGTCTGTGTGTACATACATAACACATCTTCCTTATCCATTTATCTGTTGATTATTGATTTCCACATGGGTTGCTTTAATCTTGGCTATTATAAATAATGCTTCAGTGAAAATAAGGGAGCACTTATTTTTTTGAATTAGTGTTTGTGTATTCTTTGAATAAATGCTAAGTAGTGGAATTACTGGATCATATGGTGTTACTATTTTTAAATTTTTGAGGAACCTCTGTACTGTTTTCCACAGTGGCTACACCAGTTTGTGTTCCTATCAGCAGTGTACAACATTTCCTTTTTCTCCACATCTCACCAACATTTGTTTCTAACGTTTTTAAATTATTTATTATTATTTTTTTATTTTAGCCATTCTGACAGGTGTGAGGTAATAGCTTGTGATTTTGATTTGCATTTCTCTGATGATTAGTGGTGTAGAGCATCTTGTCATTTGTCTGTTGGTCATCTGTATGTCTTCTTTGGAAAGATATTCAAGTCTTCTCATGTTTTAATCAGAGTTTTGTTCTTTTGGTGTTGAGTTGCGTAAGTTATTTATGTATTTTGGACATTAACTTCTTACTGGATAAATAATTTGCAACTATCTTCTCCCATTCCGAGGTTGCCTTGTTTTGTTGATGACTTCCTTTGCTGGGAAAAATCTTTTTATTTTGGTATAGTATCAATTATTTCTTACTGCTTTAAATGTTTCCCTTGCCTGAGGAGACATATCCATAAAAATGTTACAAAGGGTGATGTCCAAGAGACTGTCTATGTTCTTTTAGGAGTTTTATGGTTTCAGGTCTCACATTTAGGTCTTTAATCCATGTTTGATTTATTTTTAAGTATGGTGTAAGAAAGTGGTCCACTTTTATTCTTTTGCATGTAGCATGTAACTAACTCTTATTTATATGTGCTGTAGGGATATATATGACTAGCAAAGCCAATGTATGTCTGTCCTATAGTTGCAGGAGGACTTAGAAAGGAAGGGTGTTGTTTGTTTAAAATTTTCATTGAAAATATGGGGTTAACACTGAGGGGACTATCGAATTTTGGAAGCAATATTCAAAAAATTTTGGAAGTAATATACAGTACAGGAACCTTCCTTAGACAAGAGCTATAAGCTTTGAAGACCTAGCTACCTTAAGATCTCATCATTTAGATCCTCACAGAAACGTAGCACATAGTTTCAGACCTCTGTACATGGAGTAAGTGGAATAATACCCTCTTTTAACACCACTGGTAGAAGCACATTCTTTTCCTCCAATCCTTAAGGAAATCAAGGAAACATTGAACTCTGTGTCTAAACCTGGAGAGAAAGACTGATTTTCCTAATTACTATAGTATAGAATGGAGGTCCTCAGTAGTGGAAGTAGTGGAAGAATGGCAGTTAGGAACACTGTGGACCTTCTGAAGTGGTAAAGAAAAATAAGTTAGGGGCACTTGGGTGTCTCAGTCATTAAGCATCTGCCTTCAGCTCAGGTCATAATCCCAGGGTCCTGGGATAGTGCCCCACATTAGGCTCCCTGATTGTTGGGGAGCCTGCTACACCCTCTCCCACTCCCTCTGCTTGTGTTCCCTCTCTCACTGTGTCTCTCTCTGTCAAATAAGGAAGGAAGGAAAAAAGGAAGGAAGGAAGGAAAGAAAGAAAGGACAGAAGGAAAAAGTTTTCTTTGTACATGTGTATTTTTCAGGTGAGAGAACATAGCTTTCATCAGATTCTCAAGGGGATGGTTGAAAAAATAAAAAGATTATTAACCACCTATCTAGAGAGAACTCTGCTAAGTTTTAAGAAGGAAACCAATTTTGGTCCAACTCTTGTGGCTGTAAATCTCTCTAAAATAAATTATTCCATCTTCTTGTCTCATTAAGTAGATGGGAGTGAAGATTATGGGTTATTTCATAATATGATAGAGTGCTTTAGGGTCATCACTCTGAAAATAGTTCTCATAGCTTTCTGAAGATGAAATAAGGGTAGGAGTTTGAGTCACATATATACTGAATTCAAGACATGTCTGAGATGTTTTTGAATGATTTTATCACTGTGATTTATTTTATTTCATTTTGCCTGTCTTAAATGGTGAAATTTGAGAAGTTCTGATTGATTGTTTTGGCTAATTTTGTATACAGTATTTAAATTTTAATGTATCATAATACATCTCTACTTAGTGTGTATTTCAGGGAAAATAGCCTAATGATTTTAATAAATAGGTAAAGAGGGGATATATTTATGTATTTGTTTGTTTGATTTTTATTTATTTGACAGAGAGAGATCACATGTAGGCAGAGAGGTAGGAAGGAAGAGTGGGGGGAGCAGTCTTCCTGCTCAGCAGAGAGCCTGATGTGGGGCTTGATCCAGGACCCTGAGATCATGACCTGAGCCAAAGGCAGAGGCTTAACCCACTGAGCCAACCAGGTGCCCCAAGCAGGGATATTTTATTAGATGAAAGACTGTCCATGGAATACTCTAGTATTTATTTAGCATACACATATAGTAAAGTTCATTTATTCAGACATTTTAAGAAATGTATATAGAATTTTCCCAGCATTTTTCTAGGTTCTATACAAAAGAATATAAAAATTATTAAATTTAAACCATACAAAATAATGCCTGTTCTTCATGAATGGAAAGGCCAGTGTTTACATATTATATAATAGATTCTATATCATACCATATAATAAAAATAGCATGATATAATAACTTAGAAAATGCATGTAAATTACTTCAAAACAAAATAGATTGAGAAAAATATTCCAATAAAATAAAATGCAATAAAATGCTGTACATGGTCAAATGAAAATGTCTTATCTGGGTCTGGTAACCACTAAAGATTTTATGGAAATCTTTAAAAAGCCTTTAAAAAGAATGACCCTAGGCACCTAGATGGGTCAGTTGGTTAAGCGTCCAGCTCTTGGTTTCAGGTTAGGTCCTGGTCTCATGGCTCATGGGATTAAGCCCTGTGTTGGGCTCTGCATTCTGTAGGAGTCTGCTTGGATATTCTCTTCCCCTGCTCACACTCTCTTTTTCAAATAAATAAATAAATCTTTATTTTTTAAAATATTTATTTATTTGTCAGAGAGAGAGAGAGAGAGATAGGATATGAGCAGGGGAAGCAGTAGGTTTATAAAATTATTTTCCTCCAGTTAAGGCTTATACATAGAATTTTGGGGACCCATAAGGCTCAAGGTTTAAAAAAAAAAAGATATTATATATTATATTATCCCAAAGAAATAAATTACAAAGGCAGAAATCTAAAAGTAGTGCCACTTAGAATTCCATAAGGGGTGTTTACATACACATTTTCTGCCATCCCTTCTTTCTCCTGAGTCCCAGACTCTGACTTTTAAATAAATAATGTGGCAAAGATAGTTATATACATACCAGTGTCCATTCTCCTAGTCTTTCATTTGGTAGTAGAATATCTAAGGTTTAATTGGGCATATGTAATTTAGCTAGAGACTATAATTATTAGCCTCCTATCCTCCCTTGCAATTGGACATTACTGTGTTAAATTTGTGCAGTTAGAACTAAGCAGTTGCAATTAGTACAGCCTCTCAGTCACACCCTTAGACAGATAGCTGCTAGTTATCTACTTTATGTCTCCTCTTTCCAGTGAGTGGCATTTAACCTGGTGATGCTGGGCCATCTTCAACTATGCAACTAATAGAAATACCCTACGTGATGTTAAAAGAAGGGAAAAACCGGATCCCTAGATAATCTCATAAAAATGCTTTCTAGTTTCTGTAAATGTAACTGTCTTATTAGCTACACTGAGAGCTTATATATATGTGTACTCATACTTATATATAAAATATATGCAAATATACTAATATATAAATATTTCCAGTTGAGGAAGGAAAGAAGAAAAGAAGGGAAGGAGAGAATGAAGGAAGAAGGGAGGAAGGAAGGAAAGAAGGAAGGAAGCAATCTAGATTTAATATGTAGACAAGTTGGTAGAGAAAGATACAATGAGTAATCATTTAACTTAATTTTCACTACATGAATTATTAAACAAAAGTGTGGGCTTTGCTTGGAAACATAGACTCAAGTAATTAAACAACCTGTGAACTATAAAGACTGTCATTCACTAAGACTATTAATGAAATATATGTAGAAGAATCTGACATTTCATTAGGGGTCTTACTGAACTTGATGATAAGACCTCATTGGCCTTTTTCACTCTCAGTGTGTTATTATAATATGCCTGTAATGAAAGCAAAAGTAACTCATTTGACAATAATATTGTGGCTAAGATAGTGATGAGTGATAGGTAAAGAGTCAGACGTCGAGATTGATAGACTCAGATGTCTAGAACACCTTACTCTTTTCACATATGGGAAGCTCAAGGTTTATGGAGGCTAATAAGCTCTCTACTTGAAAGCTCTGTTTCTCCCTGTGAACACTTTGCTTCAAATTTGCACTAGCCAAAACCCATAGAAATTACATTGTAAGCATTCTCCAAATATAATTACTTAAGTTTACACTGTAAGTTTAGATTCTTCAGGTAAAGTGAGATGGGGCACTAAGCATACCTTCATATTTAACTTATATTCGATTGGTGGGAGCATTTGATAACCACTGGCATCTAGAAAATGATTTGATTTTCATTTTAAGCTCTCAAGAATTTCTTACGGTTACAAGAGAGTGTAATACATGACTCACTTGTGAAAACATAAAGAGGCCTATTATGTATTTCATTATTATGTATTGCTTTAAAATGCTTGTTAAGACACTCTAAGAAGTCATTTATTTTCCCAGTAACAATGGCAAAACACTGAAAGAAAATTACAGAACATTGTATTAGAATATATTGGCATATCTTATGTGTTACATATTTAAAGTATGATTGGAATCCCACCATAAATAGATTTGTATCTACTTTCCCATTTAATAGAACATAAAAATTCCTGTAATAATATATTCTTGGTAAGTATCCTATAAATAGCTGTTTATTTGTATCATCTGACCCTTCTGTAATGTTTGCTATTTTTTTCTATATTCATTTTTTTGAGAGAAAGTGTACCACCTGAATATTTCTATTATCAACAAAATGTTACGACAAGTTGTGTTTTCTTTCTGTGCTTAATGATTAAAAAATTTATCTTTATCGCAGTTATCTGTTCAGTATTCACCTACATTTTCATAGGTTTGTGAGAAACTGAACCTCAAAAAACTAAAAACAATATTGGTGAAGAGAATGAAAAGGATTTTGTATTCCTTGAGATAATTTAAGTTATCAAGAAACCCTGCTACTAAAGTATGACTGAATTGACAAGATCGTTTACTCAGTTCTTGCCCACTTAATCAGTTGTTGAAATGAATATTTGGGTAAATAAAATAGCTTTGTTAACACAAGGAACCTAAGTTCAGCCTGCTTCCTTTCCTTCCCATCTGGTACCAATAAGATATATTTATTCTCTTAACAGCTACAAATTGTAATCCTTCTAATCCCCAAATGATCAGTTTCCTTTACAGTAAACTCCTTGAAAATTAGGATTTTTCCAGGGTCTTGAGCCCATTATTTTGAGGATCGGTTCTCATTATGATAGATTCAGCTGCTGCAATTCAAGATTGAGCTGAATATTTATTGTTTATAGTAAATTCTATATTTCAGTTTATGGGAAGTCCTTTGCATCAGCTCTTTCATTTGTAAAACAGAGATTATCATACATCGCACTTCATGGATTTATTGTGACAGCAGAATGTATATGTGGAAAGTGCATAGAAAAGACCCAGGACAAATTCAGCATCTATTCATGTTAGCTGTCCTAACCATCATTATTAATTTTGTTTTTACCTAACCTGAAATTGGAAAAAAAAATCTATTTAATTATCATCAGGTGGTTTTTCATTAATATCTGTTAAAAGAATCAGTGAGAATTACCAGGGCCATGTTGTTAGGGTAGGGTCCTTAGTTCTGACTTACTTAGCTCTGATTCTGATTTACTTGTTTCTAGTTTGTCAAAGTTTTATTGACCCTTCATCTCCCCACCATTATTTTTTTCTCCTTTTACAGGATATTATGTTTTTAAATGTTATCATGAAACAGAAGGTAGGGCTTTGCGTATAATTGCCCATAACTGCTCATAAAATTAGTTCCTCAACACGACACCCTCATTTATGATATGCCAGGATGTCAGTATAATTGTTATTGTCCCTGCTTATACATGCTGTGTGTACAAAACCAGTTCACAAGGAAATTCTGTGACTGGGAAACAACTTCAGTGGAACAATGTGCTGCATTTATTCTTTTATCTTCTTTGCTCAGAGCCACAATTACACATGAACTGTCAAAATCAGTGACACCCTCCAATCTATTCCTCCCATGGGATTACTCATCTGTGGAAGTTACTCAGACAAAACAAACCAAACAATAAACCAAAACTTGGTATCATCTTTCATATTTCTCTTTCTCTTACCACCCCACAGTGGGTCCTTAGCCAACTATGTGTGTTTTACTTTCAGCACTACCATGCTGGTCCAACCACCTGTTCTCTTTTTTTTGGATCATTACAGGAAGATCTTAACTGGTATTTCTGAATCCATCCTATCCCTCCTTAACAGGAGTGAGAGGAATTCTAGTTAAAGGTAAGTTACATCTGTCACTTCTCCCCTCAAAACTCCACAGCACCTTCTCATATCGTTCCAAGTCACAATACTTAGGAGAGTTTGAGAGGCTCTCTATGCTTTTGTTCTTACAGTACAGCTCTGTGCTTATCTCATTCAACTCTATTCTGGAAACTGAAATTGCTTTTGTGTTTTAAGGATTAAACTTGCTTTGACATTACATTTTGATTTTAGCTAGATATGAATTCACACATATACAAATTTAATAGTGTACCTTATATAAATGACATATATATTATATGTTATTTATAGCAGGTTTTGTAGATTATTTTTGTTGATATTCATTTTTTAAAAGATTTTATTTATTGAGGGAAAGAGAGAGAAAGCATAAGTGTGGGGGGGAGGGATAGAGAAGAGGGGTAGACAGACTCTCCACTGAGCAGGGAGCCCTCCCTGGGTCTCTATCCCAAGACTCTGGGATCGTGTCCTGAGCCAAAGGCGAATGCTTAACTGACTGAACCACCCACATACCCCTCAGTCATGTTTTGACTTTGATTCTTTTGTATCTCCAAGAATTTCTCTCTCTGCTCTCCTTCGACTAATTGCAGTGCTTTAGATTTGATCAGCTTGTTCCCTGGCCAGTACTTGTGAGTGAGAAGCAAACTGTTATGGCAATAACAATTTTGACTTTTCAGTCAGAGAACCTCAATTTGGATCTCAGCTGTGCAAATACCAGCTGTGGACAAATTGTTTCACTTCACTTTATTCTGAAGAGATTTTGTGTCACATGTTGATAGAAATCCCACATTAGATTATTTTGTTCTGCTTATGTCTATTACATATTACATATTACATATTAGCTCTTGAGAATTCGCTCTTTGTTCATAGTTTGGCCATTCTGCTTTATAGCATCTTGATTTATTTTATGTTGATTTTCTCTATAATTTTCTGTTCTAATTTTTTGGTAAATCATTTTGGGTAACACTGTGAGCTGTGTGTATTGGGCTTCTCTCTCACATGGGTACGTGAACTGCTGACAATGACAGTTTCCTGAAAATGCCAGTGAATGCCCTTTGCTCCTGGACTGGCTGTGGTGAGAAGAGTTTTATGGATAATCCTAACTTAGATGTGACAAAAAGAAAAAAAAAAAAAGCAGTGACTACTCTAACATGTTTTCACTAGCTGCCTTGAGATTCAGTAGCTGTTTTAAACATTGTCATAGTGAGTTACATTTACTAACATTTCTCCTTTCTCGTTTGTGCTCAGATGATCATTAGTCATTTATTGTTAGAAATAAAGGGAGGAAAATTGGAGAGGGAGACAAACCATGAGAGACTGTGGACTCTGAGAAACAAACTGAGGGTTTTAGAGGTGAGGGGGGTGGGGGGGTGGGTTAGCCCAATGATGAATGTTAAGGAGGGCATGTATTGCATGGAGCCCTGGGTGTTATACGCAAACAATGAATCATGGAACACTACATCAAAAACTAATGATGTATTGTATGATGACTAACAAAACATAATATTTTTTTTTAGTTTAACAAAAAGAAAGCAAAGAAACATACAGTTCTTCTAACACTGAATTTGAGAGAAAAGTGGGAATCTATTTTCATTAACCCTGGCCTTGGATTTCTCATTTCAAATAACCTGAGCTGAAAAGTATGCTTTTAAAATGTCAAGTTATCCATTAGATACTAAGTAGAAGGTGAAGAGTCTCTCCCAAGATCCTGTTAGGGTTGTAGGATTTCTATTAGCTATTGTATCAAGAGCTTGAGAAGAAATCAAACTCAGCTGAAGTCAAAGTGACAGGACTAGATGCTTGTCTTCCGTGCACACACAGATGACTCTTCTAACTGACCCACGATGTGCTTCTGGAGATTAGTTTCCAAAAGTGAGTGCTGAGGGTACACTCATTCATCCATATGATCTTGATGGCACCCAAAAGTTTGTTTATTCAGAATATTTGGGTTGGAGTCCACAGCAGAGAAGTCAAGGAATTGTCAGATTTAGTGAAAATCTAAACCTCGACATTGGACTCCTGAATATTTTGTTATTCTCACTTGAACTAAATATTCACATGCATTTTGATATTCTTTTGTAATGAAGGACATATAACTCTGTAAACTGGAATAGAGTCAAAACAGTTTAGAGTGCTATAATTTACGCAAATAAAGTAATCTGTGTCTGTGTTAGTTTTTACTTCACTCTTTCATTTATAAGGTGAGAATAATATTCTTTGTGCCACTTTTCTCACTGGCTTTATTTCAAGGATCAAAAAGTGTGGATGTGAAGGCACATGTTAACTAAAGTAATAAAAGATATTATGTTGTTAAATGGGGAAATAAATACGCCAATTATACAAACATTGTAATTATTTAGATTCTAGAAACAAATGCCAAATATCACAGAATTTTATTTTTATACCAAATATCACAGAATTTTAAAGGTTTAATGGGTTTGTGATCATTTAGCCAAGGATAATTAGGTCATATTTTAGTTGGGTGATTGACAGTGGAGAATTGAATGTTTCCAGTGCTAATCCCAAAAGTAGTGCTGAAATCCAGTTATTTGAATTCCTAGCCTAATTACTCTCCTGAGTGCCCTTTTATTTTTTTTTTTTTGTGAGTGATAGCCTATATGTTTTGATTCTAGAGCATTAATATGGAATAAATATTGTGACAGAGATAGTGCACGCACTTTAATGACTAAAAATTATACAGTTATGAATGGAATGATATTACTGTTTTACCTTTTTAGTCTTATATTTCTTACTTTTTCTTTACTATTTTTACTATTAATATTATCTCTGGTGACCTCAGATCATCAGATATTGGGATATTTTTCTCCTCTTATTTGTGTGTGTGTTTTGTTCTGACTTTCTTCTTCTGAAAATTGGTACAAAGTGAGTGACATAATAATTATTTTTACACCTGGAAAGGTTATGAATTATTCTCTGACTGTATCTGATATGTACAGCATAAAAAAATAAGCTTTGTGAATAAGAGGAAAATTAAAAAATAAGTGTCAGAATTGTATAGAGAGCTTTACATTTCAGATTACTTTCAAGAGCTAACTATATTTAATTCTTTTAAAACCCTGTGAACTATAATTTATTGCCCGCATTTTATCAGTCAGATATTTGAATCTTAGAGAATTTAAGTGATTTAGGATATATTTCACTACTAACAAGTGGTAGTGACTTTAAACCACATCTTCTGAGTTTGAAGTCCGAGTCCTTTCTAGGACTGTAGGGTGCTGCTCCACAAGTATCTGAGCAGGTTGCCGTCTTCTTCCTATACTTGTACAGTAGCTTGTATAATTTAGCTATAGGGCCTTGAGATTAGGGACACATGAAAAAATAAAGTAAACTAGATTACACTGAGACTAAATGAACTCATTGTCAACCGCTTACCTTCATTACCTCCAACAAGAGGTACAATCTCTCTGTATGTTCGTTGCATGCTTTCACATCCCCAGCAGCTCCAGGGATCACTGACGTGCAGTAACTGTGGCCTTATTTTCATTATCTGTGAGTGGTTAACAGTCCATGCTCCATTTTTTGCTGGTTAAAGATGCTTAGGAGGTTTATTTCCTTCCACAAACTCCAACTTTTCCTTAATCAAAGTATTTGGAATATTCTCAAATATGGCACAATTTTATATTTAAAGTAAAAGTTTGTTTTTGGAAATAATCACAGTTCATTTGGAATCAAGGTTGGTGAATGATGTTGACGGCTAAGTAGAGTCATAATTCTTAGGGATAACAGTTTTAGTGTCAAAACCTTAGACAAAAGATACATGTGATGCAAATGGCACCTTTACAAAATCATATTGATTTGTCTTTTTGAGTAAGCTGATTCAAATGTTTTCCTTTTGTTAAGTTCTGTGACTCTCAGACTTTTTGTTATTTTATTATTAACTGTTACCTTGACAACAGTTCTTTCTGACACCAACTGGTATCCTTCAGTTCAATTCAGTTATGACACTAGCTGCTAAGAGCTGATGTCAGATTCCACAGGTTTAAAGAGTCAAGTCTTCCATAAGACTGCCCTCACTTCAGATACCAGCCACAAGTCTCAGGGCAACCTGCCATTCTGACCAACTCACTGTAAATTGGGGAGTTCCTATGATCCTACCAGTTTCAATAATATGCTGGAATGACACAGAACTCAGGAAAACTTTACTTACAATTTCAGTTTTATTATAAAGGATATGACTTAGGAACAGCCAAATAGAAGACATACTTAGGGCTAGATCTGAGAGAATTCCAGATGCTGAGCTCCCATGCCAGGGTCTGTCACCCTCCTTGCACATTCATGTGATCACCATTCAAGATGCCTTTTGAGCTTTGGATGTCCAGAGTTTTATTAAGAATCATTATGGGATCATGTGATTGAATTCAGTCTCCAGCCCCTGTCACCTCCCCTAGGAGTGGAGGAAAGCATTGTTGCTGAAAGTTGTAGCTCTCTAATCACTTACCTAGCCGTATACTCTCTTGAAACCAAGGGACCACCATGATTCACCTAATCAGGAGTCGTCAAAGGAGCTCATTATGAATGACAACAGATACTCTTATCATTTAGAAAATTACAGAAATTTTTAAAGTTTAGTGTCAAGAACCCAGACAAAATCCAGATATATTCCTTATTATAAGACAACCAATAAACATTGTACTTTAAAAATTAATTTGATCATTTGTTTATAAAAATAACATAAAGTACAATTGTAATTTGATTTTGGGATAGTAAACACTGTGAGTGTGCATAAGCATGTGTGTGTTTGTGTTTGTATGTGCTATGAAAGAGTAAAGGACAGGAAAAAATAATGCCAAATCTATTGCAAAGGGAAGATAGATACAACACAAGCCAGCCCTAACTAGAATCTGTGACCAGGCATTGGTGAGATATGAGGAGTTGGATTTGCTTATGTTCAAATTGATACTGCTCCTTATTTGTCATATTTTAGGTGATAATAGTTTTGTTGTTGTTGTTGTTGTTACTTATTGAGGAAAGCTCAAATTAATGGATTGTGAAGATACACACAGGCAGATAAAAGTCCCATTCACAAAACAGCTGAAAAAATCTACATATTCATGTTTTATCCTTTAAGGCAAACTATTATTCTGTGAATCAGGGACATGTTTGGAGGCACCATTGCTTGGTAGATAGGGCTTCAGGATGAATTTAATCATTTGTGTTCAAATTAGGCTCCATCATTTACTAGCTGTCTTCCCTTGGGCAAATTTTTTTCTCTGCCTCAATTTCTTCATGATGAAAAAAGTAGGGGTAACAACAATACAATCCTTATAGGGAAGCTGTGAGAAATAAATTAATGGATAGGTTTAACAAACCTAAAGTTGTCTAGCAAATGCTAAATTTTATAATAAAATGTTAAGGATTCCAGATTTTCATCTTAGTTTGAGAGGACTTTTATTGTAGCCCATGATTTATTAAACATTTTTACTTAGACTTTCTGATTATGTCACTGAAAAACTAGTATTATTACATTGTAGTTATATATATATAGTTATAGTTATAGTTTTATGTGTGTATAGCTTGGATTTGTCATGGCATTCTCTATCCCCTTTGAACTTACTAGCTATTGGCAAGTTAGTAATTATATTTGAATGTTATTTTCTCTTCTGTAAGTAAAATATTGTCTACTTAACAAAAGTGTTAATAAGCATTAAACTAAATAATGTGGATAAATGTTCAGTACTCAACGATACGGACTCTCACTGGAAGATGGGATATGCATTGTTTTTTAAAAGTGTTGCTACCCTCTAGACTGTATATTTAGTTGGGGAGTTGGGGACTGACATGGAGCTGTTGGCAGAGCTAAAGTATCCCAAGACACAAAGCTGACAGATGAGCTTTAATAAATATTAATTCATTTTCTCTGACTAGATATTTATAATGCAAATTAACAGAAGTGTTCTGTTTATCAGCAATGCCTGATTCTTCAGTCTAACTTGAACCTGATTTGTCTCAATATTTATAACTAGATTTGTCAATCCAAGGCAGTTGGACATTCTAGAAACCAGAGCTGATGGTGATGACAATAAAGAAAAGATGGTGGTAAATTTAACTTAGATAACTTACGTTTGGTATACACTGTACGAGTGTGATATGTACTTTATATATCCCTAAAAATAATATTTCAAGTTAATTATTACTTTCCTCCATTTAAAATGAGGAAGTTTATTTATTTCTTAATGATTTTATTTATTTATTTGAGAAAAAACTTGTGTGAGCACAAATGGGGCGAGACTCCCCACTAAACAAGGAACCTGATGCAGGGTTTGATCCCAGGACCCCCAGGATCATGACCTGAGCTGAAGGCACCCCCTTAATTGAGCCACCCAAGCTCCTATAAAATGAAGGAGTTTAAATATTTTCCTCAAGGCCACAAAGAAAGGAAGCGGCATAGCCAAAATTCAATCCTCAAAGCCCTTTCTTTTTCCAGTTTGTCCCTCTATATACAGTGAAGATGCTTCCTGTCTAATCATAGAAAGTTTTTATCACATGAGAAAAAAAACAATTGTTCACCGGTGTTTTAATTTCAGATTGCCAAGGAAATAACCATTTTGAGGATTTATCGCAGGAAATCTACAAAACAACTGATGACAATCATGAGTTCTATTTATTGACTAAGGCCTGTTAAAATATCTGCTGGCAGACACTAAGGAGGGTTTTGGGTTAAAATTTAAGACATGCTACTGAATTACACATTTTCTCTTTTGTTTCTTTAAAGATATTTTAAAGTCTTCATTATGTGGATAGGAAAATTCCGAGTGGTCTCTAAAATGGTATTAAGATCAACACAAAGTAAGGGAGATAAAAATAAAAGGACTAATTTTCCAAATATGATAATCTGTAACAATTCAGAGTATATTTGTAAGTCATTTTTTCTTGACACTATTGCTTTCTGAAACACAGAGGGATTTCAAAAGAAAACACGTTTTGAAAACTCGAAGTATTTTGCTAGTTTATTTCTTGAAGCTCAAAGCTTCTTATTTTAAGTTGAGAGACTTCAAAAGAATTGAAACCAGACGTTGCACTAGGGTAGATACTTCTAAATGTTCGTCTACCCTGCGGGCAATCCAAGCAGAATGGAAAAGGGGGAATTAATTTAGAGGATTAGGATAAAAGGCACAACCTTCCCTTTACCCTTTTTACAAGTTGTTCAAGTAAATGAAGAGCTGTTGGGCCTGCATTGGGTGACATCCTCCAAACTCCATCCCTATCACTGTAGAAGAGGTGAAGAGATTCCCTGGAGCTGGGGGAATGGGAATGAGAGACCTCGGGACAGCACCTCATGTTTTTTCCAATGAAAACGGCATTAAAGTTAGTGATCAAGGGTGGTGGAAGCATTATGACCAGTGCATGAAACAGAAAATCAAGTTGGGCTTTTATTGGCTGAGGCTACCCAAAGCCCTAATTTTTTTTAAAGCAATTCATTTTTGATCTGGGGTACAAGTAGCCCCCAAAAGTAGGAGTTTTACCCATGAGAAAAGGATGAAAGCAGAACATATTTTTTTCTTGCTCTCTTCCTCATCCTCCTCAGATTCCTTCTCCTTCTTTGTATTGGCACAAATTGAGTGCTCTATCACCGGGTATTATTCCAAGTGCTTTATATGCCATAACTTCCTTATAACATTCCTCTACCCTAGAAATTATTTTAGCCCTTTTACAGATGAGAAAACTGGCAGACAGAAAGGAGAAGCAACTCATGCAAGTGACTACAACTAGTGAATTCAATCTAGTCAGTCTGATTCCAGAGTTAAGCTCTTAAACACTGCACGATATTGCCTTCTTGGAATAATTTAGATTTTGCCTCTAGAATCAGATTGAAATGTGTTCAAGTGTTAGCTCTGCCAAATCCCAGATTTTTTTTTTTTAACAATTATAGTAAAGTTACTTAGCAGTCCAAGTCTCAGTTTCTTCATCCATAAAATAGACTAATATTTATCATCTAGACATGTCATGAATATTAAATAATTAGTATAGAGTCTGGCAGTAGGATTTAGTATCCCAAAGTAAAACTTTCTTAAACTTTGTCTTTGTGTCAAAAGAATTAGTGAAATTTAATGTTCTCTTAAAATTTATCTTAGGCACTGGTAAAATTTTGTTGACTGATTGATTCAGTCAAGGAAAGTTTTCAATAAATTTGTTGTGGAAATAAATGATACCACCCAAATGTAAACAAACAAAAGCTATTTATTCAGTTTTCTTAAATAAGGGAATTAGCTGCCATGACTTGGCAGAGACTTAAAGGCAGGGGAGGAGAGTTATATAAGTAGAAAACATAGAGGGAAGGCTTCAGGTATACCTTGATTGGAGGTTGCTTGTGTGGTGAGGCTGAAGGCTGGCTGGTTAGATGTGGGGTATCCTATCTAAATGTGTTCTAGTAGAACACATTTGTCATCATCCTCAGTTGGGAGCAGGGGCAAGATATTTGAAAAGCTGGCAGTTATTGACTATGTTTTGCCCATTTGTGATGAATTGTTGCCAAGATTGTGGTTTGGCTTCCTGGGCTGGTTGCAACAGGTTACAAGTTCTATGTTTAAATGTGGTCTGGTGGGGCGCCTGGGTGGCTCAGTGGGTTAAAGCCTCTGCCTTCGGCTCAGGTCATGATCTCAGGGTCCTGGGATGGAGCCCAGGGTCCTGGGATCGAGCCCCGCATCAGGCTCTCTGCTCAGCAGGGAGCCTGCTTCCCTTCCTCTCTGTCTGCCTCTCTGTCTACTTGTGGTCTCTATCATATAAGTAAGTAAATAAATAAATAAATAAATGTGGTCTGGCCTTGTCCATTTCTATAATCAGTTTCTCAGTGTCTAATTAATTTAGCTAATAAACAATAATGCTAGAAACCATGGTAATGAGGAGGGATGTATAGATTTTCGGTGCCTTCAATTCCACTTCAGGGTACCACATATTTCCCTCTTTCTTTTGTCTCATGTTTTTTTTTTCTCCCATCCCATCCTATCATCCCCTCCCCCCTTTTTTTAGAAGGAAGAAGATAATTTGTCACAGTTCAGTTCTGCCCCACCTCTCTCCCCCCCGACACACCTGAAGCCCTGAAAGTAATAAGGGTAAATCATCCCCCTACTGGAGACTTTGCAGAAAGTATTTGAAAATCCTTTTGAAGGAGCTTTGGGCACCTTCCTGTCTTACACAACAAACAGTGCTAGTATTCTTGACCTTGTGTCACATTATATTCTGATGTTTGAGACACAGTAACTTCAAATTCAATTGAGTTAACAAAACCATCAAGGTCTGTGACATTATGTTACATCAGTATCTGCTGAATGGACGAGATAAAGGACAACGATTCAGACTGGGGGTACTGAATAGTCAGAGATGAAATGCACATATGTTCAGCCTATCCATGTTAACATTCACATTCAACCCAGCAGTGACTAGATAAACTAATGTGTCATTTGCTTTCCGCATCATCTTCTCAGTGACCTCTAATTCACGGCTCAGGCTGGGAGGATGAGTAGCATCTGACAAGACTATTCTCTGTGATTTTAGACAGATGTGCATTGCATGCAAATTTTACTAAGGGCCCAGTTGGGATGTTTCCAAAGCATAAGAGAAATAAAAATGCAGTATCTTCTTGAAAGTATTTTCTATTTGCTTTTCTTAAAATGATCTCCCCAAACTACTCTACCTTGAAAAGACAATTCTATACATGAGATTTTTTTTTTTTTTTGCTTGGTTTGCACTTATTTTACAGTTAGAGCGTTAGTATCTAAAGTATCAGAGAAAGACTATTGTGAGTTGGGTCTGCATTTGCCACCAGAATAAAAATGATTTGTCACAAAAGTGCCGAGTAGATCTAACCTTAATAACATTTATTTGTTTCATGCTACATTAGGAAATCTGATTTTGTTTCTATTTTTAATTTGTCTGACTTCAACATTTGAATTTGTGAAAAGGACTTTTATTTATGGTACAATATTCACAATATTCTTTGAGCGTTCATGTATCCAAAGGGAATGCTGTTTCTGCTCAATCAGTGTACTACCCATTTCTTCAAAGGTATTGTTGAGAGAATTTCTAGAAATGTCTTCAACAGAGTTTAAATTTTAGTAAGTGAAGAATAGGGATAGGAAAGCTGGAGTACTTACATATCAACCTCTCTTGGATAATGACTGAAGACTTCTTCTGAGGACACTTACACCAGGGCATGTTCTGGTTATGGATCCCTTCACAGGCTGATGCTGGCTGGAGACTATAGAGCCCAGTGGTCACAGTGATAACCCTGCAAGGTGGAGCTGAGGTCAGAGGAGAAATAAAATGGAACTTAAATTACCCCAGAAATACTTTAGGAAAAGTTTTACTAGAAGCTGGGATATTACATTATCAAAACTGTTGAAAGAGCTCTAAAACTCAGATTATCAAGGTATTAATAGTAAAAACACATAATATACATGTTTTAGCCCTTTGCCATTTGCAAATCACATTCACACATATTCGATTTCAAATAATTCAAGTTTCCCTTGTAAGAGAGAGAAGGGATCCAAATAGGTACTTTTGCAATATCCTTGAGCCAAACTACTTCAAATTACATTTGAGTGTAGAGAGGAAAAGTATATTTTATATCCCTGAAAAGGTCACAACTGTGTCTACTATGTATTATCAAAATGCTTTTTACTACATGTGCAATTTACTTTACTCTTAAGGTTGGTAAATTCCAGTACCAACAATAACCAATACTGGCAGATCCATTACCCCTTATCTAATACTATGAGGCTAAGAAATTTTAAGTTCTTTTGTCAGGAATAGCCAGTCTGTAAATTTTCAGAACTAGAACACTAAACAAAGTGCAAATGTCTAAATTCCAGTACCACATTCTCCTACCCGGTGATATATTTTAAAACATACTATTCAAATCACAAAATATTATTTTATTTAGAATCACTATAAAGTAAGCATGTCGGGATCTAATTTATGTGGCTTATGTATTAACTTGAAATTTGCTTGAGTTTCCATTATAGGTTTTTTTTCACTACCACATAACTAGAATTTGAAAATCTGCATTACTAAACTGCTACTTTGTCAAATAGCCACACCTGTAACACAAATCACTGTCAGCGCTACATGTAAGAAAAATATTAGGAGATAGACATGTGTTAGAGTAGTCACTTTGTTTTTATAGCTATGATATAACAAATAGATAACAATTTTAAAACATAAAAGCATATGCTTACTATATTAATGTCCAAAGTCATATTTAACATGTAATGAGTCCCTACAATTGTATGGATAACTTTTTATTTGACAAATATTCCCAGGAAGATCTTTGTCAACAGGAATATTTTAACATGAGACTCTATCTCCTGTAAAGCTAAAGAAAGAATATGAAAATATGATTTTTTAAAATATATGTAGAAAATAAATGTATGAATTTAAACATCTTAAGAGAAGACATTTTTATGAAATGTCTAAGTGCCATAGACTATAAACCTGAAAGGACTAAAACCTGAAAGGACTTTTATTTTCTTTCAGATTTGACTTTACAGTATGATAATGCAGAGTAAATGCAATGATAGAAAAACTTAACCAGTAGGTTGGCTAGGGAAAAAGACTAACACTTGGCTGACCACATCACAGAAGATCAGTATGTTGCTGCTGCTTCTTCTTACTTTTTTTTTTTCTTTAATCATTTGTTTTCCATTACCCATTCAATATCCCATCTGGGACTGCCATCCCATTTTACAAGGAAGGACACTTTGTCTACTTTTTCATACCTCGTTGATGTCTATGAATGGATATTCCTTTTTTTTTTCCCGTAATTTTTATCTTCCTTGAAGGATTTTTCTACCCTTGCAGAAATAGACTGGGTATAATGGCCACATTTTATTGTTAAGGTAGATTGAAAATAAATAATGGAGAAGATGTAAGTGTGACTATTAATGTATTGTTTTAAAGATACTTTAAATGAGTATCAAATTCCCTGGTCTTCATTGTTCATAGAAGGGTAAATAAAGGAGCTTACTCCTTCTTATTTTCTTTTTTATTCTATGAAAGAGACACACTATAGTTTTGTTCAATATTAAGTAGTCTTATCTGCTCAATGGACAAGTACTTGAAAGTGAATTATACGGGAAAATGAGAACTGGACTCGATATTTCAAAATCTTCAGTAGTTGATATTGACTTTTCTTTTTATATTTCTACAATAGAAAAAATAGATATTTAATGGTTACTTTTTATGATGTTGAAAGAGCACATGGACGCCAGGGTTAAGCTTTGTACCTCTAAGATATCAATATCAATATCAATATCAATATCAATACCAGCATTTAGCCTGCATTCAATTGCAGAGGTACAGCTGAATCGCAAGTTGTTGAGTTCTGAGTAATTGGCAACCCATTTATCATTAAGTTACTGATAACCACTGATATATGACTTGAGCTTTTTTATAAAGATTTTAAAACTTGAGAACTATATTTGTAAACTATTAGAAGTGAAAAGCAATCACAGTATTACTTAGGAGATTTAATCAGATTGCTATGCATTTTTTTAGGATTTCATTTTAAATATAGCTTGAACCATATGAAATTCTATTTATAGAAATCAAAAAGAGTAAAAATCTTAGAAATTGTATGTAGTTCAACATGACAAAAATGAGAAGGCTTTTCATGGAGCTATGCCATGGTAGCAGCCATTTTTTCAGGATCTAATAGATTTAGGCTACTGTATTAATTCTAACACTAATATTACTTCATTCATCCAGCAATATTTATTGGGCAGACAGTGTACTGTGGACTTAGGTTACACTACTGGACATAACAAGCAATATCTTTACCCTCATCAAATTTGCAATATAGTATTGACATACTAAATAAATAAGTAAAATATATGTATAATATTTTAATCAGTATTAAGTGCTGAGGGGCACCTGGGTGATTCAGTTGTTAGGCGTCTGCCTTCAGCTCAGGTTATGGTCCTGGGGTCCTGGGATTGAGCCCCGCATTGGGCTCCCTGCTCAGGGGGAAGCCTGCTTCTCCCTCTGCCCTCCCCTTGCTTGTGTTCTCTCTCTCGCTATGTCTCTCTCTGTCAAATAAATAAATAAAAATCTTTAAAATATATAGTAGTTGTTCTGAAAGGTTTCAAGAAGAAATAAAGTCTGAAGAGAAGGGACTGACAAGTCATGTGATTGTAAAAAAACATTTCTGGCAAAGGGAAAAGCAAGCATAAAACTGCCTGAAGCAGGAGAATGCCTGGTGTGAGGAGAAGGTCAGTATGGCCAGAAGAGGTGAACTAGAGGGAAAAATAATGAATAATAAGATGAGCAAAATATGGTGGCATGAGAGCCTTTTGAATCAGAGTAAAGATTTTAGCTTTTACTCTAAGTGAGGTGGGAAGACTTAGGAGGTTCTGAACAAAGAAGTGACATTATCTTATTTATTTTCAAACAGACTCAGTCTGTCTAGTTGGTTAAGAATAAATTTAGGAGCAGGGATAGATGCTGGAAGACAAATTAGGAGCCTGGTATGATTTATTTGGGACAGAGTGAAGCACCATGTAGGGGATGGAAAGAGGATGGATTCTTGATATATTTTAAAAATAGAACTGAGAGTACTTCCTGAAATACAGAATATTAGTGTGAGGGAAAGAGAGATATTGGAAGTGACTCCAGCATTTTCGGCTTTAATAGAAAGAAGGATAAAGTTGTTATAAATATGTTGGAGAAGATGTAGGAATTGTAAGTTTGTGGTCGAAGGGATATCAGGATTTCAGTTATGGATATACTGCATTTGAGAAGCCAAGTTAAGTATTGAGTGCCAAGTAGCACATCAAGTAGGATTCAGTTAGAGAATCAGAACCAGTAAGAATGGTGTGGAAGAAAGGGTTTATTAGAGAATAGACTTCCAAAATTATTAGAACCGATGAAGAATTTTTTGAGGAAAGCTGTACTTTTTTGTATGTGGTGGTGGTTGTCCTAAAACCACTCTTCAAGAGCAGGGTTGGCAGTTTGGGAGAAAACAGACGGTGAAACAGAATTATCAGTACAAAACGAACCCTCCCCCCCCCCCCCCCCCGAATGGAAAATTCTACAGTTGCAAAATGGAACCTGTGAGGACAAACTGGAACATGTGTCTCTCTCTTACTGCCTCTTATCTCACTGATGAGGTTTGTTTGGAGAAGAAGTTGGATGGTATCCCACTGATGAGGTTTGTTTGGAGAAGAAGTTGGATGGTATCCCTACAGAGAGCACGATATGCTCTGTCACAAACCAGAGAAGTTGAAAAGCAAAAATGTAGTAACAGCTAGAAAAATTGGATACTTGACTTCCCTCATTAATGAAGTGAGTGAGATCAGCCAAAGTGTGTGTGAGTAGCATCAGCCCTGTTGGTGGCCATTGCTTTGCCTCCACATCTCATTTTTCCCTTGTCAACCCTAACTTGGAAATACTAACCTTGATTAGCCAAATTCACACCGTACAAGACTGCCACTACCACATGTGGGCAGTTGCATAGTGTGTCTGGAATGTAGGAAGGAGAAATGGGCTTAAAGTATACCTGGATTTATTCTTTCAGAGGTGATACTCAAAGTAAAGCAATTGGGTTCCATCACCCAAAACATACACGTTGGTAGAAGATAAAAAAGTGTTTAGAATGAATCCCCAGAAGGAAAAAAAAAGGGGGGGGGGATGAGCCCTAGAGCACTCTAACTTTTTTATATCAAGGATGTGAAAAAGAACTTGCTAAGGACTCTGAGTGGTGACAGAGTGTAGGATGAAAATCAGTGAGGGTGGGATCCAAAAAGTCAAGTGAAAACAGAGTGATTCAAGAAAGGAAAGTGATTGTTTCTCCTCCTCCATCCACAATTATTGAGTTCCCCGACTGGGAAAATGGGCTTTGGGTTTTCATCCAAATTGTCTACCCAGACATAATAAAGAGTATTAGGCAGTACCAGTTTTCTTCTCTGCCATTAGATGACAGAATTATTTGTAATACGTATATCTGTTTGTAAATGAGAAAAATGTTTATTAAGGAAACAGCAATTTAACGGCTCTCCCCTAGGAGAATTTTGTGGACTATAGCACAATTGAAGATAGTTAGAGTTTCAGTCATAAACATACTAAATAGGGCACTTATTTTATAACCAGAAGGATGCTGGAGTTTGTGACATGCTGACATAATTGTGTTATTAAATTTACAGTGTTTGGTGGTAATTGTGATTAAACTTTTGGGCAGCAGCTCCTCCAAAGAATGCAGTCATGTGCAACTCAGCAGCTCCCTATTAGCAAAATTTGTAATCATAATCATCTTTCATCATTACAAGTAACCTGTATTTCTAAATGAGAAAAGACTTTCCTATATTTTCTTCAGTCTGATACTTAAGTACCCCTGGTTGTCTACCATGTTGTTTACTAAATCTTTTAACAGCCTATAGGATTGAGTACATTCCCATTAACTGAAATGTCCAAACTGGAAATAATTTCATCCTTGCTAGTTACGTTCAAATCATATTCTTTAGTTAAGAATCTACAACTTACAACTTTGAGGAAATGGAGGACTGCTGCAGAATAATTTTAATTCTTACTTTGTAATGGCATCTGTTACCTGGCCTGTGGACTATAGCATTTTGTCAATATGAGTAGCATAGCAGAAACATCTTTGCTTTATTAGTAAGTGGTTTGGAGTTTTATGTATGCACCCTAAACTGTAATCATATAGGAAATTGTGCCTCAAATAGGTAAGTATCCTTGGTCATCCTTGGCCATAAAGCCCTTTCAGGTATAAGCTAAAATCCAAACAGATAGAGTCTGTTTCCTAATATTCATGCAACAATCATCATTAATTATATCTTTAGTATTAATTGGGATCTGAGTTGTATTTATTGCTGTGTTTATATTTTGAAAAGCTTCTTTAAAATTATCTTCATCTTATGGAGCCCCAATATCATTCTTTAGAATCCCTTGTCTAAGCAAATCTCTGAGGTTCTCTTTTTCCTTACACATTTTAGGTGTTCATTCATTTGTCCCATTATTCTACTGTGCTAAATATATAGCTATAACAATCAATGGAGTGTGGCTATGGCCTTCCCCCCTCCCCTGTATGATCCAAATCGTAAGGCTGTAAATGTTCTCTCAACTCAGGAAATTGTTTATGTAGTTGTAGATCTCCTAATACATTATCTGAGTAAAATTCTATTACTGGTCCTTCTTTTATAATGATCCTCCTATAGCCAATCAGCCATACACATCCTACACATTTTAAGAGAGATGTGAGAATTCCAGAAGATTTCAGTTAAATGTTGTAGTATATTTTCAGGGAGCTTAGTTTCAACCACAGTAGTAAACCAACAGCAAAAAAGAATGGTCATTGCTTGGGTTTTCTGAACTCTCTTCCACAAACTTAATAGATACATTGTTATTTAATTCTTATAAGAACTCCACAACTTGAGCTTGGTTCTTGCTAACAGTGCTGTTTTTTTGTGTTTTGTTTGTTTGTTTTTAGGAAAAACTAATGTTTTTAGCAACTTCTCTGCTGATCTGATTTCCATCAATAATTATCAAGACCTAGTAGTTCCTAGTTGTTCCTAGTAGTCCTAGTAGTTCCAAGTTGTTAAAAATTTCAGTTCTATGGCTATTGCATTTATTAGGTAAACTTGAGCAGACTCTAAAGTCTCTTGCATATGATTACGCCACAACTTCAGCTGCCCAGCCCCAAGGGAATAGCCTGAAGTTTTTTTGTTTTGTTTTGTTTCGCCTTTTTTTTTGTTTTAAATCAGAAAACTTTCTCATTCTTTTTTTCCAGTGTTATTGAGATATAATTGATCTATAACATTGTTTGAGTGTAAAGTGTACAACATGACGCTTTGATACATTGGAAGACATTTTTAATGTTATATTTTAATATAGTGAACAATGAAGTCTTAATAAAAAACTGAAATTTAATTGTGAACGTTTTCTGTTCATATGTTGGCCATCCAATTGATACAGAGTGTTACCTTGATGTTCTTGTAGTCAAATCTGCAGATGAGAGGAAGTTTCCAAAGGAGTAAGAATAAACTACTTATCTTGAACAAAAACAAAAAACAAAACAACTCTTCCGTTCACATTTCATTTTAAGCCCATTTTATCCTAGGAAGTGGAGATCCCAGTATAAATTATATAAACCGTATAAACTACTAAGACTCTTCATCTTATCTGTCATGTGGTCATTTGTCAGTAGCTTTTATACAGAGCTGGTGGTGCAGTGTTTATTTCCAGCCCTCCATCTGGGTCACTTAATTAACCTCTCTTTACCTTTGAAAATAGGGATAAATTGTTCTTTGACTTACCTCAATGTGATGATGTGACTGCTGAGGAGATGATGTTTGTAAAACAATTCGATTGTCTCACAAAATAATTGCCATATGATTTCAAAACCGTGACCTGGATTTTTTTCCTATCTGAAGAACAAACCTCTGAAATTAGATTACTCCTACAGCTTTACAGGGGTGTGAAATAAAGGGAGACCTTTTTCTTCCTACAAGAAAGGATCTATGGTTGCCAAAGGTGGCATGTCTGACTCAGAGAAATCTCTAGGGATTAAATGATGTTCTCACACATGTGTAGTAGGCATGCATCTCTAAAAGATGCAGGTGAAGTCCTCAAGACAGAAGACTTAGGACTCTGTTCTTGGGAATCAGCTGTCTTCCCTGTGAACTGTTTTGTGGCATTACTAAAATTTACTAAATTTTCCAGATTATAAACCTGGGTTATAAAATGGGAGGCATTTTAGTCTACTTTATTTTCCATATACAACCCAATTCCCGAAACTCTACCCACTCTTCCTCCACATTTTACTAGCACGTCTTGTTTCTTTATCCTCATTAATCTGCTGTATTTCAGACTGCCATGATCCTCATACTTTGACTGTTGTGGTGATCTCCTGTCTGTTCATGCTTTCGTTATTTTATTTCTCCCTTAACACCTTCTTAATTCATGGCGTATGTATTCATCTTTGATCTGGTCTCCATTGTGTCAAACCTATACTATGCCACTTTCACATATAGAGTTTTGTTCTAGTCATGCTGAAAAACATACAGCTTTCTGAAGATATAATGTGTTTCACACTCTAACCTTTGTACATGTAACTTCTGTCTGACACGCCCTTTGGTGGGACTGCAGTATGATGTGATTAGTAGTTGGTGTAAGGATTGGTGGTTGGTGTAAAGATTTTGGAAACTGGATGCTGTGTTCAAGTCCTCTGTCTCCCTTTTTTACCTATATGACTCTGGGCAGTGTTTTTATTTTATTTTTTTCTCTGTGTTTTCTTTATTTTTTGTTATGTTCAGTTTGTCACTATATAATATATCATTAGTTTTTGTTGTTGTGTTCAGTGATTCATTAGTTATGTATAGTGCCAAGGGCACATCACAACACGTGCTTTTCTTAATACTCATCACCCTGTTACCCCCTCCTCCAACCCTCCGCAGAATGGAGGTTGAATTTACCTCCTCCCTTCTGAGACCCTCAGTTCATTTCCCAGGGTCCATAGTCTCTCATAGTTCATCTCTTTCTCTGATTCCCCCCTTCAAATTTCCTTCCTTTTCCCTGTAATCCTCCATGCTATTGCTTATGTTCCACATATGCATGAAATCCTATGATAATTGTCTTTCTCTGCTTGACTTACTTCACTTAGCATAATCCTCTCCACTTCCATCCTTTCTGATGGTTGAGTAATATTTCATTGTATATATGTACCACATCTTCTTTATCCATTCATCTGTTGAAGGGCATTTTGGCTCCTTCCACAGTTTGGCTATTTTGGCCATTGCTGCTATGAAAATTGAGGTACATGTGCCCCTTCTTTTTACTACATCTGTATCTTTGGGGTAAATACCGAGTAGTTCAATTGCTGGATCATAGGGTAGCTCTGTTTTTAACATCTTAAAGAACCTCCACACTGTTTTCCAGAGTGGCTGTACCAGCTTGTATTCCCACCAACAGTGTAAGGGTTTTTAAACTCTTTGTCCTCGTTTGCTCATATTGAAAGTAGAGTTGATAACATCATCATCATCATCATCATCATCGTCAATCTTAAGGGTTTTGTGAGGCACAAATGAGGTAATTAATGAATGGAAAGCACTTAGCACTGTATCGTGAACATAGTCAACAACTGATACTATTTTTCTTATTGTAGTTGTTATTATTTTTGTTGTTGTTATTATTATATTTTGGCTATTTCCAGTTTATCCCTTGTTTAAGTTTTAATTTGCTCATTATTTATCCTTCTTCTTCTTCTAAACCTTTCTACCACATTTCTTCCTCTACTCTCAGGGGGAATGAATCACTTTCTTTTTTTTTTGTGCCAATCTTATATATTCTATAGATAATCTTATAATGTAGAATTTACAGATAAGTCGTATTATAAATCTGTCTTGCTCACTGGACTGTGAGTCTTTCTTGAAGTTAGGGCTTGGGTTTTATTTATTTTTCCACTCCAACCTTTTGTTACTGAATCTGTCATAAAATAGAAGCTTAATAAATTTATGGAATATATGAATGACAAGTAAAATCAAAAAGGGCATGTCAGAAAATATCCCTGAGAGGTCCAGTAGGAATCACTGCTCCTAATTCTGAAGAATATGTGACCCCCTAGGGCTTTGATAGAATTATTTTTCCTGAAACACATGAATGCTCTCTTTCCTACTATTGTGACATGAATACTTAGTGGAGAACCTCTTTCCTTTCAATTTTGCCTTTAAAGAAATTCTCCTGTTTCCAACTAACATCTTCATTGACCCAAAAAGGTAAAACAATTTGTTCAGCAAAAAATCCCGATGGCTTTTGGCAGTTCCAGGTCAATACACTTAAAGGAGCACAATAGGAGATATTTATACTGAAATTTGTCAGATTTTTTGCACTGTTCTTAAAGCTACAATTTTGGAAGCATTAATATTCAGCAGTATTTTCTGAACCATACTAATTTCACAAGTTGAGAATGGAAGAGTAAAGTTTTGGTTTTAAATTTTTAACTACTTGCTTAATTTAGACTGGAAAACCAATAAATACATATATTCATATATCAATAAGTAGAACATAATACATATGTCTTTATTAAAATCACATTAGTAGAACTCTATATTACTATTTTTTTGAAATTTTATTAACAAAATAAATTCCATGAATTTCAGTAGAAGAAATCTAAAAGATATCAGTGGTTAGTTCCCACAGCAATGTTGCTCTTATTGTTTTTGGAAAGAATTTTCTCTGCCATTCTTTTATTCATGTTGAAAGAAATTTTAAAAAGCATCTCAGATGGTAAACAATTAGGAATTTAGCTTTAGACATTTAGGAAAAACTGTATAGATATGTTAGTATTTTGATATTTGTCCTTGATGTACAAGTTTGACAAATCATTTTATTATTGTTTGCCTCAACAGTTTACATTACCCAGTACAAAGGGTACCACATGCATGCATCATTCATATAAAAAAAAATCCTTTCTGATGGCTTCAAGGAAATGCTTGCTTTTTTTTTCATCAGCTTTGAGTGATTTAAAAAATATCTTTTTTTATTGAAATATAGTTAGCACATAATATTACATTAATTTCAGGTATACAACATAGTAATTCCACAACTCTACATTATGCTATGCTCACACAAGTGTAGCTACCATCTGTCACCATACAATGCTAGTACAGTACCATTGACTATATTCCCAATGCTGTATTCTTTATCTTTGTGACTTAATTCAATTCCATGACTGGGAGCCTGTATCTCCCACTCCTCTTCACTCATTTTGCCCATCTCCCTCTGGCTGACATCAGTTCTCTCTATTTATGGGTCTGTTTCTGCTAAACAGGAACTCTCTTAAGTCAAGGACATACAGGTTTGTTTTTAGCCCACAGATGGTTTAACCTCCACTTAGCTCAATTGCCCTCCATAATTTTATATAATTAATTTCATTGTGCATTATCAAAATATATTGGTAAAATATAAAGAGAGATAGGCAGTTACCTCAATTTCCGTCCCAGATTGAGTATCAAACAGAAGCACAGGATATAGACCAGTTTTATGTAAATGTCTAATACCCTGAAGTATTGTAATACATGCTACATAGGGAAACAATAGTTTCCTACCAGAGGATGATTGGCATGTTGGGTTCTGAATTTGTACTAGTGTATCTATGTTATCTTCCCAGATCTGTGTAATAGTGATGAAATGTAATTTTTAGTGTAAAAAAGTAGATCCTGACCAAAACTAGGGTCGTGTTCGATAAGCAAGACAGGAATGTCATGCACATATGTACGCAACTGAAGAAAAAGGGGATACAATAAAAATTAAACTTGTGCTCTCATCACTTTATTCAGATGATTTTATCTTCAGTGTCCAGTATGTGATTATTAGAGCAACCTTGGACTAACACATACCTCCCTGCTCTATCTATGACGTGCAATACCCTGTGTTCTGAATGAAAGATTTACAACAGCCATGTTTCAGTTCAAAAAGGAAAGAAAACTTTATTATTATAGAAGCCTAATAGAAACAGAAGGACAAAGGAATCTACACATAGATGAAGATAATAGTAGTCAACTAATGAGAATAAGAGGGCAAAGTTATATCAAATCGGGTACTTATAACATCCAGCCTCATTAGCTGTGGAAACAGCCAGGCTGGAGTCCCAATTGAGAGGCCTGGGAGGAAGGTACTCTCCTCAGATTAGACTTCCAGTTGACCATCCTCATAAGGGCCATCTTTATAGGGCAAATAACAGGATTTGAAATTAAACATGTGTTCACCTACATGCAGTTGGAACCAGCTGCTTTTCTATGTTATCGTGTTTTTGTATTTTCAAGGTGCCTGGGCTATGTGTGTCTGCCTTCCCTCCCAGATTCCATTCTGCGGGGCCAGCCCAGCCTGAAGTAAGAGGGGATGTGAAACATGATTTGTAGTTCTTGGCTACAGAACGACAAATTCAGAACAGAAGGGCCGGTTCTAACCTGGAGGCCAGAACATATATTTCAAACAGTCAAGCTCCCAGGGTTATTCACACAGCATGAGTCTTGCAAACAACATCCCTTAGCCTGCCTGTGTACATGCAGGTACAGCTGGTTGTTTATGTAGGACAAATCACAGAAATATTTACCCATATAGAATACCTGGTGTGAGGGACACCTGGGTGGCTCAGTGGGTTAAGCATCTGCCTTTGGCTCAAGTCATGATCCCAGGACCCAGTCCCAAATAAGGCTCCTTGCTCAGTGGGGAGTCTGCTTCTCCCTCTGCCTTTGCAGCTCCCACTGCTTGTGCTCTGTCTCTGAAAAATAAATAAATAAAATCTTTATTTAAAAAAATAATAAAACAAAACCTGCTGTGTCCCCTTAATGTTCTGCTTCTAGTAAGCCCAGTAGATGTTTGCAGTAGAGACTTGGCCTTTCTTATAGTGTGTTCCCTTTCCTGTATTGCTCCATCATTAAACTCTGTTTTATTTTCTTTGTTAGAATTCTCCTTTTATATTTCATTTAACTTTTTAGTTTATTTTGTGGTCTGTTTATACCATAAGAATATAAATTGAGGGTACAGAATACATTCATCTCCGTTTCTTTCTGTATTCCTAGAGCCAAGAATAATAATTGATATGTAATTAGCACTAAGTAATTTTTTTTTAGCACTAAGTATTTATCTTGGAATGATCCAACAAGTATCTTAGATAATAGATTAGTCAAGTCACACAGTAAATGGAAAAAACAAGATACAAATAAAACCAGTTTTTCTGGAGCCAGAGCCCATTATCAATATTTTATATATCATGACCTCATGAGTCAAGGTTATTGATTTCTCCTCATCCTAATTCACACTCTACAAATACTAGATTTTCTAGTCAGGTTAGAACCAACCTAGCCATCTGGGGGTGAGGAATTGCCAGGAATTTTCATGTTTAAAGTACAGTCACATTCTTTGAGTAGATTTGTGTCTGAGCAAGGAAGGCATGTTCTCTTTGAGCTTGGCTAGTTTATAACCCAGATTAGATAGCTTCAGACTCACAGAGAGTCACCCATCTCTTCACTGACAGACTAAATTGTTGTGATCCTTGAATTCTTCTGGACTGGACTGAATTCAGCTATTGGAAAACATGACCTCAAAGAAAAAGTTACTGAGCATTTTGAATACTTTATTATTATTATTATAAGTTTAATATCTGCTTAAAGTTTATGATGTTATTAAAATAGTTAATACAAGGATGGCTGGAATTATTAGAGGCTAGTATGTAGATTTCAAAATTCTATAGACATAATACAACCCGAAGATAACATCTGGAGAACTGAGTTGTTATTTCATATATGCATACATGCCAATATTTATAAGGACATACTATTTTCTAGGCAGTGCATTAGCACTGGGAAGATGTACAGTTGTTAGTACTAAATTTCAAAATAAATGTTAATTATTAATATGATATATCAATTACATTGACCAAACAGTTATTCCCTCCACAAGGGAAGAAAACAAACACATGACTTATTTGTTGTTTTAATTTTGCAAAGTTTCAAGATAGGATGTTTCTGGTATTCAGTACATTGATTTTACTGGTAACTAGCCCCACAACACTATTAGAAAAACTGCCAAGTCATTTTATGCTCCAGTTTATTGATTTGCAAATTGATTAAGTGCAAAGAGAAACATAAATCAGAGTGTCCATATCTGTTTTTTAGGTGCATATAGTCCATTAATTTACTAATAAACATATATGTTTAATATAAAGTTCTCTACTTCATAGGATACATGATGCGTGGATGACAACTTGGATAACCTCTTATGCACTTTTTTCATATTATTTTATCTTATCCAATTCATATTCAGTCTTTAAAAAGATACTAATATAGTTCTAGTTTAAGTTCTGAATATCATGATCTTTCTTATTTCTGTTTTCCATACCCATACTTCAACCAGCCAGGCACCAATTATTATCAGTTTTGGAAATACGTCTCAATCCCTTCTCTGCCCCCCCCCTCTCTCTTTTTTTTTTTTCCTCCCTCTCTTTTTTTTTTTTCACCATTCTCACTTTGAATGCCCTAATTTCAGCTGTAGTCCTACTTTGCATCAAGTGTTGTATCCTCCCAGCACGCTCTCACACGAATTTTGAATTGCCCTCTTTAGAACAGTGGTGAAAAGTTTCTTGCTGTTTTAGGTCAACCGTAAAAAATAAGATCTAAGTTCTTTTTAGTAAGGCATCTAGGCCCTTTGTGACTTGCCCCAAATACACTGTCCTTTTCATATGACTCCCTCACACACATTCTAGGTTTTTTGTTTTTTGTTTTTTGTTTTTTTAAGTGACACATAATTTCTTTAATATGACATTCCATTCTGTCATTCTTTCCAGACCCTATTTTATTAATCTCTGTGTGTGCCTCAAGACCAAGCTCTCATTCTGCTTCCCTGATATAGTTTTGTATAAACTCCATGCCACTGCATGCATTAACTTACTATAATAGTTTCCCTGCTTTATTAAAGAGTTTCTTCCATATGTTTCTCTCATAGGCTGAAAATTCCTTAAAGGTATACACCCAGAGTTATTACTTTCTTATGATTCCATAAAAATGTAAGAGAAGGCCTAGGCTATATAAAACATTCAGTAAACATCAAATTAGCAAAATAGGTCCATTCTTCATTCTCACTCTTCAAATATCCACCATCTCCATGACTTAAATTTATGACTAATTTTAATGTACCTATCAAGAAAGCAGAGATTACAGCTCTCATTTTTTATACCTAAGTCATCTCCTCAGCTTTATTAATGTTTCAAAGAGATTATCTTCATTGTAGGAACATTTTTACTACAGAAAGACCTAAGTATAAAGCAACTAAGAAATTTAACTTTGTAACAGACATTTTTGCTTCTTAAAAAGTTACCATGCTGAAATAAGTCATTGCAAGGACAGAAAAAAATCTCTATGCTAAAAGTTGGAAAAAAAAAAAAAGAAAATCTGGCTCTTGGGAAGGTATTATGAATTAGATTAACAAAAGAGTCACATTATATGCCATTAAAGTTTTATGTGCTATGAAATGTGAGGAGTAATTCAAAGTTGTGAATTGACACAGACAAGATCCTAAAGAAACCCAGAGAAGTTTGAACTCTAACCATAACTATAAATTTACATTCTGCTCAGAATTTCTGTGTATATATCCCAAAAGATAAGTCTGGTGACTAAGTTCTTCGTATATCTTAGGCATTTGGATATTTGAGGCATGAAGCAACTTCTCACTCATCCTTGACACTAGTTTTTTTATTTTTACTCTCTCATATAGAAATATGATTTTATTATTCACTCATATGCATGTCCTCATTATCTCCCCATCAACAGAAAATATAAATGAAAATGCCTACATTATTAAGGAAGCCTTTTCAAAAACGGGTTGCCACCACTGTTGGGATGCAGTTCTCCAAGACATTTCTACACACTTTGTGATGGTTTATTTACAAGGAGATTTACATAGAAAACCCTGGTCAAAAAATAGACATGTTTCCTTATCAGGATAATAAAGATACTGCCTCCCTTCCAGGCAAAGACTGATCAGATTTCTCTTTATAAAATTGAGAATTTTCTAAGCTTGGTTTCCTCAGCTGTGCCATAGATCCCACTGAATCTGCTTCATGTCTTTCCTATGGGACTTGGTGACAAGGGAAAATGATAAAAACTGATAGAAACATGGTGCTCATGCTGCCTGCTGCATAGTGGATATTAAAGTATGGAAATCCATTTGACTCCTACAAATGTGTGATCAACATCAAGATTGACCCAGCAGCTGCAGTCGGCACTGCTGCTTGACCACTAGACAACTTTGCTTTCCTGGATTCATTTCCTGGCCATCACAGTCTGTGCTGTAGTTTGTAGCTCCCCCAACATGCTGTGCTGCTTATATGTTTGTTGTTGTTGTTTTCCTTTTATCTGCCTGTATATGTATCTGCTTGGCCTTGGTCAGAGTACCTTCTCCCTTATTGTCTCCTTCCCATGAAAATTTTCTTGACTTTTACAGGTACAGGTTTTATCCAAGTCATGGGCTTCTTTATTACATCTTTTAACAAATTTCCATTTATGTGTAATTTTTTTTTATTTTTCATTATTTAGATTTGTGCAAGATACATACATCAAACTACTCAGTAACTGTTATGTGCAAATCAGTAATAGATAGTAGATGGAGATAGGTTAATAAACAGTGCAGAAATGGTTCCTAATCTCTAGGAACTTACAGAGAATTGGGAAAGATGAACATATAGATATGGAAGTATAATACAAGGGGTCAAGTAATACAGGGTCCACTCTTGGAAGCTTTCTTTGTGGAAAAGATGCTTCAGTTGAGACCTGAAGGGAAAGTAGGAGGAGTTCACAAAAAGACTTGATAGGTGTTAACTATCTAGAACAGCATAACATTTAGCCAGCACTCAGTCAATATTTGAGGAATGAAACAAATGAATAAAAAAAAATCAAATCAGTTTTTCCTCAAATTTTAGTATGTTCTCTTCTAATTCCTGACACTTTTTGCAATACATTTTTAAGGCTTTTTCATGACTTCCTAAAAGTGATAAAAAATTAGCCTTTTAAAACAAATAATTTCAAGTCCTGTAATGGCTGTATCTGTGTGCCACTTTCTTCCCCCTAGGATGCTGGTTATTAAAGCTAAATGGATAAGTGGAATGTTGGGACCCTAGAATTACACCTATTACAAAAAACTCACATGTTGGATATAATAGAGAGACAAAATGGCCCTAGTATTTTCCTGTTTAAAAAATAAACAGAATTACCTCTTTTTATAAAGGTAAAAAAAAAATTATTTCATTGGCACTTGACAAAAAAAACACTTATGGTGTCTCTTTATTGGACACAAAGAACTTGAACTACCCATATGCAAGACACATCATCTTGTCATCATCAGAAAGGATTTTTTTTTTTAAAGATGTCATTTATTTGACAGAGAGAGATCACAAGTAGGCAGAGAGGCAGGCAGAGAGAGAGAGAGAGAGAGGAGGAAGCAGGCTCCCGGCCCAGCAGAGAGCCCGATGCAGGACTCGATCCCAGGACCCTGAGATCATGACCTGAGCTGAAAGCAGAGGCTTAACCCACTGAGCCACCCAGGCACCCCATCAGAAAGGATTTTTTAAAGAAATTTCCTGTTGACAGGTATTTCTGTGATGCCAGTCTGTTGAGGAGAATTAATCAGTGCTGTTTAAGAGAGGTAAATTGAAATCACTCAGAGTACTTGGGGAATTATCTAGCTTAGAGTCAAAATATTTTTATGCACTATAACCTGACCCACATCTACCATTTTTTAAAGCATTGGTTCCAAGAGAGTATGTAATATACTAGTAGCAAAAGGAAAATAATGAATTTTATTTCCAACATTTACAAAAATGACCTGGAACTGTGTTCATATTACGTGAAGATACTGTGCAGCGTATGATGAACAGCATTGTGGGAATGAGATAAATAACCAGATCAAGGAACTGTGATGTACTTGCTAATTTTATTTCCTGAACAATGGTTTTTACTGCATTTTGCTTTGCAGTTAGAGAAAATTGCCACATCTAGTCTTTGTTGTAGGCAAAGATCTGTGCTATATGCCTTTGACTTGAAAAATTACCATCTCTCACTTTCTAGTTTTCTTCATCATGTCTAATTCATTCAATCTAAGGTACCATAAGTATAGAAAAAAGTTAGTTTCTAAACTTCCGATTCCTCAAAAGCAGTCAACTTTAAAAAATTATTTATTTTCCCTAGAGGTAACATATTTTCCATTAAGGAAATGTAAAGCAAAATAAAATAAAAATTAAATGATTATGTGTATGTTGAAATAATGATATGGTTTTTATCCTTTTTCTTACTGATGTGACATATCATGTTGATTGTTTTGCAAATATTGAACCTCCCTTGCACACCAGGAATAAATCCCACTTGATCGTGGTAAATGATTTTTTAATGTATTGTTGGATTCAGCTCACTAATATTTTGTTGAAGATTTCTGCATCTGTATTCATCAGAGATATTGGCCTATAGTTCTCGGGGTGGGAGGTTTGTGGTGTCTTTACCTGGTTTTGATACCAGGGTGATACTGGCATTACAGAATAAATATAGAAATTTACCTTCCTCTTTTACTTTTTGGAACAATTTGAGAAAAATAGGTATTATTTTTTTTTCTTTAAATGTTCAGTAGAATTCACCTGTGAAGCCATCTCATTCTTTGACAAAATATAACATCCATTTATGATAAAGATCCTCTGCAGAGTAGGTCTACAGGGAATATATCTCAACATAATAAAGGCCTTATGTGAACATCCCACACCAAGTATCATACCCAGTGGTGAAAAACTAAAACCTTTACCTCTAAGGTCAGGAACAAGACAAGGATGTCCACTCTCACCACTTTCATTCAACATAGTACTAGAAGTCCTTGCCACAGCACTTAGACAACATGAGAAATAAAAGGCATCCAAATTGGTAACGAAGAAGTAAAACTCTCTCTCTTTGCAGATAATTTTAATAAAAATAAGCAGTTATATGATGAAGATTAAAGGAAGTGTTGGCAGTGGTGGATAAAGTGATGAGGGAAGACATGAGCAGATGCTTTCTGAGCTAAAAATGCAAATGAGGACAGCAAATAAACTCAGTGTATGTTCTTTCTCTATAAAGTTGGAACAATACCTACTTTATAAAGTTCTTTCTGAGAGTTTTTTAATAGCTTTGTTGTTGAGGTGAATAAAAAGTGAATGAGATCAGAGCAATAAAGTTGGTTGAAATTGTGATCCTGCTTTCTTGAGATTACTCTGCTCTTCTCTAAACATAAACAACCACAACTTTAATAATGAAACTGTTCTCATACTGTACATGACCCTAGATCTTGCTAGTCCCTTTAAACAGGATTTGTGTTACAGACTTGCCCTTGTTTATTTGGACCCTAGCTGTTTGCAATCACGTAACTGGCTTTCTTAAAAAAAAAAAAAAAAAAAAAAGGCAAAACAAATCTCCTTCTAACTAACTTATAGTTTCTTTCTTTTATGTTTGCATCAAATATTTAAGTTCACAAAAGACAGTCTATTTGGAAGAGACAACATATGTTTTAAAGTTACTTGAAGGCACTGTAAGGGGTGAATAGGAAAATGATGAGAACTGTAGGTGGGGTATAGGGAGGTGTAACAGGTCATTAGTGTTTTCCAACCTTTTTCATTGCAAGGCAAATACAGAACATGATGGAATTATGTGTGGACCATATGTGTAAACAGATTCTAATGGCATAAAAAATGTTTATGAGTTAATATTAGTAGGAAAAGAATATATATTTTGTGGTTAACACTATACATAAGTTCACACCCTGGTTCTATTATGAATGAGTTCTATGTCCATTGACAGTTTGCTCAATCCCTAATTCCTCTCTTTAGGTGATATCCAGCTGACTCAAGGTGTTAACTCTTTGTTTATTTTTCAGGTTTATTGAAATATAATTGACAAAATTGTAATATATGTAAAGTATGGAACTTACTGACTTTATATACATATACATTGTGAAAGGATTACCACCACTGAGTTAATTAACAAATCAGTTCACAAGAGAGAATTAGCGCTTACTAGTAATATTGGAACATCCCTTTCTTCCTTTCCCATTCTTTGTAATTTATATTGTCTTTTAGAAACTTAGGACCCAAGATTTATGTCTGATCCAGCTATGCTCTCTTGCCTGCAGTAATAAACCTCACTCAGTGGATCAAAGGCCAGTGTCAGGAGTCTCAGCCTATATACCTTCTCAACCATTATTCCTCAATGATTGAAATTAAATGTGGGACAGTACTCTCCCTTTTCTTTTTTTTTGATATTCCAGTGATCATAATTATCATTTGCCTATAAACAAGTTTTAATATACACATAACTAAACCCCTGCTCTATTTTTCTGTAAGTGTGGGAAGCTTGTTAGTATTTTCCATCAGTTACTGAAGAGACAGGGTCTTCTTCCTGTATTCATCAAATGTTTTATTGAGCTAAGCTCAATGTGAGTGAGGTACTATTCTAGAGCTAGAAATACAGCAGAGAAAAAGATAGGAAATACCTAGTAAGTATGTGTATGAATGCATATGTATTATATATTTGCAATAGTTATATAGATATAAATATATTGCGTGCAATATATATCATGTAATATGATATATACAGTACATAGAATAATGCCTTTGCAAAGATGTATATCCCCTAATCCCCAGAGTCTGTGTATCTGTTACCTTCCAGAGTAAAAGGGACTTGAAGATGTGATTCAATAAAGGATGTTGAGGTGGTGGAATGATTCTGGGTTATCAAGATGGACCAGTGTAATCACTAGAGTCTTCATAAGGGAGAAGCAGTGGAGACAACATAAGAGAGGAGATGAAATGATGATGGAAGAAAGGGGAATGGTGACAAGTGAGGACAGCCTTTAGAGAATGGATTGGGAAGGAAACCGATTCTCTCCCTGGAGCTGCCAGAAGAAACCAGTCTGCTGATCAACCAGTCTGCTTGATTTTAGGACTTGTGATCTCTAGAAATGTAAGGTAGTAACGTATGTTGTTTTAAGTCACTAAGATAAGGTAAATTTTTACAGCAGCCATAGAAAACTAATATAATATAGAATATACATTATATGTATACAACTTATGTTATAATATATTTTATATATAGTATGTGTATTAGTATATATGCTTACAGTATCCACTATACATATGATATACTATAAACTATGCTATAAGAACTACATAATACACATGAAAAATGAAAATTTATTTACATAAAAATGTAACAGAGCTGTTCATAGGATGTTTATTTGTAATAGTCCCAAATTGGAAACAACACATATGTCTTTCAGTAGGTGAAAGATTGAGCAAACTGTGGTGTATCCATTGCTCAGCAGTAAATGAGCTATATTATGTACAAAAACCTAGACAAAACTCCAAGGAATTATGCTAAAAGAAGAGCCAACTTTTGACTACAGCCAACCTCAAAAGTCACATATTTATGATTATATTTATATAACAATTTTGAAATGACAAAATTATGGAAATGGAGAAAATCTTAGTAACTGCCAGGGAGTCAGGAATGAGTTAGAGAAAGGTAGTAGATGTGACTATGTGAAGGTAATATGAAAGATCATGTGGTAATGGAAATATTCTCAGTCTTGACTTATCAATGCTGATATCCTGGCTATGACATTGTACTGTAGTTTTACAAGATGTTACAACTGGTGTAAAATGGTTTGAGATTGTATGAGATCTCTCTATATTATTCTTGAGACTACATATAAATTTATGATTAGCTCAAAAAGTTTAATTTGAACAAAAACAATATGTATATACCATTTATTTAGTATAAAGTTTAGTTGCCTTCTTTAAAAAAAAAAAGTTTGGGATTGAATAGCAAGGTGTTCTTACTTAAATTGATGGAGGGCAGAGTACTAGGTGGCTCAGTGGGTTGAGCCTCCAACTTTTGATCTTAGTTCAGGTCTTCATCTCAGAGCTATGAATTCAGGCTCTGCATTGGACTCTACACTGGGTGTGGAGCCTACTTAGAAAATAAAATTAAAAAAAAAAAGATGGGAAATAATTGGAGGTACTATTATTTGGAGAAACATGTAGCGTTAGAGAAAAATCACTGCTGTCGAATTTGGAAGGCCAAGGTCATGACTGTTGCTCTGTCACTAAAGAAACAGAGACCCAAGAAATGAGTCATTTAAATCATTAAACTTCACTTTTCTCATGTGAAATATGTGTGTATTTGCTTAGATGAACTTAAAGTTTGCTTCAATTGATGATGTGATGATAATTGAATAATTCGATTTTCTCCAGAAGCACTCAGTATATTTATTTCCCATAAATATCTCCTTCTGAGTTTAAAATAACTTACTTATCTTGTATTTCAATATGTGAGCTATATGCTTACATAAAATCTTACTTTGTTTTTGTATACTATAAAATGATATGGAGGAATTCATAATTATGAATTAGTAAAATTTAATATCAACAAAATAGATTATAATTGTGCATTGTCTTGTATTTGAATGTCAAAGCAAAAATCTGTTATTATGTTCTCCCATTTGTTTATATAAAATGTGTGCTGAATCCTTCATATAACTTGTGCCTAGTGAAAAATGAAGGTAAATTTGATACCTAAAAATTCATGTACACAAATGTGAATGCATGCACAAACCTCATGCACATATGCCTACACACCCACACATAAATATAATTTTATATACATATTTATATATATACACACATATATATGTATGTGGTATAAATACATATATATATGCATATGGTATAAATATTTGTCTATATCAATGTAGGATTTTTTTCACTTACCCATTTTATTCAGAATATTAAAGTTGTCACCAAGTTTTATGAGTCAAAATAAATTCTAAATGTGTATTCTAATTTTTCAAAGATTTCTGTTATAATATGAAATTTACATATGAAAGATACTCAACATAAAAAGTATTTCTATAAAGGTTTATTAAGTAGGGAAGGATATGTGGGAAATTTACATTACCACTAAATTTCTACCCTTAGGGGCCAGCAACTGATGGGACCACCTGCAGAACTTACTATAAATAAATTTTCCTCAAGAACATTTTGATAAGTACATAGCTTCCAGAAAACAAGCTCAAGCATTCTGTATCCTTTGTTCCTCCCCTCTGAGCCTGAACAGTCAATATCCTTCTTCAGAGACTGAATACATTTCTCCCTTACAAAGAAACTATACTTGACACTATCCTTAAAATGACAGACAACAGGGATGCCTGGGTAGCTCAGGAGGTTGAGTGATTTTGGCTCAGGTCATAATCTCAGGGTCATGATCCCAGGGTTGTGAGATCTAGCCCTGTGAAGGGCACCGTACTCAGAGGGGGTCTGCTTCTCTCTCTCCACTTCTCCTTCTGCCCTTCCCCCCTGCTCTCATGAGCATGCAGTCTCTTTCTCAGAAATAGATAGATAGATGATAGATATATAAGACAGACAAAATTATATCAACATCTTCTAAAGATAAGATAAAAATCACATCAGGATGGGGTCATTTATTTTTCTATAGAATGAATAGAATAACATTTAAGTAATGCTAGTAATTTTCCTTGGGTGATGATTACTTCTGCTGCTCAATAATTATAATCTTTTTTTTTTCTTTTAGTACTTCCTCATCTGTTTATGTCATAGAGAGTCCCTCAGGCTGATCCCAAATGCTTCATTTCTATATGGAATAATGGTTAGAGTCTATGTCAGTTGCATTATTGACTGGCTGGAAAATTTATGTAGATCTCTAATGTAAGTTAAGACTATTTAGAAATATTATTTGAACTGTAGCTTACAAAGAGTAATGTAAGGCATCTGTAATCTGCCTTATATCCCCTTAGGCTTGTGTAACTGAACTTCCAAGTCTTATACTCTAGAATCATAGTCATATAGATCTTGATTGTGTTATGGTGACTGTGCCCCTTTGGGATCCAGGGATATCTTAAAGAAGACAGAGACCAAATTGAATGCCAGTAATTTTGGAGATTTTATTTGTTTGCAGTCAAAAAGCCATACAGATAATAATCTCTGCAATATCTCACACCTACCTCTGAATAGTAAATTATTAACCAAGACTTTTCAGGCCAACAAAAGTTCTTTCCGTTAGGACAGAATTACACTTTTTTTTTTCTTTTTACTCTATTTCATTTTTCTTCCAAACAGTGTGAAAACTGTCCAGATGAATGGTGTCATGCCAGCAACATTGCTAAGGAAAACAGAATAAATCAGCTTGGCATGGTGGTATTTGCCGTCTATTCTGAAAGATCTACTTCTGTCTTCCTGTTATCTTGTGTCATATGGTCTTCAGCATCTGTCCATTCAAAAAAAGGAAGGATACAGCAATGACTTCATAGGTGTCTAACTATTGTAGTCACTCAGGGACCCACAATAAGGAACTTTTGCTTAGGATTTAGTGTTCTGCAGTTGCTATTTTGTAATTATTAGTATTTTTATCTTTGAATCTATGTTTTGTAAGTGAACTCTGATGGGGCAATGGAGAATATATAGGAGGCTTGGAGTTTGAGCTCCCATATGGTCCTGTGTGTTGCTGGATGGGTTCTGGGCCACCTCTTACCTTATCCTATAATATCCTGGGCCTCTCTTAGGGCCACCGTATGACTGCTGCCACCTTTTTCTCCTGGTGGCCCTGGATGTGGGTGTGATGAGTGTCAGGTTTGGTCCTTATGCCCCACAGCATCTAAGGGCAGGGTAGCACCTGTCCCATGCTGGCAGCATCATGAGATATCTGGTGAATGGTCACCCAGAAGCTATCTCTAGAAGGCTATGAGCTTCTCCCTTATTATTCTAGATCCCCTATTGAGTGTGTCTTGACACAGATTTAAAAAACCTTGGGAGAGACCCATCTACCATAAGTTGTATGTTGTCTCATTGAAAGAAAAAACACATAGCTCCCCCAGTCAGGACATGGCACATCTGTCTCACAGCTAGTGGAAGGGTTGACCTAGAACCCTTAGGCTTGTGTTAGAGTGAGGCCTCCTGATATCTTTGAGTGTCTGCACTTGCCACATGATTATCACTTGCCCAGGAGAACTCTCTTGACCAGCTCTGCTAGGGGAGGGGGTACATCTCTCTTCCTCCTTTCAGAATTCCTATAAATGATGGGGGCACCTTCCTTGTTCAAGCCACAAAATAGGAATTCTGTTAATTTTAGTAATTCATCATGCACTTTAAATGTGAACATTTGCATTGAAAACTGGCCTTGCACAATATAGATTAATGGCTGTGTGTGTATGTGTGTGCATGGTAATATATGTTGTATATATTCTAACTAAAAAATTTAATTTTTCATTTACTTGGAATGTTGACAATGAAAACACATGATACATTGAGAGGCAGACTGTAAAGAAAGAAAAATGCTCCGCTAGTGGCATGTTCCCCTTGCTTTTTTTTTTTTTTTTTTTTTTAGATTTTATTTATTTATTTGACAGACAGGGATCACAAGTAGGCAGAGAAGCAGGCAGAGAGAGAGGAGGAAGCGGGCTCCCTGCTGAGCAGAGAGCCCGTTGTGGGGCTCGATGCCAGGACCCTGGTATCATGACCTGAGCCGAAGGCAGAGGCTTTAACCCACTGAGCCACCCAGGCGCCCCTCCCCTTGCTTTTTAAACAAGGGACTACATTTTCATTTTGTACTGGGTCCTGCACACTATGTTGCCGGTCTTAGAGGAGTCTGGGATTTCACTGTAGGCAATGTCTGTTCTCCATATCTTGATAAAAATGCCTTACCTGTGAAATTATTGAATGTGAAAAAGGTACTCTAAGACAGTTAAAGAACGTGTTTTTGGAGCAAATGACCATTTTATACTTAATTAAAACCAGAGGAATTAAATATTGTTTAGGGAAGAATACAATTTTGCTGAAGGAAGGAAGGAAGTTGACATATTGTCTCATTGTGGTACAGCTATGATGCTTACATGAGGATTCCAGGCGATGCCCAATATTACTATTAAAGTCATGTTGGCATAAGGTTGTCAGAGTATATGGGATCCTCTTACTGAAAACTGTAATAGCTTTTATCAATTGAAACATGTCAGAGAAAAATATCTAATATGAAATAAACTTCACAAAAGAGTAGAGAATCTTGATTAAGACTATAAAATATAGCATGATGGATGATTAATTTCCAAATGTACATGGTGTAGCATATTTAAGTCAGGCATGTTGGACTTGTATTTTCCATTGTCTGTGAGTCTCAGTTTGCTCAGGAAATAGAATTATTTCCCCCAAAATAGATGGGATTTTCCTTATAGGTTATTCTTAAAGGTAAAGTAGGTTATTTCTTTTTTAAAGTTGTTATTTCTCAGTTTTATTTATAGAGTTTCACTTTCAGAATCATAAAAAATACTTGATAAAAATGGACTTATTACACAAACATGTTTAACAGTTACTATGTGCTTAGCTCTGTGATAGACTCCTGTGATACTGTCAGGAGGCAGACTTCTTGCTTGTATAGCGTTTTCATTCTGGAGGAGGAGTCAGACATCACTTAAGTAATTTCATAAACACATAAAATTACTACTGAGAGGCAGCTGTGTGGCATGAGAGGGAACCTACCATAAAGATATTCAACTGAGCCTAGAAAAGTAGAGGATACTTTCCTACAGAAGTAGAAGTTTTAACTAATATTTAAAATAGAACTAGGAATTTCGTAGGTGAAACAAGAAGGGAAAGGTGTTTCAGGTACACACACACACACACACACACACACACACACACACCATCTACCAAGATGTTTTGGCAAGAAGAAACAAGGCAGGCAAAAAGAAAGGGCTGGAGCAGAAAGAGGAAGGGGGACCTGGTGCAAGTTGGGATGGATGAGATGGGGAAGGCTCAGTTGTACAAGATTTTGTGGCTTGTGGCATGGCCTCTGTCTCTCAGCAGTTTTTGAGATTGAGGTTAGGACTCTGCATTTCTAACAAATATTTCAGTGATTTTTATCTACATAAATTTAAATTTGAGAGTTCTGGCCTGTGAAAAATTCTTGCTGACTCTCATTAGAAACTCAGGTTTGGTTGCTAACCCATTAAAGGCAGATAGCAACTGTAAAGGGATGCCTGTAGGTGATGATGACCAACCTTCAAACCACAGAAAACTTCCTAGTATGATTTATCTCTTAGAATGTACCTGAATCTCCAGGCCTGAGTTCACAGCAACGCTCTTCCCTTCCTCTTCTCTTGTAAGAGGTCACATTTGTCCCTTGTCACCCATAATGAAGGTAGCATAGGTTCCATTGATTACATACTGTTGGAATTACTGATGTGCTTTTCATTATTAAATACTTCATGCACTAGAAACTCCTGCAGGTAGCTTAAGATTATTTTTTAATTGCTTTTATATAAATTTAATCTTTCTGCTGCTCTACTGAAGTGATAAAAATTATCATGGATAAGTTTTTGGAGTACAAAAAAAATACTTATAATGAATGCCTAGTTAATATGTTAGCAAAAATAATTACTGATATCCCAATTTTTGATTCCCTGCTCAGCAGATGCTTTTCACAGTACCATTCCTGTGTTAGAAAAATGTGACCCCTAATATTACCTATCTAGCTTGGTAGATTAATGAATTGTTATCAGCTTCTGAATGATGTGTCAGAACCTGAGTGAACAACAGAGCAAAATTCAAAACTGTGTTGTTATCATGTCAGCCCAGCATTTATTATCTCTACGCCAGAGGTAGAGGGGAGGCAGTTGTCCAGAGACCTTCAGTTTGGACTGGAAAAACTGTGGGTGGGTTTGAGGGTCAAGAGGACCAGAGAGCAAAGTCAGTTTGTTCTTCCCTTGTTTTTAGTTTAATGTGTTCATTTTTTAAAAATGTTAAGATTAATAAAAAATCAACAAATAAGAAGGAAATGGAATCTTAAGATTACTACAGGTAAAAGGACAATGAGTGTCCCTGGCTTTCAACTTCAGATCAAAGGGGAAGAACAAGAAAATCAGTATGCCTTCCTGTGTGTTTTAAAAAGAGAGCCCCTGACATCATAAATCTCCATTAATTACCTTCAGAAAGAAATAGCTGAACTGCTGAGAAAGAAAATCTTTATTACTAACTTTTGCATTCCCTATGAAAAGAGGAGGAGAGAGAGAGAGGCAGACATGCTTGAGAGGTCGTGCTGTAGAAAGCAAACAAACAAGGAGTAATGAAAGAATGGTTAACCTGAAAAGGAGACTTGAAATGGGAAAGATGCTGGGTGGAAAGAATGCTTAGCAAGACTTTAGGAGAAGTAAAGTGGGAAGGTGATCACCAGAAAAAGGAATGTGATGTGTCACGTAGTCCAAAGAAGTGAAGGGATCCAGAATACGTGTGGCATCAAAATTATTTTGAGAAGAAGGCATTTACTTGAGTTCCTGAAATCTCTGATCTACCTAGAAGTGGAGCCTCTAGAAGAATTCATAACTCATTTGTCACAAATGCCCTCCCAGGGAGCAACCAGGGAAGGTTGATTCATCACTGGTTATAAGAAGTCTCCACACCACACCTGAAATAGCCTTTGTCACAAACTTATACATCTCTCATCCAGTCTCCTAAAGAACCACTGTCCTTCCAAAAAGTCATTTTTTTTTATTAAAGATTTTTATTTATTTATTTGACAGAGAGAGATGTCACAAGTAGGTAGAGAGGCAGGCAGAGAGAGGGGGAAGCAGGCTTCCCGCTGAGCAAAGAGCCTGATGCGGGGCTCGATCCCATGACCCTGAGACCATGACCTGAGCCGAAAGCAGAGGCTTAACCCACTGAGCCACCCAGGCGCCCCAAAAGTCATTTGTTTTTTATATGTGCCCTTCTTTCTCTCCCTTTTCATTATTTGGATGGATATAAACCCCAATTTCTAACATCTTTGAGGTACATTTTTTTTTCTGTTACCTTCCATACATAAATGATTAAATTTGTCTTCTGTTTTGCTAATCTGTATTTTGTCAGTTTAATTCATGGTCCCCAAGTATGAATCTAACAAAATAGAGGAAAAGTTTTTACTCCCCAAAAGAAGTAAATGGAAAGCTCCAGATTGGAAAAAAAATAAATAAATCCTAGAAGTAGTACAAGAAACATAGGTATCTTTTTTTACCCAAGAGAGGTAGTGTTTTGTTTTCTGTTTGTTTTGTTTTGTTTTGTTTTGTTTTGTTTTAATCAAGATTGAAATTTAAGTTAAGAATTCGGCAAGTCAGGGGACGCCTGGGTGGCTCAGTTGGTTGGACAACTGCCTTCGGCCCAGGTCATGATCCCGGGGTCTCAGGATCGAGTCCCGCATCGGGCTCCCAGCTCCACGGGGAGTCTGCTTCTCTCTCTGCCCTTCTCCTCACTCATGCTCTCTCTCACTGTCTCTCTCTCAAATAAATAAATAAAATCTTTAAAAAAAAATTTATAAAAAAAAGAGAATTCGGCAAGTCAGAATGCTTGATTCATAAATATATGTAAGTATTCATAGGTAACGGGAAACACATTATTTTTTAAAAATCTTCCTGCCCTGCACAGAGGAGCAATGCTGGAAAGAAACATTTGCCCTTTGAGTTTGTTGTGACAAACTCATGCCCAGGGCAGCTGGGCACTGCAATGGAACTGAAATGAATCCCTACAAAGATAAATGCTTACAAACGAATAAATGAATAGATAAATACATACATCCATACATAAATAAGCATGTGTGCATACACCTTAAGCTTTTGGCCAAAGACTGTTTGGTATTGAAAGATATTTGTTAAGATTTTCAGAGATAAAGAGTTATGTTGTGAATTTTCAGACAACATTGGATTATTTGATTGGAGTTGATCCTAATGGCTGATGTTGAATAGGTATTTACTCAGTATACTTGTATGGCTGCTATTTAAGCATCCTGGGGTTATACGCTAACACTAGCTTTCTGCAAGATACATTTTTAGCTAGAAGAAAAAATATATATATATATTTTTATGTATATATGTATATGTATTATATATATGTATTGTGTGTGTGTGTGTGTGTGTGTGTGTTTAGTGTGGCCTTTTCTGGTTTCTGATTTAGATAATGATTTTCCTATTTCCCTATGGGAAATAGGGGAACAGTACTGTTTAAAGGATTGGTTTGGGGGCGCCTGGGTGGCTCAGTGGGTTAAAGCCTCTGCCTTTGGCTCAGGTCATGATCTCAGGGTCCTGAGATCGAGACCCGCATTGGGTTTCCTGCTCAGCAGGGATCCTGTTTCCCATCCCCCCCGCCTCCGCCTGCCTCTTTGCCTGCTTGTGATCTCTGTCAGATAAATAAATAAAATCTTTTAAAAAAAATAAATAAAGGATTGGTTTGAGAAAGAAAGGCAGAGCACAAGCAAGAGGGCAGAGGGAGAGAGAGAGAGAGAATCTCAAGCAAACCCTGTGCTGAGCACCGGGCCCAACATGGGGCTCGATCCCATGACCCCAAGATCACCACCAAGCAAAAACCAAGAGCTGGACACCCAACTGACTGCACCACCCAGGTGCCCAGCCCCTCACCTACTTATGAGTTAAATTTCCTACTTACGTATTTTTTTATTTTTCTTGCAGTTCTTCTAGGTTGCAACATAACCAATCATGCAGCCAGGACCCACATTAAGAAATGATACATTATCAGCACTCTAGATGTTCCCCTACCCACACATATGCTAAATAATTTGTTTAACAAATAAGTAAATGAATGAATAAAGTAAGGATATATCTACCCTAGAAGAACTTTAATACTTATAAATATTTAAAGCAAAAAGAAATCAAATTAATCTCTGGGGTGAATGTCCTTGTTAGTAGGAAATCCATGCTAAAGTCTACTTAATACTTCGGGGTAAAGAGAGCACCTTACTCCCAAATAGTTCAGGGAAAAACAGAGCACTTTTCTTATTCTTCCATCTGTTCTTTCAACTACTTTCGTATGTTTGAGATTATTTAAAGAAGAAAGAAGAGGAAGAAAAGAGGCAGAGTCATCTTTAAAAGCCTTTGGGGCTACCTGGATGGCTCAGTTAGTTAAGTGCTCAACTCTTGATTTCAGCTCAGGTCATAATTTCAGGATCATGAGATCGAGCCCTGAGTCAGGATCCTCAGGAAGTGCCAAGGCTGCTTACGATGCGATTCTCTCTCCCTCTCCCTATGCCCCTTCCACACCACTTGCTCTCAAGGGCCCCCCCCCCATAATAAAGAAATAAAATATTTTTTAAAAAGTAAAAAAGCCTTTGATATTTTCCAGAATGGCAGGCAGATTTAAATTTAAATTACTCTTCCCTCTACCTGTTTTTATTTTTTTTAAGATTTTTATTTATTTATTTGAAAGAGAGAGATCACAAGTAGGCAGAGAGGCAGGCAGAGAGAGAGGAAGGTAAGCAGGCTCCCCGCTGAACAGAGAATCCGACACAGGGCTTGATCCCAGGACTCTGGGATCATGACCAGAGCCGAAGGCAGAGGCTTTAACCCACTGAGCCACCCAGGTGCCCCCCTCTACCTGTTTTGTATCTGGTTCCTATCCTGTAGCGCCACCCCTACTTTTTCTAATATAGCGGGTATTTCTGGTAATTCTATACCAAATTTTGATATTATTTGTGTGTGTGTGTGTGTGTGTGTGTGTGTGTGTATGTGTAAGTATAGAACATACAAAGTGCCAGAGGATTATATATTAAGTAATACTTTTAAAATATAGATTCGTGTTTGACAGCACAAACCAGTAGGAGGAGTCTAGGTTTGTTTGAATGAACATTGATTATTCAAGATGCATGGGGATCTTGTTTAAAGCTTCTGAACAAATAGGACAAAGCATATACCTTTACATTTATATTCATGTATTGTCTGAACCCAGAACAGCTGTTAAAAGAAAGCCATCAATAACAAATGACATCTGGAATAAAGACAAAAGAGATAATCATCAGGACTATGAATAAATAGTATCAGGATGACAATTCCTCTGTATCCTTTAAATGACATGTGAGGAATTGACTCATACTGGGAAATATGTTCACCTAGAAACATATAATATCTTATTCCGCAGCAAATGGATTCAAACCTTGAGGAGAAAGAGTTCAAACTTTAAATCTCAGATTTGCCACCTATAAACCCTTGTGATTTTTTTTTTTAAGATTTTATTTATTTATTTGACATGGCGGGGGGAGTAAGAGCATAAGCAGTGGGAGAGGCAGGCAGAGGCAGAGGGAGAAGCAGGCTCCCCTCTGAGCTAGGAGTCCTATGTGGGGCTTGATCCCTCATGATTTGATCTGAAGGCAGACACTTAACTGACTGACCCACCCAGGCATCCCAAGCCCTTGTGATTTTTGGCATTTGTTCCAATTTTCATCTTCAATTTCCCCATCTGTAAAACAAGTATATCTTGTGAGTTAATATGAAGCTAAAATGACTTCGTGTGATATTATGATATAATAAGAAATACATATTTTGTCTTGGTCTTCAGTTCCTGGCACAGAGCTCCTAAAACCCTTGTAATTTCCTGAGTGATAGAGGTTCTTGAAGCATCTTTTGTTATAAAATGTGCTGGTAGTCTCTAGTTTCTGACAACAAGAGCTTCTTGGAATCTCCAGAATGAAAGAGGGTCTTTTGAATGATAATGAGATGATCAAGGCCTGATGAAAGAGTAGGAAGTAGCAGGCCCACTCCACTTCCAACTTCTGAGGAGGGAAGAGATCCTGGAGATGGAGTTAGTCAGTCAGGAATAGCCACTGACCTAATCTATCATGCCTACGTAATGAAATCTCCAACTCTGAAGCTCTTTGGACCTCATCATTTAGGATTTAAAGAACCCTAGACACTGGGGTGCCTGGGTGACTCAGTGGTTTAAAGCCTCTGCCTTCTGCTCAGGTCAGGATCTCAGGGTCCTGGGATGGAGCCCCGCTATGGGAATCCCTGCTCAGCAGGGAACCTGCTTCCCTCTCTCTCTCTGCCTACTTGTGATCTCTCTCAAATAAATTAAAAAGAAAAAAAAAAACAAAACACCAAAAAAACAAAAAACCCTAAACACATCAAAGTGCTGGGAGGGTAATGCACCTAATAAAGATACAGAAGTTCTATGCCCTTTCCCCCATATCTTGTTCTCTGCATCTCTTCCATTGGTTGTTCCTGTTTATAATAAACCAGTAATAATAAATAACCTCTTTTCTTGAGTTCTTTGACCCATTCTAGCAAATTATCAATCCCAAAGTAGGAGTAGTGACAGCCCCAATTACAGGCAAGCAGTCAAAAATACAGGAGGCACAGGATTTGTGACTGGCATCTGGTGTAATCAGTCTTGCAAAACAGCCAAATATCATGCTAAATCCTGGTGAATTAAGTTGTAGGAACCAGCTAGTGTCTGGAGAGTTAAGAATTGTTTCTTGGGGGAAAAAAAAGAATTGTTTGTTGGTAGGAGGAAAACTCCTCTCATTTGGTGTCAGAAGTGTTCTGTGGGTAGAAAGAATTTAGTAAGTATGCAGTGATTTACTTTAAATTTGCGGTAATATGTGCTCAATAGATTGTGACTCTCTTCATTGCTCTTCTTCTTACTTTTGTGCTTTCCACTTATCAGAGTGTGTTTGATCCCTGTCATACCCCTGTGAGTAGTTACCACATTTCTTTCTGATGAAGAAACTAGAATCAAGATATAGTTTTATGATTTTATATAAGGGAAATAATAATAATAGCTAATTTTATAAATCACAAATGTGTCAGGTATAAGGTCTTGATGTGCCATAATCTTATATGTTATATGCTCTTGTATTTCTTACTTAACTGTGGCTTAGAAGAAAAAGTACATCATTTTCTCAAGATTATATCATTGCTATATATATATATATATATATATATATATATATATATTAGACTTTTGATCCCCTCAACTAAAAGTGTTTTTGCTCTAATATTAATGGCAATAGTAACTTTTTACTATGCAGATCTTTTAATGAAAAAAAGCGTTTTCTGTAATTTTGGGAAGCGGATATAGATTATGTTATTTTCTGACTCAGACTGCTATAACTTTTTATTTTTAACAGGTAAGGGAAATGTGATCCAGATAGGTAGTGCCCTTATCCAGGATCATTGATTAGCTGAGAACACAGCCTGAGTTAGCTGGAGCTTTTATACTGCTGGTAAAAGTGGATTATGCACATCTTTTATCAACTCTGCATTTAGTGGCATCATGTTGAGAGCTTGAAATCATGGTGGGAATATTTACACCAAGGAAATTGTTAAAAACTACAAATAAAGTCTCCTTCTCTTCCCAGAGCTGGCTTATCAGCACACCACTGACAAAACCATTTGAGAAAGATAACCTAGACTAACAAAGGACAGAGAATGATCTTTCTCCAGTGCATCTTTTTTTTTTTTTATTGGAGTTGACATGATGTGTGATTATATATCTGTGTATGTGTGTTGTTTAATGACTGTGTACCCACCTACACTCACTCCTCAGCAGAATATAAAGTCAAAGATAGTAAGAATAATATTTAATTCACCTCTGGAGGTTAAGTTTCTAGTTTAGTCCCTAACTTAGAGTAGGCATTCAGTGAATGCATTTTGAAATTCCTTACTCACTGACTTCATACCATAATTTTCTTTTTCTAACTCTTTGTTCAAGATAAATGAGAATCATGGCTTCTAAAAGAGGTTTTGCTACAGCATGAAAGGATCAACTCTCAAATCTAGAAATCTGGCCCTCTGCCTGTTTTGGCATGTCTCTCTAGTTAAAAACTGCCATTATATTTTAAATGGATGAAAGAAATCAAAAGAAGAGTGATATTTTGGGACATGTGAAAATTATGTGAAATCCTTACTTCAGTGTCCATAAATAAAATTTCATTGGAACAAAATCACATTTATTCATTTACGTATTATCTGTGGCTGTTTTTACACTGCAGCTGTATAATCCAAAGATTGTGACAGAGATCTTATGACCTACAATGTCCAAAATATTTACTATTGAGCTATTTACAGAGAAAGTTTGCTCTTGATGTAGAGCATCAGACTCTTATTAAACTGCTTCCAGTATTGGTGAGTTCATTCTGAGGGAAGTATCCCTTCTATGGTGAGACAGCTTAGTTGAAATAAACACTTTCCTTACACTGATGCAAAATCTGGTGCTCTCCATATATCACCAACAAGGCTGTAGATTACAGTGCCATGGAAGCTTGCTTTATGTAGCCAGATTGACTTACCTGGAATCCTGGCACTGCTCTGCTCCAGCTACGTGTCTAAGTTATTTTACCTCTCTAGGGCTCATTGACTTACATCTTAGAATTGTTGTGAATGTTAAATCAATTTTTATTTTTATATGTTTTTGATTTTTATATATTAGTTCTTTATATAATAGTTTCTATAGGTAGGTATGCATATTTTTCCCATCGGAAGAAGACTCACAATTTTAATCCTATTTTTTAAGGATTCTCAAAAACTAGAATTGTTGCCACTATTAATATGGTACCAGGGATGAAGCAAAAATTTCCATACATTTTGTATTCAGTGGAGACTCCAGTTTGGCTTCAGGAAATATTCCGAAGGCCCCTTCTCCTTGGGATATTGCTGAGCACATTTTCACAAGCCCATGTGATCCTTAGAGATCATCCTCTTGTTCTCTTTGAAAACCGAAATTTACCACCCAAACCTTGTTTCTTTCCCTGAATATAAAACAGAATTCATTTTTCTGCCTTACTTCTTCCCCTTGATAAATTATAACCACTATATTGAGAGATACTATCACTCTTTAAATAAAAAGATAAAACATTTCCTGTCAGGCATCAGAATCGTTTCCAAGGCAACACACGTAACTTAGAGGGGCGAAAGTTGCTTTCTTCTCTCCTCTCTCACTGGGACAGAAAGTTTCCAAATAGGTTCTTCTTAGGGGAAACAGAATGTGAAATCATGTCACATTGCTCCGTAGAGCTTCCTCTGCTGACTGTCTCAAGAAGAACATTTTGAAAAATAGAAAGGGCTGTTGCCAGATGAAAGGTACTTTCAGGACCCATATTGAATTTAAAACGATTGCTATATCCTAGCCTTCTGAGTTGCAATAAGTCTGGAAACTGTGTAGTCGTTACATAAAAGGATGGATCCCTGCAAAGCAGGATAAGGTGAACGTTTGAATGGTGAGGGACTGACACTGTTTGATGGAAAGTGCAGAGGGGAGAGACAAACAAGGAATCACAAAGCAAAAACCTTCCAGTATAGCACAGACCCATGTCTGCAGTCCCACCTTTGGGCTTTCTTCCTGACTCGTCCTTCCCCAGTTTTGAAATGCTAATGTTATTAAGAGATATGACAAATTTAACAAGTATTAGTCATAATCACAGAAGTCAGTCACTTTTATTTACCTTGTTACAGACTTCTGAACCCTTTTACTATTCAGTATCTAACTCTATCTCAGCCTTTATTAAAAATGAACCTGACTGACTCCTCTCTGTTCATCCAGCTACTAGAATGCAGTCAATCCAAAGGGACCCAGACCCAAGGCATTCTAGTCCTGTTCTAAGCAGTCACTAATTATGGATCCCCATCATCCTTTCAACCCCCTTCAGTTCATTGTGTTCCCACTTTTCAGCCCACATCTTCTTTCCAGTTTATGGCCTTCATGTGAAGATCAGATGTACACGGATGAAAGCATTGACCACTCAGTATTTCGTTTATGTAGCAATGATAAAGTCAAAGATACATCCTTTCCAGCTATGATCTTCATGTGAAGAGCACATGTACAAATGAAAGTGCTGACCATTTAATATTTTTTGTTTATCCAGCAGTAGTAAAGTATGCGTTCAAATAAGAACAAGTTTACTGAGGTCTAAGTAAATATTAGAAAGGTTCATGGAGGAAGGAGGACTTTGAGTTAGATACGCCTGATTTGGATATACCTTCATTACAGAATTTACATATTTCACTACATATGTTACTTTTTCTGCATTTCTTATATCTTCTCCTCTGCTGTCCAGATGCCTAGATTAGAGATGAATAGTTTGGAAAGGTAAAGTTCTGTTTCTTTTGTTTCTGTATTCCTAGTCATCTGTTACAGTGCTTGGCACAGAGTTTGTGCTCAAAACATGTTTGTTTGTTGGTTGGTTTTTGGTTTTTTAATTGTGTACAGTTTGATTGGGCAAAAATAGGAAAGAGAGGACGCCTGGGTGGCTCAGTGGGTGAAGCCCCTGCCTTCAGCACGGGTCATGATCTCAGGGTCCTGGGATCGAGCCCCGCATCGGGCTCTCTGCTCGGTGGGGAGCCTGCTTCCCCCTCTCTCTCTGCCTGCTTCTCTGCCTACTTGTGATCTCTGTCTGTCAAATAAATAAATAAAATCTTTTTTAAAAAATAGGAAAGAGAAATCCCCACATACTTAGTTTCTTCTACTGACAATTAGGCATGTACTTAGAGCCTTCCCTAGAGCACACCCGTGGGAAGTTTGTCCTTTCACCCTTCACTTGTAATACTTCATCATTATTCATTAAGCTTAGAATTCAGCTTATGCTGAAGTGTACTACCTAATTTCTCTTGGCTACATAGTTAACTGAGTTGTCTCAGTTATACCTCTAGTAAAGGTACTCATTAGAAACAGTAATTTAAAACTGCAATTTCTTGCCTTAAAACCCATGAGTAGCAGACTCCACTCCTTCCAGGTCAGTTGCACTGCCCTTTGCTGACCAGGATTGCCATTAAAGAAGAATGTTGTATAGTAGTACTTAAGATCCCATAATAGAGTCATCCTCTAGCCTAGAGCAATGGATTGTTGATAATACTTGGAAAACTGATGACATGGTTGATTCTTTGACAGTTTCCATGTATTTGTCCCTAAACTTGTTCTCTAACAATTAAACGGACATGGTCTTTTCAATCTGTGAATATAATATTGGGCCATACACAGAAAAACTTCAGATTATATTTACATTATAATACAGTGGTAAAAGCAGTGGTTTTTGCATTGGATCAGTTGGTGTTTGAATGATGCTCTGCCACATACTAGTGCTATGACCTTAAAAATTGTGGTTTAACCACTCTAAGGAAACCTTGTATATAAAATGAAGTTAAGTACTTTGTAAGTGTTTTACAAATATTTACTAGCACTTTTGCTGTTTTTATTATTGCTTCAGTTTCCTTATCTATAAAATAAGGATAATTTTATCTCCTCAGGTAGTTGTAATGGTTTTTAAATAAGACTGCATATCATGTAGGGACATGGTAAATATTTAATAAGTAGTGTTTTTTATGTTAAAAGTTTAGGTTATTTCAAATTTTTGTTTTTGTTTTTGCTTTTCCAGTCCGAGTTATTTTATTTTATTTTTTAAAGATTTTATTTATTTATTTGACAGGCGGAGATCACAAGTAGGCAGAGAGGCAGGCAGAGAGAGAGGAGGAAGCTGGCTCCCGGCTGAGCAGAGAACCCGATACGGGGCTTGATCCCAGGACCCAGGGATCATGACCCAAGCTGAAAGCAGAGGCTTTAACCCACTGAGTCACCCAGGCGCCACATAGTCCTAGTTATTTTAAATATAACTGACTTACCTATAAAAACAGGTGATATAGGCAAAGCATATTAATAGCCTTAATACTCTTTTCAAGAATTACCCAAAGTTGTCTTCTGCTGGCATCATGTTTTGTATTTATTTGGCTCTATGATATGACTTCTATATCTTTCCCTCAAATATTTTTATATTCTTTTTTCTTATTATTCTTTTGGCTCCATGAAAGGACCAAGACTTCTTTTTTATCTGTTACTTAAACTCTTTTTCACAAATTATCATGAACATTCTTTCATCTTCTTCCCTCACCATCTGTACTCATAAAGACTGTAAAGAGCTCAGTAGGGTTCCTGCCTTGCAGGCAGAACCAAATAATATCATGGGGGTAATTATCTTACCAGACTGTCAGAGAACAAAATTAAGTATATTTCCTATGGTAGCCCAAAGTAACTATTTTCATGTTACCTCAGATGGCACATAAAAAAATCAGACTAGAATACAGTTCTCTAGGGAGAAACTGCCCAGGAGCTTCTTGCAGAAGCAAAGTATTGCCTACAAGATTGAATGATGCTGTTAGTAAAATAAAACCACTTTACCCTGTTAGAAATGTTTATTGAGTACAATAGCATATGAAGAACTATGCTAGTTACTAGGAGTAGTAGAGTAAACAGGAAGATATTATTCTACCTAAAAATATGTAGCAGTGCATTTGAGAAGGTAGATGTGTCTATAGGCATTAAACATGTCATGATAAAGCTAACAAAGTTGTTTCCAGTTTTGAAGGAAAAAACCACTTAATATGTCTTGGAAATACAGAAGGACCTCATGAGAGTGTTGGCATTTAGCTAAGTTCAGATAACTTAGTAAGATTTCAATCAGTGAAAGAGTATAGGATATAAGGAAGTAGTGTCAGTTTGATCACAATGCTTGAGACATGCTCTAACTATTTAGAAAATGCCACTGTGTTTTAAATTTGGTAAGAAATGAGTCTGTGGATAGATCAAAGCCAGCCTAGACACATGAAGATAATGCTGTGGAATATAGGTATATAGGTGCTATGACAGATACCAATTCAGTTCTTAAAGCATATTTCCCAGAATATGCTTTTCCCAGAAAGCTGAGCAACATAATTTGGCTTCAAAAAGTCTTTTGAAGAGTTAGAAAGCATTCCAAGTCAAAGAGAATAAATTATAGAATAGAGTCTTTACTGTTTTTCCCATTGTATATATTAATAATCAAAAAAAGGTGGGACGCCTGGGTGGCTCAGTCGGTTAAGCCGCTGCCTTCGGCTCAGGTCATGATCCCAGGGTCCTGGGATCGAGTCCCACATCGGGTTCCTTGCTCAGTGGGGAGCCTGCTTCTCTCTCTGGCTCTGCCTGCCACTTTGCCTGCTTGTGCTCGCTCTCTATGACAAATAAATAAATTAAATATATTTTTTTTATAAAGAACATTTTGGTGCATCTGGGAGGCTCAGTCAGTGGAGCATCCAACTCTTGATTTCAGCTCAGGTCATGTTCCTCAAAGTGTCCTGGGTCCTGGGATTGAGCCCCTTGTCAGACTCCACATGCAGTGGAGAGTCTAGAGAGTAAGGATTCTCTCTCTCCCTCTCCCCGACTCATGTTTGCTCTCTCCTCCCACCTCTCTCCCTCTCAAAAAAAAAAAAAAAAAAAAGTAAATCTTAGAAAGAGAGAGAACATATCTACCTAAGGAAGGAGAGTTTGTAGAGTATCTACTTACGTTCTCATCTAAAAATAATACAGGGACTTTAGAAGGTAGGACATCTTTGGTGTTGAGTATCTGGGACATATGTGGAATTTTCACTTGTGCCTCTGCCTAGGATAAAGACTATTTTGAGTTTTGGTATGTCCTTTCTTATGACACCATTTAAAAAGAAGCATGGGGTATAGACTATATATTGCTCTGAAATCACTTGTGTTCTTTTTGTAAGAAATTTCCATAAATTTCAATTAGCACTACTAAATTAATGACAAAAAGAAAATATAACCTGATTGAAAACATAGGTGTGCACAAACACACATACGTGTCCACACACACATAGCCACACACACAGTCACGTGTTACCTCCTCTCAGACAAGGAGTAAAACATGTATTTGGACTCTTTCCTGAAAGATCATATATACCTTCATTTCACTTTTTCTTCCATTCGGGAAAACTAAAAACTCTATAGGAAGGTTTGGGTTTTTTTCCCCCTAGAAAATAATGGACATTATTTTTATTTTTTATTTTTATTATTTATATAAATCTCTTATGTTATTATTTAGAGTATAGCTAATACTTGGTCAGCAAATATTAGAGAAAAAATTGTGGTTCCAACCCCACCTTATGTATTCTATATATTTTATAGAAAATATCAATATTTTATAAATACTATAGAATGTGTAAAATTTAAAAATATATATAAAATACCTAGAACAACCAGAAAATAATAATAATGAGAGGTAGACCCAATAGCAGTATAGGTAAATCAGAATTTAATTCTGAAAAAAAAAAAATGTTTAACCAAGAAGTAGAGAACAAGAAAACAAATGAAAAATAGAGACAATGACTGGAAAAGATATAAGTAATATAAAGTAACTAGCTTTGTCATGAATGCTATTATGCAAATCCCACAACCTGTTTATGATTTACCTGTAACTGGAGATAATAATAGCACCTACTTCATAGATTTCATTGAAGAATAAATAAGGCAAATTCATAAATGAAAAGCACTTAGAACAGTGCCTGACATATGGAAAGTGCTCTGCATATTTAATAGTTATTATTAATGAACAGGGTCAGAGACTGCCTTTCTGCGATAGTGAATTCCTCCTTTACATCCAGAGCTTGTCACTCATTTTGGTACAGTGAAATGTAAGACATTTCACTTCACTGCTGGCTAATTGCAACAAAGCTCAGAATAATAAATATGATGTCTGTAACCTCAGCCTTAAATTAGGATAGAGTGCTGGGCTCACTTCCAAATGAATGGAAACTGTAGTTTAATACAATAACTACTTACCTTTCTCCTCATTCTTATAATGAGTTTTTACTCAGGGTTTAAGAATCAACCTTTAGAGTACTATAAGTTATTAAATAGGGAACATGATATAAACTATAGTTATATATAACTATTATATATAACATGATATATAGTTATATATAACATGATATAAACTATAGTTATTGTTTTTGTTAGAGCTATTAACTGAAATTTCCTAAATAATGTACATGCCAAGAAACAAGCTAGTAAAAATGAAGATGTGACTTTTGTATTATTTATGAGTATTTAAGACTTTTGAGCCCAATACATCATGTTTAGGTGACATTAACCCAGAAGTTACTGAAGGAATAATTATCCATATATTTGTCTGGAGCTCTTTACTTAAAAAAATGTGTATCATATCTCAACCTTACCACTCATTAGGAAAGATATGCATTATTACATCCATTTAAAAAATGAGTCAAAGACATAAGAAGTGAGATGGTACACATGGACTCAAAGGGGTGTAAGTTAAATAATCAGATCTATTTATAACACAGTGAACTACTTAGGCCTATGATTAATATATAGCAGGAACATAATAAGTATTTATCAAATAGATAGTTAATGAACATTCTAATGAATGAGCGAATTTTTATTTTACTTTTTGTAAGATCCAGGGAAAGTTAAGGTTTATAGGATTTACATAAACATTTTAGCTAAAATCTCGTATAGTGAACTTGAGGCTAAATAATGGTCAGTTGGTTCAAAACAGAATGCACCAAGTTGTAAAAATGGAAACACAATTATGTTGTCTTGTATATAGATTGTCCAGGGTCTGCTCATGGGACTGAGTCAAAGCTGAACCTGAATAGTGTCCATAAATATCTTCATGAAATTACAGGAACATGGTATGTGTTGGATTGGGAGGAAAGCTGACTAGGCCACGATAGGGTATAATAAAGACAACCTGAGTCTGCCTGCTTGGGATAGAGGGTGGGAGGCAAGAGTAGAGGATTCATAGTGAGTTTGTGGAAATGAAGAACTTGAAGACGTACAGTGTGGTCCAAAAGTAGAGCTCAAGTCAAATACAGAGGTGTTAATGTTCAAGTGTGTAGTCAAAAGAGCAATTAAATCAGAGCCAAAGTTTTTAAGAACAGGTTGCAACAGAAGAATGACTTCTGAGTTTATCTAAGTCTGTGGTATAAAGTAGTTTTTATTGTGGCTATAGAAAAGAATGAAAGTAGCTCAATCTTAGGCATGAAAGATGAGAGGATGCTTTGTCTTGCTGATTCCTTGGCCTTGAGGTGATCTTGGCAATATTACCAACCCTGTGGGTTCAGATAGTTACCTCAATGTTCAGACCATTAAAAACGGAAAAATTTGCCTTTCCTGTGTAATGTTGGCTGAAAGAATAGCTTAAAACCATTAATATAAGTATAGTGATCCATTTGTTATAGCACCTAAGTTCTGTTTTTTAGAAACTTCCTTTATCAAGATAAGGCAGTTAAGTCACCATCTATCTTCTATTCACATAGACATAATGTTTTGGTACATATTATAGTAAGAGGAGAAGGCATATAAATACAGAGAAAATATTGTTTTTGGCCTAAGAGATAATAACCATCAATACTTCCTGTCCAATATGAGAATTTCAAGTCTGTTTTACAAAGCCAGATAGGTTTTGGGTCCAGGCCAAGACTCTCTAAACCCTCTCACATTCCATCTCTTCCCATTGCCACACTGTAATATGCAAAAGAAGGATCATGCTTACATTTTCCAATGCCAGCTGGCTGATTTCACTCCTAACATGACATTCAAGGCCATGACCTCCTATTCTATGGTGACTGAGAAGTAAAGAGTCAGTCCGGATGACTGCAAAGTACATATAGAAGAAGCCATTTCATTTATGTTCTTTTTTCTTCAACTAAATTGCTTATAATTTTCTCTTACTGCCATCCAAGGAAAGTCTTCCTATTGTATTAGTTAAATTCATGTATTAAAAACTATCTGAATGTCTTCTCTGTGTTGAGAACTATACTAAGCCTAAGTATATGTGAAGTGTTCACTGGTATATAAATATACTAAAATTAAACTAATAATAGAGTATAGGAAGGAAAGCATCAAACTTCAGTGACAGGAAATAATGGGATAATGAACGTGAGTGAATCAAAGACCTTTGATACAAATCCAAAGTGACAAATTTGAAAAAAATGTGTATATGTATGTGTGTACATATTTTCTTTGTTTTATGTATCCAGCACCATCCTCTTCACATTCTGCTATTTACCTGCCATTTAGATTTTGATCCTGTGTTTGGCAACTTAAGGCAAAGTAAATGAGAAGAAATAGCATACTTGTCTTATTTCTAACACATCTTCAGTGACTATAGTAGCTGCTTCTGTGAAAGCTGTTTTTTTTTTTTTTTTAAAGATCACATAATGTGAGATTTCCTAAACAGTTATTCTAACCACAGACAATTTTACCTCAATTGTAAGTATTAGCACTCATCACACATGAGTGGAAAGCATACTGCTAGGTACCGTGAAGAACCTAGTTACGGTCCTTACCCTAAAAATTCTATTTACTGGAAAGCTTGATAAACAGAAAAAAATAGAGCGTAATTTTGAAAGTATATTTCTAACTTTTGGTTTCTGGATCCCATGTAAGGAGCTTGGAAATTGCCACTCTGTCTGAACAACAAAAAGCTGAACATTCAGACTGAATAATCAACAACTATTCTTGGAACTGTAAGAGATAAAGACTCAGGGCAAACCCTTGCTCCCAAGAGTGGAGAGACAGAGGAATACAGTAAGAATCACAGCATACTAGAGCAAAGACTCACAATTGAAAATAACTCTGGGAACCAGTGCTAGGGTGGAAAAACCTAAAATTAATTGATAATTTGCTGGAGGCTCAGTGTGGAAGAATCTGAGAGCTAAACACTCCAGGGGGACCTAATCACAGACACACACCACACTTTTGTGAGTTTTACCTTCAGGAGCTTGACTAGTTTCTTGGGGTAAATATCAGAGAAAAATCCTTTCATGCCACCAGCAAGAAGAGGGGAAAACAAACCATTTGAAATAAGCCAGAACGCTATTCTTCTTAACAAGGCCTGTACTCAGAAGAAACCAGTTAACTAGAGCCTAACCTCCTGGGGTTTTATCAGAGCCTAACAGACCTGGGAGAAGGGAATTCAGCTCTAGCTAATTCTGGACATCCTGTGATACCTGAGGGGGTTGGTGGTGGGGAACTGAGAAACATTTGCACAGCTCAGAGTCCAGAGGCATTGGCTCACTAAAAGGCTACTACCTAATTACAGGATTATAGAACACGTCCCTTCTCCCTACATCTTACCACCACATTACTGAAGACCTTTTTACAGCATAATAAAAGACAAAAGCACAATTTGAAAAAAATAAAATAAGCATCAGAATCAGGTATGGCAAGATGTTGAAATTATCAGACTGGGAATTATAAACAACTGTTACTAATGTGCTCTAAGCTTTAGTGATAAAGTAGAAGTATGAAAGTACAGATTGGCAATGCAAAGAGAGATGAGAATCCTAAGAAATGTTAGACATGATGAACTTCGTAACAGAAATGAAGAATTTCTGGGGTGCCTGGGTGGCTCAGTCAGTTAAACGTCTGACTCTTGATTTCAGCTCAGGTCATGATCTCAGTGTTGTGAGATCAAGCCCTGCATCAGGATCTGTGCTCAGCAAGGAGTCTGTTTGAGATTCTCTCTCTCCCTCTCCCCCTTGCTGCTGCATGTGCATGCAGGTTTGTTCTCTCTCTCTCTCTCTCAACTAAATGAAGAATGACTTTGCTGGGTTTATTAATAGACTGGTGATGACTGAGGGAAGAACCACATTGAGATACCACCTTACACCAGTTAGAATGGCCAAAATTAGCAAGACAGGAAACAACATGTGTTGGAGGGGATGTGGAGAAAGGGGAACCCTCTTATCTTACACTGTTGGTGGGAATGCAAGTTGGTGCAGCCACTTTGGAGAACAGTGTGGAGATTCCTCAAGAAATTAAAAATAGAGCTTCCCTATGACCCTGCAATTGCATTACTGGGTATTTACCCCAAAGATACAGATGTAGTGAAAAGAAGGGCCATCTGTACCCCAATGTTTATAGCAGCAATGGCCACGGTCGCCAAACTGTGGAAAGAACCAAGATGCCCTTCAACGGACGAATGGATAAGGAAGATGTGGTCCATATACACTATGGAGTATTATGCCTCCATCAGAAAGGATGAATACCCAACTTTTGTAGCAACATGGATGGGACTGGAAGAGATTATGCTGAGTGAAATAAGTCAAGCAGAGAAAGTCAATTATCATATGGTTTCACTTATTTGTGGAGCATAACAAATAGCATGGAGGACAAGGGGAGTTAGAGAGAACAAGGGAGTTGAGGGACTATGAACTCTGAAAAACAATCTGAGGGGTTTGAAGGGGCAGGGGGTGGGAGGTTTGGGGAACCAGGTGGTGGGTATTGGAGAGGGCACAGATTGCATGGAGCACTGGGTGTGGTGCAAAAACAATGAATACTGTTATGCTGAAAATAAATTAAAAAAAAAAGAATCTTTGAGCTGGAGGAAAATTTATTTATTTATTATTGTTATTTAGTGGGTTCCATGCCCAGCATGGAGCCCAGTATAGGGCTTAAACTCATGACTCTGAGATCAAGAGCTGAGCTGATATCAAGAGCTGGATACGTAACTGATTGAGCCACCCAGGTGCCCCTGAGCTAGAGGTTACATTAGTAGAATCTTTGAAAACTGGAAAGCAAAGAGAACAAAATATGAGGGAAAAAAAAAAAGATAATCAGAATAGAACATTATACAAAAGGTATAACATATTCAAAAGGTATAAGGTGTATAATGGGAATACTAAAAGAAAGAGAAAAGATCAGAATAAATATTTGAAACAAAAGTGCCTAAGAATTTTCTTCAAATTAATGTCAGACACTAAACCACAGGAATCTCAAAGAACACCAGGCATGATACATGCCAAAAACTATACCTGGGCATATCATTTTCAAACTATGGAAAATCAAAGACAAAAAGTTCTGAATGAAGCCAAGAGTGGAGGGAAAATACCTTACCTATAGAGGAACAGAGATTAATTACATCTGACTTGTCAGAAGACACTCATGCAAGCAGAGAGTGGCATGAAATATTTAAAGTGTTGAGAGGAAAAAAAACCCTACCAACCTAGAATCCTGAACTATAAAATTATCCTCCAAAACTGAAAGAGAAGTAAAGACATTCTCAGAAAAACAAAATTTGAGGGAATTTGTTGCCAGCAGAAATTGTTAAATTATTTAGAGAGAAGGAAAATACTATATAGCTTAAAAACTTTGATCTACATACAAGGTAGCATCAAAGATGGACTAAGTGAAGGTAAAATAAATATTTTTTTTCTTATCCTTAATTAATCTAACAGGTAACACTTTGTCTAAAATAATATACCAACAGTGTATTCAATTATGTGTGTGTGTGTGTGTGTGTGTGTGTGTGTGATTATTTATAAATGAATGATAGCAATGGTATAACGGAATGGGAGTTAAGAATTATTTTCTTATTATAAGGTACTCACATGATCTGTGAAGTAATACAGTGTTATTTGAAAGTGAACTTAAGTTAGCTATAAATGTATATTGCAAACTCTAGGGTACCCACAGTAGGGAGAAAGTGTTACTTCTTTGTAAAGAAATGATTGAAAATAGAATCATGTAAAATCTTCACACACAAAAACAAGACAAAACAACAACAACAAAAACAGAAACAGTGGAAGGCAAAACTAGAGACAAAGAACAAGGAAAAAAAATTTAGAACCATACAAATATAATACACATTAAACCACCCACTTAATAACTGCTTTTAATATCAATGATCTAAAAGTACCAATTAAATGAAAGAATGTAAGAGTGGATTAAAAACAAGACCCAACTGTATGTTTTCCACAAGAAACCCACTTTAGGACACATATAAATTAAAAATAAATGGATAGAGAAAACGATATCATGCTAACACTAATCAAAGAAAAGCAGGATTAGCTGTGTTAATTTCTGGCAGAGCAGACTTCAAAGCAAGAGAAGTAAATCAGGAATAAAGAATGACAATACATAAATGATAAACAGGTCAATTTTCCAAGGAGTCATAACAATCTTTATCATGTAAGTGGCTAACAAAGGAGCATCATAGTTTGTGAGGCAAAAATTGATACAAATCCAAGTAGAAATACATGAATCCATTATCAGAGTTGGACACTTCAACATTTTTCTCTTAGAAATGGACAGATCTAGCAGTCATAAAATCAATAAGGACATAGTTGAATTCAACAATACCATCAACTCAACTGGATATAATCGACATCTTTAGACTGTTTCATTCAGCAACAGCAGAACATACATTCTTCTCAAGTTTTTGTGAAACATTCACCAAATAGACCACTTTCTACGTCAGAGAACAACAAATTCAAAGGAATAGAAATCTTACTGGCTGTTCTCTGACCACAGTGGAATTAAACTAGAAAGTAAAAAGAGAAAAATAACTGGAAAATCCAAACCTAAGTGGAGATTGACCAACAAACTTCTTTTTTTTTTTTTTTTAAGATTTATTTATTTATTTGTCAGAAAGACGGGGGGAGAGAGAGAGCATGAATGCGGGAGCAGCAGGCAGAGGGAGAAACAGGTTCCCTCCTGGGCAAGGAGCCTGATGTGGGACTCAATCCCAGACCCCTGGGATCATGACCTGAGCCGAAGGCAGATGATTAATGGCTAAGCCACCAGGTGTCCCAGACCAACACGCTTCTATGTAACACATAAGTCAAATGAAAAATCTGAAGAGAAATTTTAAAATATTTTAGTGAAATGAAAACTAGGTAACCTAAAATATGTGGGATGAAGCAAAAACAGTGCTTAGAAGGAAATTTCTAGCAGTGAATGCATGTATTAGAAGAGAAGAAATATCTAAAATCAGTCATCTAAATTCCTATTTTAGGGGACTAGAAAAAGAAGACTAAAGTAAATCGAAAGTGAAGAGAAAAAAAGAAATAATGAGAATTAGGTGAGAAATAAAAATGAAATTGAAAAGAGAACATTGATAAAGACAATAAAGTTGTCTTTATTAATTATTAATTTATTATTAACTGTTGGAATAAATTCCAAGTTTATTTTTGCTTATGTTTTCCTTGTCTCAGGAGACATACTTAGTAAGAAGTTGCTACAGCTGCTGTCAGAGAGGTTACTGCCTCTGTTCTTTAGGATTTTAATGGTTTCCTGTATCACATTTAGGTCTTTATTTTTTATTTTATTTTGTTTCATTTTACATTTAGGTCTTTAATTCATTTTGAATTTATTTTTCTGTATGATGCAAGAAAGTGGTCCAGTTTTGTTCTTTTGCATGTTGCTGTGATGAGCACTAGCTGTTGTATGGAAGTGTTGAATCACTAAATTGAACACCTGAAACTAATATTACACTATATTTTAACTAACTGGAATATAAATGGAAACTTAAAAAAATAGACAATGAGTCTAGAAAGCTGGTTCTTTGAAAAGATTTATAAAATTGATAAGCCTTTATTCAGGCAGGCTAACAAAAAGAGAGGACACATGTTACTAGTAAAGATCCCATGGACATTGAAAGACAATAAAGGAATACTAAATAATTCTGTGCCCACAGATTTGAAAACCTAGATGAAATGGACTGAATTGAATTCTTGAAAGACACAATTTGCCAAAACTCATGTAAGAGGAAATAGATGATCTGAATAGTCCTATATCTATTAAAGAAATTGAATTAGTAACCTTCTAAAACAAAGCCCCAGGACCAGTAGGTTCACTGGTAAACAACTACACTGGTAAACAACTACCAAACATTTAAGGAAAAAATTATAACAATTATCTTCATTCTTTTTCAGAAGATAGGAGAGTGAATGCTTCCTGATGCATTCTACAAAGACAGGATTACCTAGTACCAAATCCAGACAGACATTACAAGTATATAAAATTACAAAAAACTCAACAGTAAGAAAACAATTAAAACAAGGTCCAAAGATCTTAAAAGACATCTAACCAAGGAGTGTATACATATAGATTGTCTATAAGCGTATGGAAAGATTTGTCACATGTTATTAGAGAACTGCAAATTAAAACAACACCAGTATATCATTACACACCTATTAGAATGACTATAATCCAGAACACGAAATCAGTAAATCTTGGAGAGGATGTGGAGCAACAAGAACTCTCATACATTGCTGGTTGGAATGCAAAATGGTACACCTACTTTGGGAGGCAGTTTGTCAGTCTCTTACAAAATTTAGCATACCCTTTACCATACAATCCAGCAGTTGTGTTTTTGTATTGACTCAACAGAGCTAAAAACTTAGGTACACACAAAAACCTGCACATGGGTATTTATGGCAGCTTTATTTATAATTTCCAAACCTGAAAGCAACCAAGATGTCTTTCAGTAGGTCAAAGTAGTTGAATGGACAAGTAAACTTTGGTATGTCTACATGATGGTGTATTATTGAGTGCTAAAAAGAAATAATCCATCAATCCATGGGAAGACATGGAGGAATCTAAACAGAAATTACTAAGTCTTTTCAAAGAAGCCAGTCTGAAAAGTCTTCTAACTGTATGACTGCCAACTATGTAATGTTGAGGAAAAGGCAAAATTATGGAGATAGTAGAAAGATCAGAGATTGCCGGGGGTTGGGAGGGATGTGGAAGAGCACAGAGGATTTTTAAGGCAATGGAAATACTCTGTATGATACTAGGTACGTGCTGTTATACCTTTGTCTAAATCTATAGAATCTGTAACATCAAGAGGTAAACTGTAATGCAAACTATGGCGTTTGGGTAATTATGATGTGTCACTGTAGGGGTTCATCAGTTGTAACAAATGTATCACTCTGGTGGGGATTGTTGATAATGAGGAAGACTATGTATGTATTTGAGCAAGGGTATATGGGGTGCCTCTGTACCTTTCATTTTGTTGTGAGACTAAAAACTTCACAAAAAAATTATTACTTTTTAAAAAGTATATTCCTGATGCATTTTATTTATTTATTTTTAAAGATTTTATTAGAGAGAGAACACAAGTTGGGGGGGTGGCACAGAGGGAGAGGGAGAAGCAGACTCCCCATTGAGCAGGGAGCCCAATGCAGGGCTTGATCCCAGAACCCCAGGGTCATGACCTGAGCTGAAGGCAGATGCTTATCCAACTGAGCCAGCCAGGTGTCCCTCCCAGTGCATTTCATAAAGGGCAGAGGTTTTGTTGGATGTAATTATTTCTTCAGACAGAAATAATATAAATTATTGCTACACTGAAGCATCAACATCTTTTGTGTTCCCAACTTTGTTCACAGGTTTGAGTCCTCTCAAAGGACCTTTCGCTGTGTCTCTCCTCATCTCAAGCTCATATCTCCAAATGGATATAACATCCCCAAATGGATGTTAACATACCGTCTTCGTATTAGGGTCTGTAGCCATACCCCACATTGACCTCATCCTATTAAAGTATCAGACTGATTTTAACTCTTGAGTTTCATGTTTCCTCTCTATTTTCACAAATGTAGATTTCCTTTTTTTAAACTTGAGTTCAGCTTTTTATTACTATCTTTTGTTCTATGTCATTATAGCTTCTAAATTATTAGCAGTGTGTGGGAGATACAGATGTCGTTGGGGATGTCTGCATTAGTTCAGGCTACCTTATTGCTTAATCCAGAAATCTACCATGTGAATCTTTGAATCTTGGTTTCTTCAATATAGTAATAATGCTAATTTCACAGTATTTGAAAATATGAAATGAATCTTTGGATAAATACTTAGGGTATTATATTTATGCTGATTTGGAGATGTTAGCAGTATTAGTCACTATCATCTCAGGTTACCTAATCTCATAAGAATCAGAAGTATTGTGAGAAAAGAAGAAAAATATTTGATCAGGACCAAAAACATTTGATCAACAAGGAAGTTGAGCAGAATACTGATTGATTTGACTAGTTTGAGGAGATATTCCGAATAAGGGAGGCTGAATCTCTCGGAAAGATGAAAAATGAAGAATTGTAAGACAGATCTTTTCCACTTCAGAGTAAGACTGGACTATGTCCCCTCCAGCATAAAGTTTGCAATTGAAATCATCATGTCAATGCATGAGAAACAAGTAAAATGTTTCTCTGACTACTTAGGGTTCCAAATGCATGACAAAAATGATCATAGTTCTGGAAACAGGCTGAATATGGAATAAAATGTAACTCACCTTAATGTATAAAATAGTTACTATTGGACTGATATATATGGCTGCAGTGTGAAAATTGAGGGCAGAGTATGAGAAGGGGAAGGTAGAAGTAGACAAAGAATAGTCAAAGCCACCTGTATAGAACTTGATGCCTCTTTGATTTTGTTTGTTTATTAGTTTAGAATGAAAGCTCTGAAGGTGACAATATAAGTCTATCTGGCATCTTTTCTCATGATCAACGTGCCCTTGTGTCTATCACAGTAATCCACTTCAGATGTTACCTTAACCCAGTAAAGTTGGCTCTAATGTTCCAGATTCAATGAAACTGAAAGGCACATTTTATTCTTGCTTAGAAAAGTAAAATCAAGTAATGTATTGCTTTGACAGCTTATTCTACAAATTTATCAGAGTGGAACCAAGAAGGATTTCATATTCATTGAAAGGTTAGGAAGACTATGGAAGATTATAGTAATCCAGTTTGTAAAGTCTCCATAGTTGGGGAATGTCAGAAGGCAGTTTTTCATTGTAGCCAATCTAGACTCACTTAGGTAGTAGTATCATCTGAATGTTAGAAAAAATAAATTATAGACTAGGTTAAAGAAAATGTGTTTTATTATTTTCAACTGCATCTTTTATACTGGAGATGGGAAAATACATTTCCTTAGGTGGTTAAACATTTTCTATACATACGTATTTTCTTTATTTGTTTGCTTGTGCCAGTAACTCTCAACCCTGCTGCACATAGAATCATTTACAATTAGAGATAAACGATTTCCCATGCTCACACCCAATCTTCAGTATCCTTTCAGTTAGGTTCCAGACATCAGTTTTTTAAAGGAGCCCCCAGTATGATTTTTACACTGTTGGAGAGCATGCTGGAAAGGCTTGTACATGAGTTACATCTTTTCACAATGTCCGTTTTATTCAATCATAAAGCAGGTTTAACATAATTGTATGGCAGTTTCAGGATTTGTAACTCAGTGACATTTAGCTCTGCATTTATCTTGGCTTCATACGCATCACAGAAAGCAAAGCACAGTATGGTCACACAGATAGAATAAGGGGTAAGAAGGTAACAAACCAAGCACAAATTGAGGGCGTAGTTGAGATGAGACTTCTGTCTGGTCTGTGTCAGCTTTTGGCACCGCCTGCTTGCTTATTATGTTCAAGCAGTGAAAGATCTGCTATGTTGAGAGATCAGTTGGGCAGCGCCTTTGGTAGCAGTTGCTTTTTTAATGTGGTCAGATGTGGAAGGGTCAGAGTCTGGAGAGTCTGACAATTTGCTGCAAAAGTCCTCCCTTTTTAAAGGAGTTTAATCAGTTTGGGCTTTCACAGGTCTCCTCTGGTTACAGCGATTATCAGCTCTTGGTTCTTCCAGGTTTACATGGCCTTACAGGCTCAGTCTTATCACTGTGTGCTGGTTTTCATGACATGTGGTCTTAGCTGCAGTGTCCTTGGTTGCTGGCATCACTGCTTGACATGAGTCACTACTTGACATGAGTGACCCCATCTTGCTCTCCATACACATACATTTAAATTTGAGAACCACTGAGATAAGCAAATCTCTCCATTCCTGTCGCTTTCCTGTTTGCAGCAGTGCAAAAAGGAATTTTGATGGTAGTGTCTGAATCATCAAAAACTTCAGTTTCTAAAGTCCAAATTTAAAAAGGCTTTAAATGATGATACAAAATATTTATAAGAAAAATGCTTTTGGTTTTTTACAGCATTTCTTGAGACTTTGTCCTCTAGTTATCCAAGCAAAACACATTGGATTTGGAACACACTGCCGCCTTTCCATATTTTACTGAGTTATTTTTGTCAGCTTTCTGTTTTTCTCCTTTAGAATGTAACTTCCACTGGAGCAAGACTTTTTTAGTGTGTGTAGCTTAATGCTTTACCCCTATCAATGTATTACTCATAGTAAGTATTCAGTAACTCTTTGGATTCAATGAATGAAACTGATTCTAAAAAGCAATTAAAACACCTGAAGCATCATGTTGATGCAATGCCTTTATCTGATCTCAAGCTTTCTAAACAAGAATTATATGTGTTAATGCATGTGAAGATGCTATAAAATGGGCTTTGATTAGCCTTGGAAAATTGAATAGAATTGGAGAAAGTAGCTCTATCACTTATAAAGCCTTTCCTTACAAAAGTCTTAGTCCAGCTATCTTCATCTAAATGACCCTGCCCTCTGCCTTTTTGAAGCCCCATTGCCTTCATATGGGAGAGAATGGAGTTGAGTAAGTCCTTGTTTTCTGGGGATCTATGTAAAATGCAATTCGGTCCCATTGAGACTTCATAGGATCCTTAAAACCAGGGACAGTGCCAGCTATTTTTTTTTTTTTTGTCCATTATGACTAGTCAAGGGTTGGCAAATGACAGATACTCAGTAAATAATTGATAGAAAAACTATTCAGTTGCACTAAAAAGGCTGATTGCTCTATAGAAATAATTTGGAAGACGGTCTACAGGAAATGCCTGTTTGCTGACCTCAGCCAATTCAGATTGAAGCTTCTGAAATATGGCCAAAGGACTGGGTCTTTTCATCTACCTCTTATCCATCTGGTTTGGCAGAGTTTCTTGAAGCATGATGTAAAAATAAACTTAGATTTTTATTGAAAATACAGATTCATAGACCAGAGCCCATTATCTACTGAATCAGAATCTCTCATGCTGGGGACCAAGAACTTACAGCTTTTGTAAGTACCCCAGGTTATTCCTTATGCTCTAAAGATTGAGAACCATGTTGCTTAATGATTATAGCCAAGATCTGGAGTTTACCCATTACCTTTCCTGAGGAAGAGGCCCATTTGAAGAAGAGTGCGGATACACTTTGAGGATCCAAAAGAAGCTGCAGTTTTAAAGTTTTCTAATGTACCACTTCACTGTCTAGACTACAACAGGATTTTCGTTGGAGGTGGTGTAAATTGTCCTTATTATCTGATCATTTACTCAAGTAATATTAAAATGGCTTAAGAAAAAACATCAGTTTCCTAAAGTTATGAATAAAAATGGTTCACCAAACATTGCAGCTATATCCTGATTACTGGATGATATCTGTTTTTGTAGTCCTAAATGGGTTCATCTCAGAGGCACCACTGCCAATACTGCATATGCAGCAGGTGCTCTTCCAACCAGATGTGTATTTCCTGTGTGTTCTATGACTTCTGGTTCCTTCACCCAACACCCAACACTCCTAGTCCATCTTTTCCAGTCAGTCACATCCTGGGCTCCAATGTATAAATTCACTATTGTGTGTATTGTGCATAACTGTTCCAAAGGATCTTATTGTGTGCGCTATATATGCTAGAATATAGTGTACATTGCCATATAATGTAAAAAGACCATGCAACCAACTAAGTGTCATACCAACTAAAATGTCAAATAAATTTCAAACAGTGGAAATTTTTTATTGTTGTTGTTATTGAAAAACCATCACTTTAATGAGAACTTTTTCTCATGTGCTGGTCTTCCTCCCCTCAGAAGACTTTTTCCCTATTGAAAGGCAGTATTTTATATCCCCAGCCAACTCCCAAACTCCAGATGTAGCTGTCTTCTGTCTTCAGAGTTCCAACCTTAGAGAGAGCATTATGTGGAGAGAGGGTAAAAAGTTGATAGGAAAAAAGGGATAATGACATGCCCCGTGGTTTATTTTTGGGTTTCTTCCCAGGCCAATTCAAAACCTCCAAAATATGGTCAAGCAAACCAGCAGGCTTATACTTCCATCACAAACCATCCCCCAAACTACCCACATCTTTCAGACCAGGTGTTCTCCCCACATGGGCAAGGCCTGGTGGGGAGGACACCCCCAGCCTTTCCCAATAGTAGTAAATAACCCTTCAGTCTGAGCAGCACTAGAGGCTGGCTCAGGAACTACTCATCTCTACTGCTGTGTGGCCAGGCCTGTCTCATAGCCCTCTGTCTTCATGTCATGGAGCCCTGGCTCCTCGTTTTGGGCAAATGTGCCCTTAGAATGCTCCACCTTCATCTGAAGATCATCTAGGAGTGCATACGCATTTCTTCTAAACTCTATGGTCCGCTTTTCTCTGTCTAGCTTCCTAACATTAAAAGTTATAATTTAATGTTTTTCACCAAAAACCTTTTTTAAGCAAGCAGTGGTGTATAATTTTGTCATAAGTTTGATCCCAGTTGCTAAGCCATTTTTTTTTGGACCCAACCAAGCACTCCTAGATCTGTCACTATCTTACTGGCCATTTGACACCAGGCACCTGACATCTAAAGTAGAAAGTAACTGTTCTTAAGTGACCAGAGTCTCTAGATCACAGACTTGCTTACCCAAACTAGTACCATAGTGTGAATTTTATCATTTCTAAAATATAGCTGCCACCCAAATGAACTTGTGGCCATCTGATAATGTGATAAAATTACTCTGTCAGTTGCTGGAAAAGAGAAGAGGCAAAGTCAACTGTATTGGCTGAACCTAAGATAGCAAGAGTAGTATAGGATCAGCTAGTATAGGATCAGTAGTATAGGATCAGTCATTTACAGAATGTTAAGTTCACAAAGCACAATAAGGACTAGGCACAAAACCAAGAGTGGGCTTTCAATAAATCACCCCCAGACACTTGGATTTTAGGGAAAAAGGAAACATTTTTTGCTGAATAACTTCCTCTTTATTGATCTTTTCTGGTTTTTAGGTCCACTTACAAAGAAAAAAAAGGGCAGATTAGATGAATGTGGTACACTGGGCATTTATATTTAAATATAAATTTAAAGGAAATTTAAATTTAAAAACTTATATTTGCAGGAAAAAGGAAAAAAAACAATACCTTGAAAAACTTTATGGACGTGCTTTCACATGGTACATTTTATCGATGCTATGGAACCATTAACATACGATAACTAAATAATGTTAAATTTGTCTTGAAAATAATAGAGCAAAAAATGACTCATTAAAAGTGATTTCTAGGGGCGCCTCGGTGACTCAGTTGGTTAAGAGGCTGCCTTCGGCTCGGGTCATGATCCCAGGGTCCTGGGATCATGCCCCCACATTGGGCTTCCTGCCCAGCGAGGAGTCTCCTTCTCCCCTCCCTCTGCCTGCTGCTCCCCTTGCTTGTGCACACTCTCTCTCTCTCTCTGAATCTCTGTCAAATAAATAAATAAAATCTTTAAAAAAAAGGGGATTTCTAAAATATTTTTAAACTTGCAACTTAGAAAGACTTTTACAGTCTGAGAGGTTTTGGGAAGAAGACCTTGGATGTCTTTTGAGAAAGTAATTTTTTAAAATTCAGAACTGATAATTATAATCCCCTTAATTATCAGGGATTTGTTAGTACCACTGGGAAAAATCTAAGTCACCTTAATGTAGTATAAAATATATTTTTACATGGCCTTTTTTTCATTTTGCCTTTTCTGTCTCTTCTCTTCCCTCTACTCTGATGGATTCCTAGACTTGCATCTCATTAAATATATGCCATTTCTAGAATATCAGAATATGCTACTATCTGACAGTTCTTTAATACATTATTTCTTTTCTTTTTAATGTTTTGTCTATAAAAAATATCAACCTGGAGTGCCTGTGTGGCTCAGTCAGTTAAGTGTCTTACTCTTGGTTTTTTGACTTAAGTCATGATCTCACAGGTCATGAGACCAAGTCTTATGTAAGGCTCTTCACCCGGCATGAAGTCTGTCTAAGGATTCTCTCCCTCTGCCCCTCTCCCTACTTGCATTCTATCTCTTTTTCTCTCTCTCTAAAATAAATTAATTGATTAAAAAAAAAATCAAATCATCAACCTTGAATACTCAACTCAAATGTTCAGGCTCTTAAAAATCTGAGGCAGATTTCATTACTTCTGTCTTCTCTTATCTCTTGGTTGCACCATTAATATGACCCACATCACATTCATTTCCTGTCTCTTCAAGTAAACTCTGAGTCCCTCAATTCTGGAGCCAAATCTTAAGTTTATTCATAGTCATGGTTCTTAGAATAAGGCCTAGTACAAATTATTCATTAATATTTTAGTGATAAATAAATGATTGAAAATAGAATGAAAGAGATCAAAATTTTTCTTAGAGAAACTTAAATTTGATACTTACATTTAGCATTTTTAATGCCCTTCCATTGACCTTAAATCTTCTGACATGGGATGATAACTGTCCTTCAGTCTTGAAATTATTTTGGGATTCCCAAATCATGTTGGACCAGGCTAATCTCAACTGAGCTGAAAATAATTTGTGTGAACATATGAAAGGAATGGATCTGAGTTGAATTTGAGGTATGTACATGCCCAAGACTTAGGGTATCTGTCTCTGAAGTACTAAAATAAGAAACACTTCCAAATTGCTAGATAATTCAGAATTTGCAGATTTTTCTCTTTTTTCCATAAGAAAATCTGTTTTATCTACACTACAGAGGTTATCATTAAAACAACACTTTAGGGTGCCTGGGTGGCTCAGTGGTTTAAAGCCTCTGCCTTCGGCTCAGGTCATGATCCCAGGGTCCTGGGATTGAGCCCCGCATCAGGCTCTCTGCTCAGCAGGAAGCCTGCTTTCCCCTCTCTCTCTCTGCCTGCCTTTCTGCCCACTTGTGATCTCTGTCAAATAAATAAATAAAATCTAGAAAAAAAATTTAAAAACAACAACAATTTAGAGGTGCCTGAGTGGCTCAGTCAGTCATGTGTCCAACTCTTGGTTTTGGCCCAAATCATGATTTCAAGGTCATGAGATTAAACCCCACATAGGGCTCTGCACTCAGTGTGCAGCTTATCCTTCTCCCTCTGCTTGCTCACTCTCTCTCTCTCCCTCTCTCCCTCTCTCAAATAAATACTTAAAAAAAACAAAAACAATATACTAGGTATAGAAAGACTTTATAATGTAAAAAGTGTACTCAGAGCTTTGAATATTGTCATCTTTTACCATTGGAAATGGCAGAAAGATTGGAGAAGAAAGTATCTCTGCTTTTAATGTTTTTTCCATTTTTCTTTTTTAAAAATGTGCCTCTTCTTTGAAAACAGTACATTTATAGAGTTTATTAACCTAATGAAAATCAAACAGAAGTACAGCATACTTTTTAGTTCATGAAAGATAATGGATTAGTGCTATGGAATTGGTATCGGTAAAGTGCAAAGCCACCTACCCAATTCCATGCAGGTACAGGAAAGATACATCTTGACTGCAAGTAGTTATTTGACTCAAAGCAGGAAGAAAGTTTTGGTTTAATTCAGTCTGATAATTTTGAGCGAAGTAATTTTTTAATTCTATAGATGTGCTATATTTATCTCCAACTAAAAGTATATTTGGTTAAGTTTATCATTTTATTAACAGTTTTGTTATAAACCTGAATTGTCAGAATTTCCTTATTTCTAGGCTTGAGTGGTTTACTATAAGTATACTATTTGTTGAAAAAATTAGTATTTATTGTTTCTTTTGGCATATCACAGAAAAAATGTAGGAAGCATTCAGATGGGTTTGTTTATGGGATCACACATTTCTCAGAAATGATATCAGGAAAATTTATTGTTTCAGATAAAATTTCAATTGGTGTCATTGAATATGCTCTGGAATATCTTCTTTACAATTTCCATTAAAAGCTTATTTGGATTTGTGATGTGTACATATTTTCAATCTTTCAGTACTAGCAAAAATATTTATAAATTTTGATCTTAATTTCTGTGCAGTCATCTCACATATAATATTAGAAATAACCTGAGTAGTATGCATGAATGAATGTAGGGCAACAAAACAGAATGAAGTTTTTCTACATACAAAAAGTAACTGCTTTAAAATAAGAACATTCTGCTGCGAAGTCTTCAGAGTAGGATAATAATAAAAGCAGTAATTTAATGTGTTTAATTGATCGAGGACTATAACAAAATTCTGTCCTTAATCACTCTCTCTTGTTCTTCAGTTTTCTTAGCACTGTTCTCTTGGTGTTAATTCTATATTAAATAAGAAAATAACAAAAATTAAAGCAGGAATGGGAAGATGCAATCTCAGGAACCAAGCCCCCACCGTAAGATCAACAAGGAAGTCTGTTGGGGCTGAAAATAAATTTATTCACCTGTAGTTTATTTCTTCTCTACAGTCAATAGGCAGTTATATTATTATGTGAGGTAGGGAGCTCTGTCTCATGTTCTCATTCAGAAGATTGGTTTCTCTCTCCGTCAGAAGAGGAATAAAATGATTTATTTCAGGATTCAAAATTCTCCAGATTATAACCACAGTCTAAAATTACAGCCACAAAAAATAAAAATAAAATAAAATTACAACCACATCCTTTTTTCCTTACACATTCAAGTTAAGATGAAAAAAGATGAAGTACTTGGCTTACCCTAACCTACAATGAGAAAGTTAAGTTTTTGTACATTGAGAAAATGAGCTGCCTGACTTACATTTTCAACTTTGTGCATTGCATTACTTTGATTATGCCCTGATTCACTATCTTAGACATAGCTAGTTTAAATTTCTGCTCATTCAGACTGAGTGAAATAACTGATCTACTAGTTAGTCAAAAGCATGTAGAATAAACATTCTTTCCTCTCATAACACTTCAGTTTTGGAAATATTAAACATTTAGGGCCAGTATGCCCTAAAACTTCCACAAAGTCATATTTTTACTAGAAATGAATTTATTATATAAATTCAATTATATTATACAACTTCACTCATCAAGAACCTCTAGTAATATATACATTAAATTAATATATTTTAATGGCTAACCATTCCACAGCTTATTCGTATACCTAGTGCTTGTTATTTTCTGCCACAAGCAACTTAGTAACTGCAGGAAGAATTGATAGATTTAACAAAAGTGCAGAATACTCAAATACTTTTGAATTTCAGATAAATAATAAATAACTTAGGGTTATACTTAAACCAAAATATTATTTGATCTTTATCTGAAATTCAAATTTAACTAGACACCCTGTATTTATCAGACAGCCCTCTTCCTATGGGCTCCTAAAGAAAGTCTGTAGTGAACTTGACTCATGTTGGAAATATGATCACCTCAAGATTTGGAATCTGAGAAATAATTGGGATGCCCCAATTGACACATCAGGGTATTTGTCCAAAGAGGGATTTGGAGAGTTCCTGCCCAAACAAATATGCAGAATCAAAGAATCCCATAGAAGATGATCTGAAATTTATAGAAGTAAAAGGACTGACTCATCCCCTTGGATGTGTTGTTAATTCAACAGTGGTTAAGGGTAGGCCTGATCATGAAATAAATCCTCTATTCAGGTCTGGAGAGAGGCTTATAAATGGAGTAAGGGAACATGCAGAGATCTTTTTAAAAATTTAATCAAAATGTTTGTATAAACTATTACAACTATTCTAGCCATAAACAATTTAAAGTTCATTTTTTCAGCTTTATTACAATAAAATGAGTGAATTATAAGCTGAATATATATATATACAAATTGTACAATTTAAAACTTTTAACATGTATATACATCCATGATTATCTCAAAAAATAAAATAAAAACCTACTTGCCAGTTCCACAGTTTTCTTCATTCTCTTTGCAAGCCCTTCATCCACTCTTTTGTATTCTCCCACAGAGCTCATCTCTTTTACATAACTATGGACTAGTTTGTAATTTGCTAGAACTATGTATAAATAGAATTTATAGATCAGTGCACTCTCTCTCCCTCCCAACCCATCTGTCTTCTCTTATTCAGTATTATTATTTTGAGACTCATTCATTTTCATAGATACATCAGTAATGCATTTTTTATATTGTGGAATAGTATTCTAATACAAGGATATACCATAAATTAGTGTATCTGTTCAACTGCTAATGTACCTTTTTGTCACTTCTAGTTTTTATTTATTATAAGTTAAGCTGTTATCAATATTCAGCACAATCATTTGCCAGGTGTAGACTTAATTTTTTAAAGAAATTTGCAAAATGTTTTCCAGAATGGTTGCATCATTTTATGTTACTAGCAACAGCGGTTGAGTATTTATGCTATATGAATATACATGTAGGTGAAAAACACTTTTAATTATCCAAGCCTGATCCAAAACTGTTTTACATGTAAATACAAAACACTTTTGCACATTTTAATATATACAAAATTTTCTAGGAATAAGACTACCATGTAAATCTACCATGTTTGTTTGGGACTTTTAACAAGTGTTGTTCATTTTGAAAAATCTTGTTTTGAATTGCCAGTATAATATGCCCGTATCAATTTGACAATATCAATATGTCAATATGTTACTGCATTATTTCTGTCATATTCATGGTACTTTTACATTTCAATGAAGATATTTGACTGCGTAATTATATTTTTAGTGCAGTTGTGCCAAAGCACTTACATACTCAAATGCATATTATTTTATTATAAATCAGTTTCCTTTTATTTCTGTTATATATTACAGTTAGGGAATTTTATATATTAAAAAATTATAAGTAAAGATACATTTTGTTTTATATTAACACTGTTCCACCAAAGCTGTGTTAAGCTGAATAATGTGACCCCCCCCAAAAAAATTCCCAAATACTAAACCCAGAACTTGTAAATATCTTATCTTACATAGTAAAAGGAAGTTTTCAAATTTGATTAAGGATCGTGAAATGAAGATATTGCTTTGGATTACTTAGGTATACCCAATGGAATCACAGGGTCCTTATAAGAGGTAAGCAAGATAGAGCAATCTGTACTTTCAATGCCATTCTGATCAAAATTCCACCGGCATTTTTCAAAGAACTGGAACAAACAATCCTAAAATTTGTATGGAATAAAAAGAGACCCCAGATTGCTAAGGAAATGTTGAAAAGGAAAAACAAAACTGGGGGCATCAGGTTGCCTGATTTCAAGCCTTACTACAAAGCTGTGATCATCAAGACAGCATGACACTGGCATAAAAACAGACACATAGGCCAGTGGAACAGAATAGAGAGCCCAGCTATAGACCCTCAACTCTATGGTCAAATAATCTTCAACAGAGCAGGAAAAAATATCCAGTGGAAAAAAGTCTCTTCAATAAATGGTGCCAGGAAAATTGGACAGCTATCTGTAGAAGAATGAAACTTGACCATTCTCTTACACCATACGCAAAGATAAACTCAAAATGGATAAAAGACATCAATGTTAGGCAGGAATCCATCAGAATCCTAGAGCAGAACATAGGCAGTAACCTCTTTGGTATCGGCACAGCAACTTATTTCAAATATAACTCCAAAGGCAAAGGAGACAACAGTGAAAATGAATTTTTGATACTTCATCAAGATCAAAAGCTTCTGAACAGCAAAGGAAACAGTCAACAAAACATGGAATGGGAGAAGATATTCTCAAATGACAATACAGACAAAGGGATGATATCTAGGATCTATAAAGAACTCCTCAAACTCAACACATACAAAACAGATAATCATGTCAAAAAATGGGCAGAAGACATGAACAGACACTTCTCCAAAGAAGACATACAAATAGCTAACAGACGCATGAAAAAATGTTCATCATCACTAGCCATCAGGGAGATTCAAATAAAAACCAATTGAGATACCACCTTACACCAATTAGAATGGCCAAAATTAACAAGACAGTAAACAATGTGTGTTGGAGAGGATGTGGAAAAAGGGGATCCCTCTTACACTGTTGGGAATGCAAATTGATACAGCCACTTTGGAAAACAGTGTGGAGATTCCTTAAGAAATTAAACATAGAGCTTACCTATGACCCTGTAATTACACTACTGGGTATTTATCCAAAAGATACAGATGTAGTGAAAAGAAGAGCCAGCTGTACCCCAATGTTCATAGCAACAATGGCCACAGTCGCCAAATTGTGGAAAGAGCCAAGAGGCCCTTCAGTAGACAAATGGATAAAGAAGATATGGTCCATATATACAATGGAGTATTATGCCTCCATCAAAAAGGATGAATAGCCAACTTTTGTATCAACATGGGCAGGACTAGAAGAGATTATGCTGAGTGAAATAAGTCAAGCAGAGAGAGACAATTATCATATGGTTTTGTTTAGTTGTGGAGCATAAGGAATAACATGAAGGACATGAGGAGATGGAGAGGAGAAGGGAATTGGGAGAAATTGGAGGGGGAGTCAAACCATGAGAGACTGTGGACTCTGAAAAACAATCTGAGAGTTTTGGAGGGGAGGTGGGTGGGGGGTTGGGTACACCTGGTGGTGGGTATTATGGAGGGCACATATTGCATGGAGCACTGGGTATGGTGCATAAACAATGAATTCTGGAACACTGAAAAGAAATTTAAAAAATAAGTAAAAAATTTTAAAAAGGGGGGCATCGGCAGGAGAATCAGAGTCACTATTAGGAGCTATAACAAGACAAGTGTAAGGTTGGAGTGATATAAGAAGAGACCAGAGCCAAAGAATATAGGTAGCCTCCACACGTTGAAAAAGACACTGAAATGAATTCTCCATTTAGAGCCTCCAGAAGGAACTAGCTTTGCCAGCACTTTAGCACAGTGTGACTAGTTTTGGACTTCTTATCTCCAGAACTTGAAGATAATAAATTTGACTTGTTTTAAGCCACTGTGTTTGTAGAAATTTGTTATGGTTGAACACAAATACAGTGAAATAGAAATAAAATAAAGGGATCATATACTAAATCATAGAGTAAAGAGATAATTTAAAACTGTGGAAACAGTGCTTTATTTTGTATCATTATTAAATAATTATTAATTTTCTTTTGATAGGAAGAAAGCACAAGCATGGCAGGGAGGGGAAGAGGGAGAGGGAAAAAGAATCTTAAGCAGGCTGTATGCCCAGTGCAGAAGTAGATCATGACCTGAGCCAAAATCAAGAGTCAGACACTTAACTGACTGAACCACCCAGGTGCCCCCTCAGTGTTTTACTTATGTTTATTGTGGAGACCTATTATGGCATATAAACTATACAAGAAATGTGTCTTAGAGATCACACTGACAGGCTTGTCGATGTTGGCTTGGAAGTTGAGGATATGGCTGGAGGTAGAGACTACTTAGAAGCAGTTAAAATGGTACTGTAATTCTTTGTATATATGAACTTTTGACTGGACTGGTAGCATCTCAAGGGCAGCAGTATAGTATATTTGGATTTGTTTCATCTACTCCAAATTATACTTGGCATACAGCTAATTCACAGAAAATTTTTGACTAGTTTACTGCTAAAGGTATTGATCTTGCTAGTACACAGAAAGAAATATTTTTTGGTCATTATTCTGAAATATTTACCTCATTACATTTATCAGTAAAGAGTGACTATCCAACTTGCTTTCCTGAAGAGTAAACATGATTTCAAAAGTCATATTTGAAACAGCTTCAGGAGAATAGGTATTATTTCTTCTTTGAATGTTTGGTAGAATTCCCCAGGGAATCTGTCAGGTCCCGGGCTCTTGTTTTTGGGAGGTTTTTGATCACTGCTTCAATCTTGTTACTAGATATTGGTCTATCAGGTTGTCAACTTCTTCCTGATTCAGTTTTGGAAGTTTATAGGTTTCCAGGAATGCATCCATTTTATCCAGTTTGCTTAACTTACTGACATATATCTGTTAATAATAATTTCTGATGATTGTTTCTATTTCCTTGGTGTTAGTCGTGATCCCTCCCTTTTCATTCATAATTTTATTAATTTGGGTCATCTCTTTTTTCTTTTGTATTAGTTTGGCCAGTAGTTTATCAATCTTATTGATTTTTTCAAAAAACCAGCTTTTAGTTTCGATGTGTTCTACTGTATCTCTAGTTTCTATCTCATTGATCTCTGTTCTAATCTTGATTATTTCCTTTCTTGTGTGTGGGGTTGGCTTATTTTGTTGTTGATTCTCCAGTTCTTTAAGATGTAAAAGAGCTGGTGTATTCTGGATTTTTCAATTTTTTTGAGTGAGGCTTGGATGGTTATGTATTTCCCCCTTAGGACCACCTTTGCTATATCCCATAGGTTTTGGAACAATGTGTCTTCATTCTCATTGGTTTCCATGCATTGTTTAAGTTCTTCTTTGATTTCCTGGTTGATCCAAACATTCTTAAGTAAGGTGGTCTTTTGCTTCCAAGTGTTTGAATTCCTTCCAAACTTTTCCTTGTGGTTGAGTTCCAGTTTCAAAGCACTGTGGTCTGAGAATATGCAGGGAATAATCTCAGTCTTTTGGTATCGGTTGAGCCCTGATTTGTGACCCAGTATGTGGTCTATTCTGGAGAAGGTTCCATGTGCACTCGAGAAGAATGAATATTCTGCTGTTCTAGGGTGGAATGTTCTGTATATAACTATGAGGTCTATCTGGTCCAATGTGTCATTCAATGCTCTTGTTTCTTTATTGATTTTCTGCTTAGATGATCTATTACTGAGAGTGGCGTGTTACAATCCCCTACTATTAATGTATTCATATCAATATGGCTCTTACTTTCAAGATATTTTTATACAATTTTGCCTAATTGACTCATCTTCCCTTCATATAATTTTTTAAAAACTCAAATTTTACATTTATCTTAGGGAAATGAATTAATGAATATGTATTAGGTTTTGAGCATAAATATTTATTTTTAAGTGATCTTAGGAGCTAAATTTTCCATTGTATCAATAAAGAAGGTGAGAATCTGATATTAATTTACTTGACAGAAATTATACAAATATCAAATGGCACAATTGGAATGTGATTTTGGTAGTCTGTGTCTATAAAATTCAAGTTCTTTTCTCCAAACACCAGTGGTTTTCTTATGTTGAATCACCTGTGCTAACATTTAAGCATTATGGACTGAGAAAAAAGTCAGTAAAAAACCCTTCTGTTTCACTTCAATGTCCAGTTGCAAAAGAAGGAACAGCTGTTAGGTAGAAAACAGAAGAACTTCAAGGTGAGACTTTTTAAACCTGCAGTATCCAAACTATATCAACGTGAAGTTACTCTTTTTTGCACCCAAACTCTAGGGCCAGTCCCTGGAGGAAAATATCAAGGAAGTCATCTTTTCTACAAATCAAGTAACAAGGCTTCTTTTTCCTTTCTTTTTTTCCTCCTCCTCTTTCTCTTTCTCCTGTCTCCTCCCAGTCAGGGTTCTTCAGAGAAAAGAACCCTTCGATTGATCAATTGATAGATAAATCAATAGATCAGTAGATAGACATATAATGATTTATTATAGTAATTGGCACATGATTATGGGAGACTGAGAAGTCTCACAATCTGCTCTTCTGTAGGTTGGAGAATAAGGGAAACTGGTGGTGTAATTCGGTCCAGTCCAAGCCCGAGAACCAGGGGAGCTGATGGTTGTAAGTTGAAGTATAAGGGGGACGGCTCCAGGACCAGGAGCACTGATGTCTGAGGATAGAAGGTGGATGTTGCAGGTCAAGTGAAGAGAGCATATTTACCATCGATTTATCCTGCTGTTCTTTTCAGCCCCCAAACAGATTGGATGATACTCAATCACATTGCTGAAGGCCATATTCTTTACTGGGTCTACCAATTTAATGCTAATTTCTGCTGGAAACCCCCCCCCCCCCAACACACACACATACACACACTCACACAGACCCACCCAGAAATTTTTAGCTATCAGGGCATCCTTTAGCCTAGTCAAATTGACACATAAAATTAACCATCCCACTACCTCCCTCTCCCTCCTCTAACCTTCTTCTTTTCACCTTCCCCTCTTCTTCCTCCTCCTCCTGTCCATGCTTGGTGTTAAATACTTCATGCTCCAGAAGAATAAATAGAAGAAATAGGCTTAAGTTGCAGAAAGAATGGTTTACATTAAACAAAGGTCAAATATGAGAAATCTAAATAAACAAGGGAATATAATATTTCCTTGTGAGGAAGTGAGAAATAAGTGAGGAATCTTATTTCCTCAAGATGTCATAGAGTCCCATTAAAATACATAAGCATCCTTAGGAAATAATTGAGCAACAAATAATATGTCATTTGCTTCTCCCGTTTGTTCCCAGTACTAACATTCTGAATAGATAAAACCCTTACAATAATTTATCTCCAAAAAACTATTTTGTACTTGGTAAATGATGTAAGAAATGTTGGGGTTCAGAGATGATGGCTAAGAAAGACTTCTTGAGATGTCTTCAGAGTAAAAAGGTGTTTTTATTAAAGCACGGGAACAGGACCCCTGGGGAGAAAGAGCTACGCTGGGGTTGTGACAGGTGACTGATACATACTTTCAAGTTGGGAGGTTAGGGATAGCATTTTGGAAAGAAGGTGTCCAGGAGCTTGAAGGTGCTAGCTTGAGGGGACCGTTTAGGAAAAGGTCAATTATTACCTTTAGTCATGAGACCCTTCAGATATATATCAGTGGATCATATGCTTGGAGGATGGTTGCATATATCTTGGGGGATAGAGATAATTGAAGTTTCCAAAGGAATTTTTATATGTTAAAGTGGACTTACAAGATCGGGGCGGGGGGGGGGGGCAGCTAAGATTGCTTTTTTTGCCCTTAGCGAAGTGTCAGCATCAAGGCAGCTGAGCTCCCATATGAAGGTCACTCTGCCTATTTGAAGGACTTGTCAATGGGCTATAGGCAGTAAGGAAGTTCATTTTTTTTCCTTTTGCCTTGTTTTCCACATCAGTAAGTGTTAGTTCCCATAAAATATTGAAGAAATGTGTGATTCTATGCCTTTGAAAAGCTCACAGTTAAATTTAGCAAAAAAAAAAAAAAAAAAAAGAAAAGAAAAGAAAGAAAGAAAGAGAGAAAACAAAAAGAAAAAAAAAAGCATAAAATTTTTTTTGTGTGTGTGTGTTTTTGGAAAGAAAGAAACATTTACAGATAGAGTGTTTGTATTCATATGAGGAAGGGGTGACTCTGTAGAGGTAGGGGCTGAGGAAAATTCTGGCTAGGGAGATAACCTGTTTAAATTCTTCTGGGATTCTCTTATTGTCCACTAATCCTCCTGTGTCCTACAGGATTGTTATAACCCAACTGGCTTAGACACAATCCAAATCAAATCTCAGTCAGGCAAAACCTATTAAAAGAATCTGAGTCCAACAGACTGTAATTTTTATTCATCATTTTCTCCTTCTCTTCCTCTCAGTTTTATAAGTGTGTATGTCAGCAATAGGCTTAAATGATTGCAGTGCATTGCTTGCTGGAAATAGAGAGGTGTGAACTAAATGTCTCCTTAGCATCTTTTCGTATCTTTTCAGCTCTTTATAGCCATTGTTCTGGAAAAGATTCATTATAAAAATATCTAGCCATAACATTTTTAATATTCATTCTTCTTCTAAGGAAAATGAAATTGCCGTATGTTTATAGTTATTGCCATCATTTTCCCCAGGTTATTTCTAGGCCAAAAAGATTTTTACCATTCCTAGCCAGATTTTGAAAATACCATTTACCTCCCAAAAGATGTCTTTAGAAAATCTAGATGTACCTTGTATGTTACAATTAATAATATTCCAGGCCACTGGGAAAGTAGAAAATACCTTTTCCCTTAACAGTTCCATTTACCATGTCTTCTTCCTTCTCCCCCATTTATCTGTAGACCTTCAATTAGGGTTTTAGAAGGCAGAAGTGTGCTGTCCATTAGATCCACAGTAGACTACAGGAAGAGATGTAAGCAGTGCAGGAAGAGCAGGAGAAAGAAGAGCTATTCTCTCCTATTCAAGAAAACAGAAGGACATCCTTATAAATTTTCAGAAATGCAGTATCAGATTCATCTTTAGGTGATAATGTGAGCAAAGTGTGATGAGAAATCAGCCCATGCTACTTAGTCATCATTATTGTTCACATAATAAAGAAGGGGACCCTGGGTTAAATCACCAGTATCTTAAAAAAAATATGTGTGTGTGTGTGTGTGTGTGTGTGTGTGCATATATCTATATATCTACACACACACACACACACACACACACACACACACATATATATATTTCTTCTTTCCCTTGTGAAAATGATACTCAAACCCAAAGTCATTAGCCAGTTAGCTCAGTTTTCCATTCCAAAGTGAGGCCTCTCCCAGTGTAGTTATACCCTGCAAAGGGATTTCTCCATAAGCCCCAGGCTACCAAAACAGTTTTAGAACAGTGAAAGATGGAGAAATAAACAGTAGAGATCTTTAAATCTAGCAGTGTCTATCCAGCCATACTTTAGAGGAAGTTGCTTACCAAACTATGATTAAAACTAACTTCCTAAACACTCTCACTTAGCAGCTGTAGAAATCATAATTAAGGAATCCTAAGAACTTCATTCTTTTCCTACCGAATTCAGAAATTCCTGGAAGAGTAAAAGAGAACTGAGATTAAAAAGAACAACCCCCCTTTAATCCAAGATGTAGAGCATTGTCTTCTTTTTTCCATTGTCATGGACAAATTTAAGGGGTTTTCTTATATTAAAGGAAAAATGCTCTGATAATCCATGGCCATGATGCATCTTTTTAATTTATTCTTGCTTTCCATTGTAATCACCTTAGATTGAGTTCATGTTTAGATCACCAATCACATGGCTTAGTGCCCTGGCCTCCTTCTGTTTTCTTTGTTTCCACTTGCTTGTCTTAATCCAGGCTCCTCTCTCTCCATACTGCTGTTGGTTTCCTTCTAAAATTAATCACGTGTATTATTAGCATTCTCCAGAGAATTGGAACCAACAAGGTGTGTGCGTGTATGTAATATATAATATGTATATTTATTTTACATAATATGCAATCTCTTTATTGTGAGGAATTGGCTCATACATTTATAGAGGCTGGTAAATGCAAGATCTGCAGTGGTGATATTGCAGCCAAATATAAAGGCCTGAAATCTGTAAAACATGTAGTTTTACATGTAAAACATCCTAGTTTTAAGGCCCATCACACAGAAGAGTTATCTTTTGCTTAAGAGAGGGTCATCCTTCTGTACTATGAAGTCCTTTTAACTGATTGGATGAGGCCCACCTATTTTATGTAGAGCTAAGAACTACTGTAGCTTTTTGTGCAGTTAATTGTCCCTCCTCAGTTATGAGCAAAGGCAGTTTTTTTCAAAAGCATATCCATGTGCTTTTCAGGATCTAACATATGATAGGAACATTATTATAGACTTCCAAAAAACTTCTGAAATTTAAATGTGTATGTGTGTGTGTGTGTGTACACACACACACACACACACACACACATATATGTATATATATATTTTGTCTTTATGTAAAGCTTTGTCTTTCTAACAACTTCTGGAATTCTAGATCAGATTTCTTTGGGGTAGGGAGATGTCAAGGAATGTTGTGATTCTGACTAACAAGATGGCCCAGCTCATTCTGTTGTTCATGCTAAGCTTTAAATCAAAAACAGGCATGAGGCACATGAATTATATAATTTCCTTTGACCCTCAGCAGAAAAAGAGATGCCATGATTTTTTTTAACTTTTCATAAATGCCACTGGCAATTAATTAAATTTATCATAAACATGACCCACTGGCCTACTGATCAGCAGCCCAGATGGTACAAGCTATCGAACATTCTTAAATCTAAGACCTCTAACTTTTGGGTAATGAATTTAAAATATGCATTTTTCAGATTATTAATAGTTGTACTTCATAATTTGATAGAGCCTTTCATACAGGATTTTAATAAAACAGATATTAATTAAATCTATTTGGGGTTTAATTTTCTTTTAAATATGTGCAGAGAGGTTCATGGTGCTACTGTATCTCATTAGAAATGCCCAAATGAGTCTTAAAAATGCTATTTTCTTTTTTACTTAATTTAGAAAACAATTGAGAGATAACCAACTGTTTTACCTTTCTTTTTTTTTTTAATTTGATTTATTTATTTGACAGAGATCTCAAGTAGGCAGAGAGGCAGGCAGAGAGAGAGAGAGAGAGAGAGAGAGAGAGAGAGGAGGAAGCAGGCTCCCTGCTGAGCAGAGAGCCCGATATGGGGCTTGATCCCAGGACTCTGGGATCATGACCTGAGCTGAAGGCAGAGGCTTTAACCCTCTGAGCCACCCAGGCACCCCCAAATGTTTTACCTTTCTAAAAAATTTCCCATACTTATGATTTAAAGATGTAAGAATTTACCAAAGGAAATGCCCCTTGTTGTTCACACAGTGAAAATACCCATCGAAGCTGCAACTCTAGCTCCCCCTACCTTTTTCGTCTCCATAGTCATTCTCACTATGAGCCTTTTTAGGGTATTTCATTTTATCTTGTGTTATAATAATTTGTCAATATTTCTTACTTAAACATTATTGGAAGTATATTAAGTGTATGAGAAACTTTTTTCCAAGATCATTATTTAGCAGTGTTCAACTTTGAAAATGTCTATATACTACCTTTCCCGAAGTTTGCTAACATAAACTGTGTTTTTTTGTTTGTTTTGTTTTGTTTTTTTTAATGCCAGGTAGATGAGACTAACATTTGGGGATTACTTAAGTCTCTTCACTGTAGTTTACTTGTGGTTTGGCCTTTGAGATGGCTCCATGACCTTTTTTAAGTTTTAGTTTCTCATCTCTGAAGTGGGTAAGATTACAGAACCTACCTTGTTTTGGGAGGATTGAGTGATACTATATCGAGAGCATACCCTCAACAATAAACAACTAATATTACCTGCTCACTATTGGTACTAATAGTATCAATTGAACCTATCTCCCTATTCCACACCAGTGTTTGGAGTGATTGACTCTTCTGAGATTTAGCAATAATGCTATCGTATGTAAATACATTGTAGCTGATGGGTTCATTAGGAAGAGAAAACTCATTGAGGCTAAACTATATCTTAGTTGTTTTAGTGTCTTTGATTTTTTTTTTTATCAAGAAACATAGTATAAAGTAAAGATCAATGAACGTTTGATGAGTAAAAAAAAGTGATTAAAAATTGAATGAATGAAAAAGAAAATGGTCTTTCAGTGGTCGGCTTATGGCATGAGAGGTGGCTTCTTTCTCAGTGGGTTTACTCCATCCATAAATTCATTATATCAAAGAATCATATTCATTGTAATGATAGCCATGGCTTTTCATATGAAACACATGCTCTCACATTTGGTCATTAGCCATATTTATGTTCTAAATTTCAGTCCCCATTATGGTAAGAGTTTAGATACCCCTTTAAAATTAGACTTGAGTTATACATGAGAAATGTTAGCTTGGAATGCTAGCTATTTGTTCTACATTTGGATATATAAATATTCTAGTTTTAATTTAAGATAAAATGTAAAAAGAAAAAATATAAAAATAAAGTGTCTTCTCACGGACAGTGATAACACTACTGTATTCAAGTTATCTATAACTTCTCAACCAATTTATTATTCTTTACTTATGGTCTAGACCTTGACCAAAATACAGAATGAAGTCTATGAAGTTGTTAAACTACTCGCTATCTTTTTCACACTTTGTCTCCTCCAACTCCCATGGCTAGTAAGTTTACTATTGGGTATCACTTTTAGATACTGACCCATTCTCCTCCTGAATGAAATTTTATAAATTCAGAGTGCATATCATGATCCTCTTTCTCACCAACTATAGGACCTTGTTGCCAAAAGACCTGCCTAGGTGAGAGTTTCACTGGATGTCCATGTTCAGCCACTAGGAGCAGGATTTCCTACCAGCTTCTTCTGCAGTTTTGACCATCTGTAATACCAAATTTTTTCTTATTTTTGTAGATGACTATTTGACATTCTTACTGAAATTTGGGTTTACTAATTAATGTCCATCTCATTTCCTGGACACTCACGAAACCCTGCATAACCCCTTTCTAGTCTCTCCCTAGGAAAAATACAATATCCATCTTCCTTATAGTCTATCTCACCCTAACCTCAAAAATCAGATAGTTAGAATGACAGTGATGCTCACTGACCTAAACTGTTTCCTTCTGCCACTAATGCCATGCCCTACCTGCCTTCTGTAATTTCCTTTCTCCCAACTTTCTCACACAGTTGCCACAGACAGATTTCTAAACTTGCCACCCCATACCTAGTACACACTATAAAGACTGCCCTAACAGAACCATTCTTTACATCTGAGACAACATTCCTGACTACTGCTACATTTGTTTTTATTTCTTCTTCCGCCTTCTTGGCCAAGTTGCCTAGTGTCAGCGATGGTCCATTAAAATCCCAAGTCAGCAGCACTGAGACAGTTATCTTGATGATCTTGTTTTCATTATTTGAACCATGTAAAAATCAGACCTTACCCAGTTTTTCCACATATTTAATATTTTGTTGGTTCAAGGGGAGAATACATTTTAAATTTCAACCTTAAAATGGGTGAAAATGCAAACACTGTTACTACTCCTTAAACCTTTAGTTTTATTTTCCCATTGTTTTAAGATACGGTCAATATTTTTAACATTTACTTTACAGTAACAATTTTGTTTTAGGTCTCTGCTCATAAAACATAGGACCACTCAAAAACATCACATTTGAACATTTTTCTTCATATTATGAAATTAATACTTTTACAGTATTAATAGGAAATAAATCTTGTTTTATTAAAATTTATTTTAGACATACTTTTAAAAATTCCATATATTTTCACAAGTTACACTATAATTAATTTAGGAATTTCTTTTTTTTTAAGATTGATTGATTATTTTAGAGAGAGAGAAAGAGAGTTGGGGGAGTCAGAGGGAGAAGGAGAGAGAGAATCTCAAGCAGACTCCCCATTGAGCACAGAGTCCTACTCAGGGCTTGATCCCATGACCCTGAGATCTGACCTGAGCTGAAATCAAGAGCCAGACACTTAATTGACTGGGCCACCCACGTGCCCCAGGAATGTTCCTATTTCTCATTTCTTCCATTTTTTCCTATTTTTTTAAAAATTTCAACTAGGATTATAGCTACAAGTTTGACATCCATACCTACCAAATTAGTTTCTTAAATGGAAAACAAAACAAAAAAAAAAAACAAAAAACAAACCAAAAACACCCTATTTAGTTCATCTGTTAACGTTCTTTCTCCTTTCTAATTTATCCTCTTTAATCAATAGCATTGACTATAGTGGTTTAAAAGCACATACTGGGTAATAAATAATTGTTTGCAGAATGATTGATTCACCACTACATTACCGAGTTTAGGATTTTCTCAGGCACCCATTTAGAGCTGACCTTATGGGCTTTCTTAAGCTAATTTCTGAAATTTCCCGTGACCACATTGAGAAGTTCATTTAATATAAGCAGAGTGGCAACTTCATTTGACCCCATGTGATATATTTTACATATTAACAAGTTTACGCTTAACAAGTCTTCTGTGTTTTTCATCCTCCAGTTTGTTTTTCTACAGTATTATTTAAAGCCTCATTATATTTTTGATTATCTAAAGATTCCAGCAGTGCTAACCACCATCTGTACACTGCAGCAATGGCATAAGCAAGGTTCCAGACCTTTTTGAGAATCCAATATAGATTCTCATTACTTGCTTTTTTTATGTAAATGAATAAATAACCTAAAAACACAATAGCCTTAATAGGATGTGTACAAAAAGTGAGTTAAGAAAGAACTTTATTTTGGAGGGTTCCAAATAAACTTCTCATCCCCCTCTACTTTATTTAATACTGTCTAAGCAATTTTCTGAGCTTTTTTTTTTTTAATTAAAGACTTTCTAAGAAAAACCTATTCTTCAGTTTGCCACTGTGTAATAAATTATGTTTCTTCTTCATTTTTACTTAACAAAATTTTCTGTAAGAATTTCTAGCTATTTCTATTTTTAGATACGATGTTTTAGGACAAAGTTATGGTTCTATTCACTGAAATGATCAGTTTTATTCCAGAAATATGCATCTTTGTTATATTATGCCTTGGTAAATATTTTCTTCATGTCATCATCTCAAGAATTGTGTTCAAGGTGTTATAGATATGGTGATTCTGCTATTAGGAAACAGGTCAGTTTTTATTCAACATTTAATCACTCATAAACATTATGTTTCAATTTTCCAGTTTTCCTCCCATGTATATTAACTTCTAGGAAAAATATGAACATGTGGATTTACTTTTGAAGCTTTGTGCATTATATAAATACCTACTCAGTTTTTTGGCGCAGACTTTACTGTCTATACAAAATATGAAGCAGATTTATTATTCCTGAAATGAAAACTCTATTCCTGGCTTACTGCTCTTAAAATAAAAACTGAATATATCATCTAAGTATTTTCAAAAATTTTAGTACCATCTGTATGAGGACTTTTAATCTGTTTTATTCTGAAATATTATTTGTTGAGCTTGATGACATATTTATGAAACTTTAGCATATCAGCAACAAAATGTTTTCTTGGAAAAAAGAAAAACAAAACAACACACACATTAGCTTGAAACTCAGGTTCTGGGTCTTAACCCCAGTTCATCTCAACTGGATGCTCCTTTGCAACTCACTAGAATACTTTGAAAGCAAGAACCATGCCTGCATTGTATGCATCTAATAAATACTTGGTAAATTCACCTACATTAATAGTAACTTGCTTTGTTAAGATTATTCAGAAAACTGTTAAATGCCACTTTGCCAGAAAGAACCTAAGACGATCGTTCCTTTAGTTGTCAAGAGTGGTGCAACTAAGAGGAAGACTGGTAACTGAAGCTAGTTACCTGAACTGAAGCTTGCTGAAGCTAGTAACATGGAAACTAGCCTTAGGCTGTTGCAGTGTAATTGGGAGTATAAGAACTGAGATAGACAAAAAACATAGATAATCAATGATAGACATTTATGCATTCCTCTCTAACTAGATCCTGTACCTTCTCCTCTTTCTACAGACAAATTAGGCTTCCTTTAGTTTCTTACAGACTTTCAGATCCCTCCTTCCTCAGTCTTGCAGATTCTAGTTTCTCTTCCTGCCAAGTCTCTCTCTGGCCTTCTCCACCTTAGAATCACCACTCATTTTTTAGGTTCATTTTCCCTGTCATTTCTTTAGGAAAGCTTCTCCATCAAACCTCCCGATGGATTAAGTTCATCCTGCTACATTCTCTCAGAGCCATATATATATGTGTGTATATATATATACACACACATATATATGTATATATATATATGAGGGAAAATGTGTGGTCTATGTGTGTGTAAATATATATACATATATACACACACACAATTTACTTGTATATAATATATTTATGATACATTTATAAATTTCATGTATATCTATGAAAATATTCACATAATGCATGTAGGCTAAGAATCTGAAAGTTACCAGGAAACTGTTTTAGAGTGAGCTCTAGCTTCTCTACATTTCTTCTAAAATAATACAAAATGAATGAAGTTAAAATTTTACCAGGGTAGTTTCAGATTAGGTATTTGGATTGATTGACTAAAGCTTAGATAATTACAAGCCATTTTCCTGTGAAGATTAATTGATACAGTACGCCTGGAAGTTTTATTTGGAGTGATGCAGGTAATTAAACAGACGAAGCAGGAGGGAGGAGGGAGAAGGAGGAGGAGGAGGAGATGACTTTTCATGTAAAATATGGATTCATTTTCATCCTAATTTTTAAAAACTTTCATCTTTAACACACATTCAGTATGCCGGCGGTAAAGAAAGTGGACATTGCAGTGACTACTCTCATTTACTTGCTGTGTAACTTAAGGCAGTTTACTTAACTTTGCTGATCTATCTCCTTAACTTAAATTTGTGATAACATTAGGAATTACTATAATGCAGTGCACATAATGCATCTCGATTTTTCTAGCACATAGTAAGAACTCAAGCAGCCATTGATATTGCCATGCCCTTTGTCCCACCTCTTAACCCCAAAGAAACTCAGTTTGTATTATCCACACCTTGAAATCGGTAAAAATTTTTCCCTCCAAGTAAACTGTTGTTTTTTTTCCCCAGCTTATTTAAACATGCTTATTTATTCCTTCTTCCAATGCTGACCATTTGCAGTTGAGCCTCCTTCTGCATATCAGCCTAACACATATTCACATGTATGTTTAAAAAAAAAATCTGTGAATTATTTAAAGAATCTTAATATTGGAAACAACAACTTAGTTACAAACTATGCATTTAGGAATAATTTCTCATACTCATTCTGATGTAAACAAGGATTTATTTCATATTGAAATATTAACAATTGTCTATTAATTATGTAGCAATTAGCATTCAGTTTACTACAGCAATATTCATCTTTAAAATTCCTTAGAAGCATTAATATTCTATTTTTCATGATTAATGTAGGGTCATTCTCTTTTTGAATATGTAATATGTTATATTATTTACATTACTTTGCCTTGTAATTTATTACCACTTTCAGGCACATTAGCAATGGAATTTAGAAACATCTATGAAGAATTATTTTCTGGGTCTTTTCAGCTATTTAAATTTTAACAGAATTGTTTGGTAATGACTGTAGTTGCAAATAGCAACTTTATGAAAAATTATGCTTGAGACTGGTGATAATTTACAAAGAACAAGTTAGATACCAACTTTTCTTCTCCATTGCCTAATAGTCTAAATTCCTCTGCCTGAAAACCAGACCCATCAACAATTGAAGCTTTCTCCCTAGCACAGTACATATGCTACTTTTCACTCCCATCAACTAACTGCAGTCTGTTCTCTGCTTCCATTTTAGGTTATCTAACATCGATTCCTCTTTCTCAAATCCTTTTTCTTTTTTTTCAGGTCAACATCCCATAGATCTTTTAAAAGAATCTAGATTCATCTCTAGATCTAGATCTAGGTTCATCTCTCCTCTATAGCATTTTGTTAAAAAAAATTCTCACTTAAACACAACTTTTTGAAAGGCTTAATTGTGCACATTTTTTAATCACCAAAAAGCTGTCAATACCATAACAGAAATAAAAGAAAGTAGCAAAAATATGTCTGAAAAAAAATTAAAAAACCTATATCCCTACCCACCTAGAAATAATTCCTTTTTATATGTACATAAACACATTTAAATATTTTTAATAAAATTTATTATACTGAGTGATACCTTATTTTGTTCAGTGTATGAAGAATTTTTATATAGGTTGCTTTATTTTTGCATCTCTGTTAAAGCTCAATTATGTAATATTTTTTGTAGTATTTTCTAATTTAAAGATATATGCAACTTTGAAACTGAATTAAAAAAACACAAAAGTGAGCACCTGGGTGGCTCAGTGGGTTAAAGCATCTGCCTTCAGATCAAGTCATGATCCCAGGGTCCTGGGATCCAGCCCCGGATCGGGCTCTCTGCTCAGCAGGGAGCCTGCTTCTCCCCTCCCCTCTCTCTGCGTGTCTCTCTGCCTACTTGTGATCTCTGTCTGTCAAATAAATAAATAAATAAAATCTTTAAAAAAAACAAAACAAAATATTTTGTGGATTACTTAAAAATGAGAACAATATCAGACTTATTTTCATTCACGGAACACAGAATGACCACTGTCCTAAATTATATATTTATTATTCTAAATTTTTATGCATGAAGTTATCATATATTTGTGTACCTCTAAACATTGTTTTTAGGTTTGCTTTTAAAAGTTTTTTTACAGAAATTGTTTTGTATGATTTTTATGCTAGTATTTTCATTTACTCAGTGTTATATTTCTGAGCTATATCCAGGTAGTTCCATGTAGTTATAGTTGTATTATTTTATATTGCTAGATATAGTTTATTAATTTTTACTACTGTCTGTAAAATACATAAATGTACCATAATTTATTTCTCTATCCATTGATGGACATCTGGTCTAATTTTAGGGTTTCGGCTCTTACAAACATTGATGGCTATGATAATTCTTGTACATATTTTAATACAATTAGATTAGAACATGGCCAAGTTATTTAATATTTAGATTTCTTCATTCCACATTAAAATACTTTAAAAAAGAGGGAAATAATTTTTACCATAAACTTTATTTTGGATACACTGTGTCCAACATATTTTCATTTGACATACTAGCCTAATGCTTCTCTTGGCTTGCCTAAACTTTAGATAGGTTTCTTCCTAATTATAGGTTCTTGACTTCCCTTTTCCTGGAGCATTTACTTTAGAAATTTTCAGTTTACAAATTCTTTCTTTGTCCCTTTGAGATGTAAAGCTTCCTCCAGCCTCTTGACAATTTACAACCAAGGGCTGTCTTTTGCAAGGACCAAGAGTTATCCCTTTGAAATATAATCACCAAGAAAAAATAGAGGCCCTGTCCTCCCAACCTCCTGAGAGGGTAGAACCCTGATTTAGCTAAGTGCCATATAGCAAACACAGCCATATCACACTGAACAACCTCCTAGTTTATGTCCTCCAGTACTTGTCTACTAGCTCACCCTAGTGCTTAAGATCTCTTCTGCCTTTTGTTTCAGGATAGTTGTGTTCAGTCTCTCTCCCCTAGTACAGTAGTGTTGAATAGTCTTCCTTGCTTCCGGTGTAATTTTTCTTTGACAATATAAAGCTATAAAAGCACCAATGGTGTATTTTTCATTATATTATTTGCACTAATTTTTTGAAATCTGGTATGTATTTTACCTTTGTAGCAAGCACATCTCAATCAAAGCTAGCCATATTTCAAGTGTTCATTTGAAGCTAGTAAGTATTGTTTTTGACAGCACAACACTCAAGTATAATCTAGCAGAGAAGCCAAATAATTGGATGAAAGGCTACATGCATATTGAGTTTTATAGTTTATTGCCCAAATGTTTTCCACAGAGGTCTTAAATTATCTCTTCAACAGTAGGGCAGTATAACTCTTTTTTTAATATCCTTACCTATCGCTGTTATTGTATAACTTATTAATTTCACAATCTTGTTAGTGCCAATGGTAGCTTATAGTTGTTTTTTTTTTTTTTTAACGCTTTTTATTTATTTATTTGAGAGAGAGACAGTGAGAGAGAGCATGAGAGGGGAGAAGGTCAGAGGAAGAAGCAGATTCCCCATGGAGCTGGGAGCCCAATGCGGGACTTGATCCCAAGACTCTGGGATCATGAACTGAGCTGAAGGCAGTTGCCCAACTTATGGTGTTTTTAAATTATATTTCCTGAATACTAATGAAATCGAGCATCTTTTCTTAGGTTAATTCATTGTTGTGTTTGTTTTTCTTTCTTTCTTTCTTTTTATTTATTTATTTATTTATCTTTGGGAACATGCCTGATTATGCAAAATGCTCCTTTTCTTATGGAGTTTTTATTTTTCTTATTCATTTACATAAGTTGACTGAATACTCCCAGTACTCCTTTCTGAACTTGTAATTATTTTCTCTCAGTCTGTCTCTTTTCAGTTTCTTTAGGATTTCTGTTGATGAATTTAATCTTTCAACTTATTTTATAATTAGTACTTATTTCCTGTATTTTAAAAACCTTTCTGTAACATTGATGCCATTAATAGCTTTACTTCTTCTAAATTTTATACTCTATCACATTAAATAGTGAATGTTTGGAATATTTTTAGGGTAATTGCTATTTAGGGAGGTAATAATTTATTTCAACATGAATTATTTTTTTTTACATTTGTTGAATTGTACACTTTTTCTCAAGGAATTCCAATTTTAGCTTTACCATATAAGTTTCCTTTTTTTCTACAGTCCTTGTTGCTAAGTTACATTTTTTCATCTAGGGTTTCAGATATATCAGTTTAAAGATTTTCAGAGTATTCTCTTTATTTTTTGAAATGCCATAAATATAGTGACAGTGTTATTCTGATTTCTGTTATTATTTATTTGTGCTGTTTATCAATCTTTATTAGTCTTACTTAAGAATTATTTATTTTATTAATATTTTTAATTAACTTGTTGCTTTATCTTCCTTTTTATTCTAGTTTTTTTTCTCTATTTCAGACATTTCTCAGCTTTATAATCACCAACTTTCACTTCCTCCTCTGTAGGTATTATTTTTATTAGGGGAAGTTGAAAATTGACCATACATACTTAAATTATAAAAAGTGACGTAGAGGGAGGAGTCAAGATGGCGGAGAAGTAGCAGGCTGAGACTACTTCAGGTAGCAGGATATCAGCTAGATAGCTTATCTAAAGATTGCAAACACCTACAAATCCAACGGGAGATCGAAGAGAAGAAGAACAGCAATTCTAGAATCAGAAAATCAACCACTTTCTGAAAGGTAGGACTGGCGGAGAAGTGGATCCAAAACGACGGGAAGATAGACTGCGGGGGTAGGGGCCGGCTCCCGGCAAGCTGCGGAACAACGGAGCACAAAATCAGGACTTTTAAAAGTCTGTTCCGCTAGGGACATCGCTCCAGAGACTTAACCGGGGTGAAGCCCATGCGGGGTCAGTGTGGCCTCAGGTCCTGCAAGGTCACAGAAGGATTGGGGGTGTCTGAGTGTCGCAGAGCTTGCAGGTATTAGAACGGGGAAGCCGGCTACAGAGACGGAGCCGAGGAGTGACTCTCAGCTCGGGGTTACCTTGAACTGGTCGCAGGCTCGGTCAGCTCAGAGTGTGGCCCGAGGCCAGGGTGACAGGAGTAATTGGGCTCTGTTCTCTGAGGGCGCACTGAGGAGTGGAGCCCCGGGCTCTTGGCTCCTCCGGGCCGGAGACTGGGAGGCTGCCATCTTCATTCCCGTCCTCCGGAACTCTATGGAAAGCGCTCAGGGAACAAAAGCTCCTGAAAGCAAACCCGAGCGGATTACTCAGCCCGGCCCCTGGTAAGGGCGGTGCAACTCTGCCTGGGGCAAAGACACTTGAGAATCACTACAACAGGCCCCTCCCCCAGAAGATCAACAAGAAACCCAGCCAGGACCAAGTTCACCTACCAAGGAGTGCAGTTTCAATACCAAGGAGAGCAGCGGAATTCCAGAGGAGAAAGCAAAGCATGGAACTCATGGCTTTCTCCGCATGATTCTTTAGCCTTGCAGTTAATTTTTTTTTTCTTTTTCAATTTTTTTCTCTTCTTCTGCTAAATGTTTTTAACTTTTACCCTTTTCTTTCTTAACGTTTTTTAACTAGTTTATCTAAGATATATATATATTTTTTCCTTTTTATATTTTTTCATTATTGGTTTTCTTTTTTTGTTTCTTTTTTCTTTATTCCTTTTTTTTTTTTTTTTCTTTCTGAACCTCTTTTTATCCCCTTCCCCCCCTCCTCACGATTTGGGATCTCTTTTGATTTGGCTAAAGCATATTTTCCTGGGGTTGTTACCACCCTTTTAGTATTTTACTTATTCCTTCATATACTCTTATCTGGACAAAATGACAAGGCAGAAAAATTCACCACAAAAAAAAGAACAAGAGGCAGTACCAAAGGCTAGGGACCTAATCTATACAGACATTGGTAATATGTCAGATCTAGATTTCAGAATGACGATTCTCAAGGTTCTAGCCGGGCTCAAAAAAGGCATCGAAGATATTAGAGAAACCCTCTCAGGAGATATAAAAGCCCTTTCTGGAGAAATAAAAGAACTAAAATCTAATCAAGTTGAAATCAAAAAAGCTATTAATGAGGTGCAATCAAAAATGGAGGCTGTCACTGCTAGGATAAATGAGGCAGAAGAAAGAATTAGCAATATAGAAGACCAAATGACAGAGAATAAAGGAGCTGAGCAAAAGAGGGACAAACAGCTACTGGACCACGAGGGCAGAATTCGAGAGATAAGTGACACCATAAGACGAAACAACATTAGAATAATTGGCATTCCAGAAGAAGAAGAAAGAGAGAGGGGAGCAGAAGGTATATTGGAGAGAATTACTGGAGAGAATTTCCCCAATATGGCAAAGGGAACAAGCATCAAAATCCAGGAGGTTCAGAGAACCCCCCCTCAAAATCAATAAGAATAGGTCCACATCCCGTCACCTAATAGTCAAATTTACAAGTCTTAGTGACAAAGAGAAAATCCTGAAAGCAGCCCGGGAGAAGAAGTCTGTAACATACAATGGTAAAAATATTAGATTGGCAGCAGACTTATCCACAGAGACCTGGCAGGCCAGAAAGAGCTGGCATGATATATTCAGAGTACTAAATGAGAAAAACATGCAGCCAAGAATACTATATCCAGCTAGGCTATCACTGAAAATAGAAGGAGAGATTAAAAGCTTCCAGGACAAACAAAAACTGAAAGAATTTGCAAACACCAAGCCAGCTCTACAGGAAATATTGAAATGGGTCCTCTAAGCAAAGAGAGAGCCTAAAAGTAGTAGATCAGAAAGGAACAGAAAAAATATACAATAACAGTCACCTTACAGGCAATACAATGGCACTAAATTCATATCTCTCAATAGTTACCCTGAATGTTAATGGGCTAAATGCCCCAATCAAAAGACACAGGGTATCAGAATGGATAAAAAAACAAAACCCATCTCTATGTTGCCTACAAGAAACTCATTTTAAACCCGAAGACACCTTCAGATTTAAAGTGAGGGGGTGGAAAAGAATTTGCCATGCTAATGGACATCAGAAGAAAGCAGGGGTGGCAATCCTTATATCAGATCAATTAGATTTTAAGCCAAAGACTATAATAAGAGATGAGGAAGGACACTATATCATACTCAAAGGATCTGTCCAATAAGAAGATCTAACAATTGTAAATATCTATGCCCCTAACGTGGGAGCAGCCAACTATATAAACCAATTAATAACAAAATCAAAGAAACACATCCACAATCATGCAATAATAGTAGGGGACTTTAACACTCCCCTCACTGAAATGGACAGATCATCCAAGCAAAAGATCAACAAGGAAATAAAGGCCTTGAATGACACACTGGACCAGATGGATATCACAGATATATTCAGAACCTTTCATCCCAAAGCAACAGAATAGACGTTCTTCTCTAGTGCACATGGAACATTCTCCAGAATAGATCACATCCTCGGTCCTAAATCAGGTCTCAACCGGTATCAAAAGATTGGGATCATTCCCTGCATATTTTCAGACCACAATGCTCTGAAGCCAGAACTCAATCACAAGAGGAGATTTGGAAAGAACCCAAATACATTGAGACTAAACAGCATCCTTCTAAAGAATGAATGGATCAACCAGGAAATTAAAGAAGAATTGAAAAAATTCATGGAAACAAATGATAATGAAAACACAACGGTTCAAAATCTGTGGGACACAACAAAGGCAGTCCTGAGAGGAAAATATATAGCGGTACAAGCCTTTCTCAAGAAACAAGAAAGGTCTCAGGTACACAACCTAACCCTACACCTAAAGGAACTGGAGAAAGAACAAGAAAGAAACCCTAAACCCAGCAGGAGAAGAGGATTCATAAAGATCGGAGCAGAAATCAATGAAATAGAAACCAAAAAAACAATAGAACAAATCAACGAAACTAGGAGCTGGTTCTTTGAAAGAATTAATAAGATTGATAAACCCCTGGCCACACTTATCTAAAAGAAAAGAGAAAGGACCCAAATAAATAAAATCATGAATGAAAGAGGAGAGATCACAACTAACACCAAAGAAATACAGACAATTATAAGAACATATTATGAGCAACTCTATGCCAACAAATTTGACAATCTGGAAGAAATGGATGCATTCTTAGAGACATATAAACTACCACAACTGAACCAGGAAGAAATAGAAAGCCTGAACAGACCCATAACCAGTAAGGAGATTGAAACAGTCATCAAAAATCTCCAAACAAACAAAAGCCCAGGGCCAGACGGCTTCCCGGGGGAATTCTACCAAACATTTAAAGAAGACCTAATTCCTATTCTCCTGAAACTGTTCCAAAAAATAGAAATGGAAGGAAAACTTCCAAACTCATTTTATGAGGCCAGCATCACCTTGATCCCCAAACCAGACAAGGATCCCATCAAAAAGGAGAACTACAGACCAATATCCTTGATGAACACAGATGCAAAAATTCTCACCAAAATACTAGCCAATAGGATTCAACAGTACATTAAAAGGATTATTCACCACGACCAAGTGGGATTTATTCCAGGGCTGCAAGGTTGGTTCAACATCCGCAAATCAATCAATGTGATACAACACATTAATAAAAGAAAGAACAGGAACCATATGATACTCTCAATAGATGCTGAAAAAGCATTTGACTAAGTACAGCATCTCTTCCTGATCAAAACTCTCCAAAGTGTAGGGATAGAAGGCACATACCTCAATATTATCAAAGCCATCTATGAAAAACCCATCGCAAATATCATTCTCAATGGAGAAAAACTGAAAGCTTTTCCTCTAAGGTCAGGAACATGGCAGGGATGTCCGTTATCACCACTGCTATTCAACATAGTACTAGAAGTCCTAGCCTCAGCAATCAGACAACAAAAAGAAATTAAAGGCATCCAAATCGGCAAAGAAGAAGTCAAACTATCACTCTTTGTAGATGATATGATACTATATGTGGAAAACCCAAAAGATTCCACTCCAAAACTGCTAGAACTTGTACAGGAATTCAGTAAAGTGTCAGGATATAAAATCAATGCACAGAAATCAGTCGCATTTCTCTACACCAACAACAAGACAGAAGAAAGAGAAATTAAGGAGTCCATCCCATTTACAATTGCACCCAAAACTATAAGATACCTAGGAATAAACCTAACCAAAGAGACTAAGAATCTATATACAGAAAACTATCAAGTACTCATGAAAGAAATTGAGGAAGACACAAAGAAATGGAAAAATGTTCCATGCTCATGGATTGGAAGAATAAATATTGTGAAAATGTCTATGCTACCTAAAGCAATCTACACATTTAATGCAATTCCTATCAAAGTACCATCCATTTTTTTCAAAGAAATGGAACAAAGAATCCTAAAATTTATATGGAACCAGAGAAGACCACGAATAGCCAAAGGAATATTGAAAAAGAAAGCCAAAGTTGGTGGCATCACAATTCCGGACTTTAAGCTCTATTACAAAGCTGTCATCATCAAGACAGCATGGTACTGGCACAAAAACAGACACATAGATCAATGGAACAGAATAGAGAGCCCAGAAATAGACCCTCAACTCTATGGTCAACTAATCTTCGACAAAGCAGGAAAGAATGTCCAATGGAAAAAAGACAGCCTCTTCAATAAATGGTGTTGGGAAAATTGGATAGCCACATGCAGAAAAATGAAATTGGATCATCTCCTTACACCACACACGAAAATAGACTCAAAATGGATGAAGGACCTCAATGTGAGAAAGGAATCCATCAAAATCCTTGAGGAGAACACAGGCAGCAACCTCTTCGACCTCAGCCGCAGCAACATCTTCCTAGGAACATCGCCAAAGGCAAGGGAAGCAAGGGCAAAAATGAACTATTGGGATTTTATCAAGATCAAAAGCTTTTGCACAGCAAAGGAAACAGTTAACAAAACCAAAAGACAACTGACAGAATGGGAGAAGATATTTGCAAACGACATATCAGATAAAGGGCTAATGTCCAGAATCTATAAAGAACTTAGCACACTCAACACCCAAAGAACAAATAATCCCATCAAGAAATGGGCAGAAGACATGAACAGACATTTCTGCAAAGAAGACATCCAGATGGCCAACAGACACATGAAAAAGTGCTCCATATCACTCGGCATCAGTGAAATACATATCAAAACCACAATGAGATACCACCTCACACCAGTCAGAATGGCTAAAATTAACAAGTCCGGAAATGACAGATGCTGGCGAGGATGCGGAGAAAGGGGAACCCTCCTACACTGTTAGTGGGAATGCAAGCTGGTGCAACCACTCTGGAAAACAGCATGGAGGTTCCTCAAAATGTTGAAAATAGAGCTACCCTATGACCCAGCAATTGCATTGCTGGGTATTTACCCTAAAGATACAAATGTAGTGATTCGAAGGGGCACATGCAACCAAATGTTTTTAGCAGCAATGTCTACAATAGCCAAACTATGGAAAGAACCTAGATGTCCATCAACAGACGAATGGATAAAGAAATGTGGTATATATACACAATGGAATACTATGCAGCCATCAAAAGAAATGAAATCTTGCCATTTGCGACGACGTGGATGGAACTAGAGGGTATCATGCTTAGCGAAATAAGTCAATTGGAGAAAGACAACTATCATATGATCTCCCTGATATGAGGGAGAGGAGATGCAACATGGGGGGTTAAGGGGGTAGGAGAAGAGTAAATGAAGCAAGATGGGATTGGGAGGGAGATAAACCATAAGTGACTCTTAATCTCACAAAACAAACTGAGGGTTGCTGGGGGGAGGGGGGTTGGGGGGGTGGGGTTATGGACATTGGGGAGGGTATGTGCTATGGTGAGTGCTGTGAAGTGTGTAAACCTGGTGATTCACAGACCTGTACCCCTGGGGGAAAAATATATGTTTATAAAAAATAAAATTAATAAAATAAAATAAAATAAAAGATGAACAGGGGAAAAAATCAACACTAAAAAAAAAAAGTTGTATAGTTATATCTCTTACACAACACTTATTTTATGCTTGATTGTTTCTCTACATTTCATTTTCTCCCCTAACTTTTTTATAATTTGCAAACGCATGAATTTATTTCTAGTCAAGCTATTCATTTAAAGTATTTATGTCTGATGTATAAGAGTTCAGTTCTTATTTTTAAGCTGGAAGTTAATTATGTGCAAAGTGAAAATAAATTTAATGAACTGGTGGATGTCACAGAATATTAGTGAAACAATCATTTGCATATTTTTTTCTTTAAACAGGAAAATAAATAATTTTGATTTCAGTAAAACTCTCTTTTGTATAATGTCTGTAAACGACATGAAGAAAACATGTACTTAATGACTATCTGTTGTTCCATACATAAAAATGTTTCTGTTTGTAAAGAGGAACCATAATTTGATCAGTGTTTTGCTACATGTGGGTAGCTGTGGCAGTGGTTTACAACCTAAAATCATGTGAATGGAAACCTTAGATATATGACATCGTTGCGTTGATTAAGACTCAAGATTTTTGCAGACAGAATTGGTCATCCATAACCAGAGAGAGATAGTATGACTTCTTTTTCTTTTTAAAATATTTATTTAAATTCCAGTTAGTTAACATACAGTGTGATTGGGATTGTGTGGTTTTGATTTTCCTTTTTTTTCCCCTTTTTTTTTTGGTGCCATTCCTCACTTAACAAAATGTCAGATAGTTAAACATAATTGGCCTACATGGTTCTCCTTATAACATTCTGCTCAAAGGTACAGAAACTTTGTAAAAGCTGGATGGATGACACTGATTCTTCCCCAAGGAAGAATGTTAAGCGTAATGTTAATGTGATCAGTACTCAGCTCAGGTTTTTCTGATTCCAAAGTCCAATAATTTTTCTCTCGGTTCAATCTCATTCTGGAATTAATTCATCAGACTCAATAAAGCTTCCCCCTGCCCAGTTAGTGCCAAACCACTTACAGAAGGCCTATTTAGGGGTTGCATTTATAATGTTTAAATGTAATCAGTTCCTCCATCAAATGATAAGTTTTAAAGTTGAAACTACAATTTTTCATGATTCATGCTCAGACTAATATAGTGATTTATAATTTTTTATTATTAAAATTAATACATGCATGGGACCTTCTCCTAACTGAAGTGAATTGAGATAACTTCCACATTAACCCGTAAGCTGGAAAGTTAAGGCCTCAGTTATTCAATAAATAAGTACTAGAAAAGTTTTCAACAAATTGTTGGAAGAGGGAAATTTGCATTGTCATCTCTTTCCTCCTATTCTCTGTGCACCTAAATAATTCAGGTCCTGTTATTATCCTGGCTTCTAAGTAGCTAAGACTCATTTCAGCATCCCACATGCAAAAGTCTCTAGAGAAAGCTCCTTATATTCTGGGCATATCCCTTGCCTCTAACTTCTTATTAAAAATTGGGGACCCTTTCCAAAATGTACACTTTATGAGAAAACAGAATAAACATTTAGAGATGTACTAATTGAAATATATATATATATATAGTTTCAAATATATATATGTGTGTGTGTATATATATGTGTGTGCATGTATATATATGTGCATGTGTGTATATATGTGTGTACATATATAATGTGTGTATATATACATAAAACATAGTTTTACATATATGTGTATACGTACACATATATACACATAAATATATATACTGTATACACACACACACACACATATATACATAAAACATAGTTTTAAATCTAAATGTTTAGGGGTGCCTGGGTGGTGCAGTTGGTTAATCACCCCACTCTTGGTTTGATTCACGTTGTGATTTCAGGGTCCTGAGATTGACATTGGGCTCCATGTTGAGCACGGAGTCTGCTACAAAGTTTCTCTCTCCCTCTGCCCCTCCCTGCCCCCCCTTTATCTCTCTAAAGTAAATAAATAAACCTTTAAATGTATTTTTTTTCAGGGTCTTTGTCTTGTTTTGATACCAGAGTAATGCTGGCCTCCTACAATGTATTTGGAGGTTTCCTTTTCTCTTTAATTTTTGAAATAGCTTGAAAAGGATAGGTATTATCTTAAATGTTTGGTGGAATTCACCCTTGATGCTATCTGGTCCTGGACTTTTATTTGTTTGGAGTTATGTTTATTACCAGTGCAATTTCATTACTAGTAATTCTGTTTAGATTTTCTGTTTCTTCCTGATTCAGTCTTGGAAAATTGTATGTTTATGGTTTCTTATAAGTTGTATAATTGTTGGCATACAGTTTTCATAGTAGTCTCTTATAATTCTTTGTATTTCTGAGGTGTCAGTTGTTACTTTTCTTCTTTCACTTTTGGTTTTATCTATTTGAGTCCTCTGTTTTGATTAGCTTTTCAATGGGTTAACCGTCTGTCCATCTTGGTAAGGTTCTGTTACTTTCTGAGCTTCCTGACTGGGACGGTTATCTTTCCTTGCTGTTTGTGTTGTAAATCTTTATCCCACAACTGTGCTCATTTCTTAGCTTTTAATTACTAGTTTCGCCTATGCATCTCTGGTTACAAACATAAAACAGTGACTGGCAAACTTATACATATATTGTGACTGGCAGAACCTTGAAAGCTCACCATATCAAAGAGATACTGAGAGAAAAAAAAAAATCCTGGAATGGCATAGAAAAACGGAACCCCATAGGTTAGGTATCATGTGGATAAGAGTGGTTTTATAGAAGAGAACCCTACAAAAATAAGTGTATCCACCCATTTTTAATCACTATATACTTACTTCAAGATTTAAATTCTGTGGAGCAAAGTTCCCATATCTTGAGTCCATATGAAGAGTACAGCTAGGCATGGGGTGCCCCCAAACTATATGTGGGATGCTCCATTCTATATGCTGTGAGGAAGATACTACTCTCCAAAATGAAATCAGTTACACGTAGGAAGAGAAAAGAAATGATAAAAAGAGATGTCCATTTATAGTTTGTGAGCACCCTGAGTTCAATAATTATATTTATTTGTTGTTGACTTTGATTCCAGGTTCATAGCATAGTGCTGTCGCAGCGTGGAAGCTTAATAAATGTTTGTTGACTCATAGTGCTGTAGTAAATATAAGTTGACACATTTTAATAGCATGGTTATAAACATAAAACATCTATTTTCCTCAGCAATTACTTTTCATTCTCCTCTTTATCCTAAGAAGTGTATCATAAAAAAATATCAAAAGATAAAAAACAATTTAACAAAAAAATGTTTGAGCTCAATAGTGAGAACAGTAAAATGTCTTCATTGTAGGAGCTCCCAGCTTATCAGGAGAGAGAATCATGTAGACCACTGATTTCTGGTACTAGTTATCATAGAGACTGATAACAAGAAGACTGATACACATTCCCACATTAGCTACAAATGAACCCAATCTGAAAACAACCCAAGCCTCCCATCACAGAGGAATGATTTTAAAATATTCTCAGGTGTGTTTGATGGGGGATTATTTAGACACTGAGTGTAAATATGAAGCCTATATGGCATCCTGGAAACATTAAAAACAAAATTCAAAATGGTATGGGTTATAAATAATTGTAACTATGAAAATACAAGTTTATTAGACCACAAAAGACTTGGAGACAATACAGAGAAATAAAAGCAATTTTTCCTAGAAAAATAGATGCTTTATTTTTTTCAGTTTTTGGACTGTTATAATATGGTTATATAATAAATTTATAGGAAAAAGCTGGATCTATTTATTCAGTTTTCTCATTATTCAGCAACAACAAAATACTCTAAAATTGTTCCCTTACCTGCTAATGGGATTTAATTCTATTCTTTTACTTAACAGCTGTGATTTCTGCTCAAATGCCTGGGGAGACTGTCATTCTATGTTAGTCCTTGTTTATTGCTCATTAATTCTTGTTGGCTTTGCTCCCTGGGAGCACTTGTACTTTGTGGGCTATGGAAGGAGATGTGTAGGTGGTTCCATAGATTTTAGTTAGAATAAATGGTTGCTTTTGACCCTTACTAATGTGTGTTTTATTTTTTTATTCCTCTCCAATAACACATCTCTATGTAGGAGTTCCAAGCAGTTTGCACTCTCTAATCCAAACTGAAAACCTCATCTTTCCTCAAAAATATTCTCTTTCTCCTGGATAGTCTAACTCTGTGGAATTCTCCGGTGTGCAGGTTATAACATTTTCTGCAAATATAAGATGAGTGACCAATTTCTGTAGATTTTAAGATCACCACTATAGTCATATTATGTAGATTTTAGCCTTTTGTTGTCACCTATCTAGTCTTTTTGTTTTTAAAGATATTATTTATTTATTTGACAGACAGAGATCACAAGTAGGCAGAGAGGCAGGCACAGAGAGAGGGGGGGGAAGCAGGCTCCCCGCTGAGCAGAGAGTCCGATGTGGGGCTCAATCCCAGGATCTGGGATCATGACCTGAGCCGAAGGCATCACCCAGGCGCCCCGGTCTTTTTTTTTTTAAGATTTTATTTATTTATTTGACAGAGAGAGAGAGAGAGAGAGAGATCACAAGTAAGCAGAGCAGCAGGCAGAGAGAGAGAGGGGGAAACAGGCAACCCGCTAAGCAGAGAACCCAGTGCAGGGTTCGATCCCAGGACCCTGAGATCATGACCTAAGTGGAAGGCAGAGACTTAACCCACTGAGCCACCCAGGTGCCCCTGCCTACCTCGTCTTTTTAACAGCATCTTGCTGTTTTGCTCAGCCTTTCCCTACTCCCCAATCTAATACTGTCTACAAACTGCTATTACTTCCCTCTGACAGGGAATGAACACTACATCTCTGCTTTAAAACCTCTAAAGGTTTACTTAACTAAAGTACAAATTCTGTAGCTCAACTTCCTACCCAGTTTTGGACCATTATCTTCCATGACTATCCTACTCCAACTGCATAAACTAACCAAACGGGCAGCTTCCTATTCTTGGATCCCATAACTGACTCTACTATCTCAATATCTTTGTTTTTTTTTTTTTCCTTCTCTTGGAATGTCCTCTCCCGTTCTGGCCCTAATCATTCTAATTTATATCTATCACTAAAGAAATGTTTAAACAGTTACCAACTTTATAATGCTTTTGTTATTAATCCAAATAGATTTGATTTGGAATTGATAATAATGGTAATTATTATCAATAGATTTCCTTTCTTTTCAGCCAAAAAGAAGTCTGCATGTATCCCCTTTTGCATTATTTAATCTGTTTATTGTGATCTAAAGGGTGATTGAACTGTGCACACTCTGAACACAGGTGCAATACTTTTTCTTCCTGGTATCTATCTGCAGCATCCAGCACAGAGCCTGGCTTGGTTTTTGTCTTGAATTAAAGGTGGACTCCAAAATTTTTGAAAGTAATGTATAAGATTAGAAAGTATAAATTTTTTATTTCCAGTTTAATTATCTTTTTGATTTTGAAAAAAAGATAAAAATGGGAAATCAATAGGGGTCCATCCTATAGATGGAAGAAGAGGGGAGAAAGATGAGTGAGAGATGGTGAAATAATAAGTGCTTCTAGAATTTGATGGCTAAATTAATCTTTAATAAGTTTAGAGAAAGAGTAATAGCTTTCTGTGTGTGTGTGTGTGTGTGTGTGTGTGTGTGTGTGTGTGTATGCATGTACTCCAAACCAAGCAGTTTGGGTGTGTCAGTTGAAGAAATGTATTAGCAAAATATTGTGCTTTATTTCATCTTCTGTCTCTGAATGTTTTGTTAATTCATTTTTAATGATTTTCTTAAATGATCTTATTTTATTTTATTAGAAATATCAGTTTTGTAGCTGGTACCCCTGCTAGGGTCTATAATTCTTTGTAAGAAAATATCAGTAGTGCATGGGAAGTGCATAGTTGAGCAAGCCTGGGTAGATATTCATATCAGTGGGTCTAACATACATTCTGACACAACCTCCTAATATTCACTCCAGACAAAATTTTGGACACAAGCATGTTAGCATTCTCTGAAGTGATTTTTCTTCAGTTTTCAGTAACTTCACCAACTGATGATAATGAAGTCATAATTAAACCAACTTTGCCTCAGGAACAAAAGCATTAAACTGAGTAGTCATTCTTTCTTACAGAGCCCTAGACTTCTTTTTCTGTCCCCAGTATCAACAGGTGTTTCTTCTCATCAACTCCAGCAGGATCTCCGCTCAGAGTCAAACCTTTCCATATTCATTCATATCCTCTTTTTTGGTCATATTCATACTGAAATATTTTATTTTAATTCTAGACACTCATATACCTGTTGTTTCTGCAGAGTTAATTCCAGGCTCCCTTCTGTTCACTCTGCCATCTCATTTTCCTGAAATTTTCTTTTTACCATTTTACAGCCCGATGCTGATTATACCACCCTGATTCTTGGACATGTTCCTCCTACTTCTTGCTCTGTACCAGAAAAGCAATGAGATGGCTGTTCTGCACAGCGGTTAAAATGTATTGGTTGATAATATTAAAAGCTAAGATTAAGTAAGCATCTAATGCAGTATTCTGTGCTGTTTTACATTCTTGCATTTTGTCTTCATAAGTAACGTAGAAGGTAGGTGCTATCCTAACTTTAAGAAAGAAGGAATTGAGAAAGTTTAATTTGTCTGGGATGACAAAACAGGTCCCAGAGCCAGGATTCCTATGCCAGCAGTTTGCTCTGAAGCCTGAACTCTTAGCAGTCTTTTTTTGCTTTCTATTTATTTGGGGATTCTGGGTCACTTGGAATAAGTGATATATGGTTGGCAAGATGTGAGGTTCCTTAACAATTAGGCTATGAAGGGTTCCTGAGAGAATCTTGATTGGATTCTATGACATCACTGCTTTGTATTTTTGGGCATGTCAGTTAGCTTCTCTGAGATTTGTTTTTCTCATCTGTGAAGGGCAATTGTAATATTTCTCCCCACTATGTTCTCTTCAGGTTAAATGAGATCATACAAGGGAAACTTTTTTTTTTTTTTGCAATTTTACAGATGATAATAATTGGTATTTCAATTGAGTAATCTCAAGTTAGTGTTATGTCCTTGCTCAGCCTCTACAGTCTTGCTGCTTCCTGGGGCACATAGGAAAGCTATATACATCAGTAAAATTTTCACAAGTGCCAAAGATAAATAATCATCTACATTTGTTTTTTTCTACACTCCTCAGTCTACATTGTCATCCTTGCTGCTGCCTTTTGAAATATTTCACTCTAGTTGGGGAAAGAAGAGATCCGACAAACAAAAGTCACTTCAATACATTATTTAGTGGATACAGTTTCAGATCAGGAGGAAAGGTATGATAGGCATACTTACCCTTTGTAGTGGTTAAGAGAAACATGTGCTGTTTTATAAATAAAAATCCGGAGAATTGGTTAATGTTTTGACTGAGGGCACACAGTGAATTGTTGGCAATGCCAGTTTTAAAAACCAGAGGCTGTGAGCCCCAGACCCGTTTCTGCTGGACTCTGTCATGAGTTGCTCCTGAAAAAAGGTCCAACGAAGTGAAGTTAAAAGAGTATTTGGAGACAATTAGTTAACAGAGTCCAACTATCTTCTCCTGTTTATTCTCGTGAAGAAGATACTTTACGTGGGAAAACTTCTCCATAAGTATTTGAAATGTGACTATTCATTTTTTTTCCCTTGGCCCTCATGCCACTCCACACTGATTCTTCCAAGCCTAGCCATTCTGAGACCATAAGAAAAGGGAGAACAGGGAAGAACATCTAACAGTGCCACATGAGTAACCCAACTGGCTTTTCTGAGTGCTTACTGCTTGCCAGAACTTGAATGAAAAATAAATCAATGATTAAATCATTAGTTTCTCCTACTTCCTCTGTGGAGAAAATGAACCCCTAAAATCACAATCTTATGAAATAGCATCTTTTTCTGTCTTCCTCTATTCCATTCTCTCACTTTTTAAAGTCTTAAATTTTGAGATTAATCATGGGTAAAAGGCTCTCAGGGAATTTTCAGTGTTCTTTTCAATAAATAAGAAAATAAAAGCATTTTATTATGAAATTATTATGGGACACAATTATGGGCTTTTCTTTTGGAATACATCTAAGGTGTCATAATTATTTTAAATCAGTGTTCTTGGATGACTTTCTGGGATATGAGTTTTCTCTAATTATTTATACATTTGTTTGTATGTGCATTTTCTGGGCATCTGGTCCTTTGCTGATTGCATCCAATTTACAAAATGGCCCAAGACTTCCCAATGTAAAAACAAAGACAAAAATGTAAACAGTAATGGAAGGAGAATATTATCTTATTAAGCTACACATAGAAATATAACAGTACATGCATAATGTTGGTGGGACTAGTGATTCTTTAGTTGAAGTAAGCCAGCTTATGTTTAAAATGTTTTACTTCATGAGCATAGGACTAGAGCACATACTTGCAGGCAATATCAATGCATTGTGTCAAGCTGCAATAGCCTGACACATATATATTTATGATAGGACTAGATATGCCAAGAGACTAGAAATACATTCATCTAGCAGTGATGACATACTCTCAACTAGGCAGAGCTAGAGAATTTTTTTTATGATTCTTTAATTTTTTTAATTTTGGGGAGTTGTTTTGAGAATTATTTTTTGATGATGATGATAACAACGACAAATGATTCTTTTTTTTAAGATTTTATTTATTTATTTGGCAGAGAGAGAGATCACAAGTAGGCAGAGAGGCAAGCGGAGAGAGAGAGGGAAGCAGGCTCCCTGCTGAGCAGAGAGCCTGATGCAGGGCTCAATCCCAGGACCCTGAGATCATGACCTCAGCCAAAGGCAGAGCCTTTAACCCACTGAGCCACCCAGGCGCCCCATGACAAAGGATTCTTAAAGGATGCATTTTTAAAATAACATATTGTGTTTTCTAGAGAATATCATCATAGACGGTAAATCACAGCTTAAAAAACATCAGGATGAGTGTGAACTTTAGTGTGCATCACAATGATGGACAAAATATTCTTTCTGTGTTTATAAAATACAGAAAGGATAGTAAGTTAGCATTTGCTCTGTCTCACTCTGGGGCTACAACAATAATAAAAACGCCTGGGTGGCTCAGTCAGTTAAGCATCCAACTCTTGATTTCAGCTTGGATCATCATCTCAGGGCGGTGAGATCGAAGCCCATGTGGGCCTGTGCTCAGTGTGGAGTCGGCTTGAGACTCTCTTTTCCTACCCCTCTCCCTACCCCCGTAAGAGTGGGTTAGCATAAGAGTGGCCATCCTGAAGGCTGGGAAGCCATTTTACTGAGCGTCCCTAACCAGCCCACAGGGCTTACGTGACTTGAGATAAGAGAAAGCTAAAACCTGAAAAAACAATCATATACCACCAAGGTGGTTAGGTGATGACGCAACAGAGACCAGATGTTAAAAGAAAAACAAATAGTTAACTTGCAGAGATCACAATCCTGCAAGACAGGAGTTTCCCTTGGTTTGCAAATGTCCTGGTGATTTACAACAAAAAGGCTATCTTTTCAGTGCTTGAATTTCCAGAGACAAATGGCTCAGTTCCTCAAGGCCTAAGGTCCTCCTCCCCACTATAAAACTGAGGGAGGCTGAGGCAGAAGGAAATGTAAATAAAGTTAAATTTCTTCTAAACCTAAATCTCACTTACCCGCCAGGATGGCGCCAGGGTGATGCTGGGGTGGCAAAAGTTTAAACAAAGTTAAACTGTCCAAGTGGGGCGCAAGATATGTATGTAGCTATGAAAAAGTGCCTTGAAAATGCTATATAAACCCTTGGCTTTGAGTGCTGGGGTCCTTGTTGCAACCCGCTGTGCCAGGCAGATACTTGGACCCCAGCTAGCTGGAAATAAACCTTGCTGTGTGACTTGCATTATCGAGAGTGTTCTCTGTCTAATTGAGGGGTGGTTGACTCCGTACCCTAACACCCCCTCTCTAGCTCTCTCTTAAAAATAATTATTTTTTAAAAGGATAATATTCCACTTTGTGGTAGACAGAATTTCATGTAAAATCTTCCTATTTAATGAAAATAGTAATTTCTTTTGAGATAAGTCCCATTATCTATTCCCAGTAAAAGCTGAATAAGGATTATTGATTGATTGATTGATTTTTTTTAGAAGTCTTTATTTTATAGAACAGTTTTAGAATTGAGAGGAAGGCATAGAGGCTTCCCATATACTTTCTCTTTGCATCGTCTTTCACAGAACCAGAAGTTTTTAAATTTTAATGTACTCCAGTTTATCAGTCATAAATCCTGTCTTGGGATTCTATCTAAAAACTTAGTCATAGATCCTGTCTGGGGGTTTATCTAAAAATCATCACTATGCCTAAGGTTATCTACTTTTTCTCCTAAGTTATCTTCTAAGTTTTATAGTTTTGGTTTTTGGTTTGTTTTTTACATTCACGTCTGTGATCTATTTTGAGTTAATTTTGTGTGTGTGTGAAAGTGTAAAGTATAAGACCTAGATTTGCTTTTTTTTTTTTTTTTCATTCCAACCTCATTTGCTGAAAAGACTATCTTAGCTCCATTGTATATAGCCTTTGCTCCTTTTTCAAAGATTGGCTGACTGTATTTGTGTGGGTCAATTTCTGTGTTCCTGTTACTCTGTTCTATTGATCTATTTATCTGTTCTTCTACCAATACCACATTATCTTGATTACTCTAATTTTGTAGTATGTCTTGAAGTTGGGTAGTATCAATTTTGTTATTCTTCCAATACTGTGTTGGTTATTCTGGGTCTTTTGCCTCCCCATATAAACTACAGAATATGTTTCTCAGTATCTGTAGAGTAACTACAGATTTTCACTGGAATTTCTTTGAATCTATAGATCAAGTTGTAAAGGACTGATACCTAACAATATTGAGTTTTCCTATCAGTGAACATGAAATAAGTCTCCATTTACTTAATTATATTTTTAGTTCATTCATCAGAGTTTTATAGTTTTACTCATGTAGATCTTTTACATATTTTGTTAGATTTATAGCTGAGTATTTCATTTGAGGGGTGCTAACGTATATCCTATGTTTTTTGTTTCAAATCCTACTTTCATTGCTGATATATAGGAAACCTCTTGAGGTTTTTTTTTTATTTTTTTAAAAGATTTTATTTATTTATTTGACAGATAGAGATCACAAGTAGGCAGAGAGGCAGACAGAGAGAGAGGAAGGGAAGCAGGCTCCCTGCTGAGCAGAGAGCCCAATGCAAGGCTCAATCCTAGGATGCTGGGACCATCACCTGAGCTGAAGGCAGAGGCTTTAACCCACTGAGCCACCCAGGCACCCCACCTCTTGAGTTTTGTATATTAATTCTGTAGCCTGCAGACTCGCAATAATTGGCTTTTGAATTCCAGTCATGTTTTTGTCTGTGCTTTCAGATTTTCTATATAGATGATCCTGTCATCTGCAAACACAGTTCGTACTTCCCAATTGATATACCTCTTGTTTCCTTTTCTTGTCTTACTGTATTATGTAGGGCTTCCAGTATAATGCTGAAAATACATGGTGATAGGAGACATTCTTGTCTTGTTCCTGATCCTAGAAGGAAAGGCTTCTCATCTCATAGCTATGAAATTAGCTATACAGTTTTTTGTAGATGTTCTTTATAGAGTTGAGAAAGTTCTCTATTCATAGTTTACTGAGAGTTTTTATCATGAAGAGTGTTGGATTTTATCATAAGACTTTTATGTATCAAGATGATCATGTAATTTCTTTTTTATTTTCCAGTCTATTTATGTGATGGATTATATTAATTGATTTTTTAATGTTGAACCAACCTTACATAACTGAGATAAGCCCCTCTAGTTGTGGTTTATAATTCTTTTTATACATTATTTGATTCAATTTGCTAATACTTTGTTGAGAATATTTGCATCTGTGTACATGAGAGATACTGGTCTGTAATTTCTTTTCTTGTAAATTTTTGGTTTGATTTTGGTATTAGAATAATGCTGGCCTCATACAATGAATTAGGAAGCATTATTTCTGCTTCTATCCTCTGAAAGAGATCATACAGAATTGATTATTTCTATTTTAAATGTTTTAAAGAGTTCACCAGTGAACCTATCTGGGCTGGAGCTTTTTGTTCTAGAAAGTCACTAATTGTTGATTCAGTTTCTTTGATTGTTACAGACTTACTCAGATCATATTTCTTTTTTGTGAGTTTTGACAAAATATGTCTTTCAAGGAGTTGGTGTGTTTCATTTAGGTTAAGAAAATTGTGGACAGAGAATTGTTTATAGTATTCCTGTGTTCCTTTAATTTTCAGAGTATCTTTACTACTGTCTTTTCTTTCATTTCTGATATTTGTAATTTATGTCCTTCCTCTTTTTTTCTTAATTAGACTGGCTAAGAACTTAACCAATTTCATTAAATCTTTTTGAAGAATAAGCTTTTGGCTTTGTTGATATTCTCTGTTGATTTCCTGTAATCAGTTTCATTATTGTTATTATTGTCCTTATTGTTATTATTTCCTTTTTCTACTTTTCATTTAAATTTTACTTCTTTTTCTAGTTCCATGAGATAATTAATTTTAGATCTCTCTTATTTTTATAATAAATGCATCCAGTGCTAAAAACTGCCTTCTAATCACTGCTTTTACTGTATCCCACAAATTTTGATGTCAATTGTTCATTTGAATTTAGTTGATCATATATTTTAGATTGCTATTGATGTTTCTTCTTTGACCTATGTGTTACTTAATCTCCATGTAGTTTGGCATTTTCCAACTACTTTTCTGTTACTAATTTTTAGTTGAATTCCATTATAGTATGAGAGCGGACATTATGATTTCTATTGTTTTAAATTTGTTAAGGTTTATTTTATGGTAGATTTATTTTTATAAGTATGGATTTTATAAAACACACGTCTGGGATCTAATACATACAAATTTATACTTTAGTTTCATTAGTGTTTACAGTGTTATGATTGTATTGTATTTTATAGTAATAAATGTTAATATTCAATCTATTTGTTAAATCCCCTTATATGTATTTATTTTATCTTTATTTTCTCCCTATCTGTTCTTAAACCTCAAGAAATGTGCCCTGGAAAAATTGAGGCATTTTTAAGTTGAATCAACAAACAAACAAAATGCAACAAATAAGGAATATGGATCTCAAGATGTAAGATATATATATTTTTTTAAGATTTTATTTATTTGTCCAACAGAGAGAGCAGACACTTAACCAACTGAGCTACCCAGGTGCCCACCCCACCCCCCCGGCTTTTTTTTTTTTTTTTAAGATTTTATTCATTTGTTACACACACACACAAGGAGGATGTAAGACATATTCATAAAGAGTTCTGTGGCACTCAATGCAAAAATAGACCTAAACATTTTTTTTAAGTTCATGCCAATATGAGAAGTACTATTTGAATATGATATCCATAATTAAACATTGTACCTTCAGGTATGAGGAAGCAAATGTGTTTTGGATGTGAATGAGGTAGTTTTCCCCTTAGAAGCTGTTACCAGGCTTTTGTTAGCATTTTGAACATGAACTCTCAGTTGAGTGGGTGACCAGCAGGCTCAGCCACCTGCCCATTCCCATAACTGTGCCATGGGAAACTGTTATAATATGAAAGAGCCAGTATGTGATTCTATATTATTCTTTCTAACAATTAAATAAAACCATAACTATAGTGATCTCCTACTAAAGCAAGAGAGTTTTCCTTTGAAATAAAAACAGGAACAAGTTTTTAAAGTGTATAGAAGTTTGCTCTGTGTTTTAAACAGTTTAAAAATATTCTCAAGTTTCAATTCATGGACCTCAAAATCTTTAAGCTCTACTCTGTTTACATATGAGAAATAGTGTTGAAAAAACTGAAAACCAAGTCATCAATGCAAGTGAAAAATATGGAGAAGTACTGATAGATGTCTGTTTGAAAGAAATCAGGCTTCAACTAAAAGCTAAAAAAATAAGGCAGGATATAAGAATAATTGAATCATTTAAGTCTCTTGTCTTGGATGAGGGAGGTGGGAAATTACCTAGTGAAAATTTCCCATGTTTTTAGATATTTTTACGTATTAAGATATTTTAACATGTACAAAAATAACACTAGGTAGATCATAACTTGGTTAATAAGGAATAGAAATAAAATGTTCCACATTTTTTAGGGAATGGTAGATTGATTTTTTAAAGACTTTATGTATATTTATTCTTAAGAGAGGAATAGGAAGTCATAAGTCTAAAGTAGGATTTAACATTTGATCTTTTTTGAAAGAATGATTCATGATTGACAATGTGAACAATGTGAGTCAGGGAGCTTTAGAAATAGGAAAAATGGATTCAGCGTAGCTTACAGTATTGGATCCATCATGGAGTGTCATGGGATATGATCCTGGAAAGAAGAGTTTGGGATTGGGTTGTAGAGAGCATTGAATGGCAAACTAAGGGGTTGATACTTAGTTTGGAGATAAAGAGAATTGTTAAAGTTTGCTTTATGGCTATTTTCCTAGAAATTAAAAAAAAATTGCCAAATACGTTTCTTAGGAAAAGAAATATTTGAAAAGTTTTGTGTTCTGATGTTGATTTAATTAAGTGTTCTGTTTTTCTTATAAAAAAGTAGGACTTACTAAAATCATGGAGTTTTGTCTTAATTTTCAAGTCACTCCATCTCTTCTGTCTGTGGTAATTGCTTGTATCTCATAACTTTTCACTCATTCCCAATTACCATAAGCCGCTCAGATCATTTCAGTACGCTTCTTCCAGATAAAGACTTACAGCATCTGTGCATCTATTCAAGAAACTATAGTTTTTACTACAGATAGTGTTTTGAATTCAGAGGTTGCAAAGTCCAATATGTTTGAGCTAAGTGGATAATGCAAATGAGCAAAAAGAATCAGGTTGTGAGGTCTAAATCAGTAGTTCTTAGCTCTAGCTGCAGAGTCATATCACCTGGGGAACTTCTAAAAGTTCCAGAGGAGATTTTAACATACAGATAAGAGCAAGAGCCACTATAAATCAATATTCTCAAATGTATGTGAGTAGAAGAATCACTGGAGAGATCTTTTTTGTCTTGTTTTATTTGTTGTTAAGGAATAGTCCCAATCATTAACATAGACAAGAAATTATAAAAGAAAATAAGAACTGTGTGGATCCCAAGGACCTTTGTTTTTACTAAAGAATATCCCCAATACACACATCTGATGATTAAGAAGCAAATGGCTTGTGGACCACAGTTTGAGATATATAAATCCCTGAAACTTTTATCTGATATGTAACCGCTATATACAAGCCCACTTATGTAATGAGGTTGTGAAATTTATCAAAACACTGATGTGACCATTCATTTATAACTTTATCATAATAATCATAATTTACCAATAGTCTAGTGACTTGAGAAACAAAGTCTAGTTTGGAGTGAGTCCTTTCAATGCAGGAGTCCCAGATGTGTTCCTTGTTTTGTACAATACCTAGCATAGAGCATATGCGTATTGGTCTTTAATTCCTGAATAACCATATTTAGAAAGAAAAGCCACAAGGCATTTAAGTCATAGTAAAAATATGTAGCATTTATTGCCTCTCTTCATATTACTGGGCATTTTGCTGCTCAAGACACATAGGTCTGTTTATGTAATGAGAACCTTTAAAATAGTTTTAATTTTAGATGCAAGGAAACATATCCTCAAAGAGATTGAGCAGTGTGCCCAAGGTCATCTGCTCAATGTGATCTATTTATACATAACACTTTTGTTTAAAAATGGAAGCTTAAAACAAAGAACATTTATTATTTCTAGCCTTGCTGGGGAGGTGGGGTGACAGGAATCTGGGAACAGCTGCAGCTTATTTGCATGGATCTGGCTCCGAGTTTTTCCCGAAGCTGCAATCAAGGTGTCAACTAGTGTGCAATCATTTTAAGCTTGACTGAGTTTGCAGAATACACTTCCAGACTCACATTATGGCTGTTGGCAGGAGATTTAATTTCCTTGGCATGTGGTTCTAGTGGCATGGTTTTTCCTAGGGTATGAAATCCAAGGAAGAAGAATACACCCAAGATAGAATTCAGTTTTTATAAGCTGATACTGGGAGGAATATGCCTTCTTTTCTGCCATATTCTATTTATTAGAAAAGAGTCCAATGCACATTGAAGAGTAGGGAATTTAAAGGCTCACCTTTTAAAAAGAATGTCTGAGAATGTGTGGACATATGTCAAAAATGTTAAATTATTAACAAATAGCTGACATAACAATATCATTTTATGCATTGGAAACGAATTGTCAAAAACAAGTCCTATTGTTTCTTGTAAGATAATATCAGAATGATAAAAACCTAACAATGTTCTTTTTATTTGGGGAATAGAAGCATTTCATGAGTTACTAATAAGCATTGGACACAATTCATTTGTTCAACATAATTGGAGTTTTGTATCATTAATGGGGCTGAGTTCTTTGGATACAGTGTAGTAGAGGAGATAAATAAGCATGGCCTGGGTGGCTCAGTCAGTTAAACATCTGTCTTTGGCTCAGGTCATGATGGAATTGAACCCTTCATTGGGCTCTCTGTTCAGCAGGGATCCTGCTTGTCCCTCTCCCTCTGCCTGCTGCTTTGCCTGTTTGTGTGTGCACGCTCTCTCTCTCTCTCTGTGTGTGTGTGTCAAATAAATAAATAAATAAATAAATAAAATCTTTTTTAAAAAATAGAGGAGATTAATGTAAGAAGAGTTAACAGAGTAGGTGATAGCAATCCTATGACAAGAATGATCAAAATAATGTGGGAACACAGAAGAACTGACCAAATTTGTAGGATGGAGAAAATTGGAGGAGGGACTAGGAAAGTCATCCCGGTGGAATTAATTCTTAAACCAACTATTATGAGAAATCATTTGGAGAATATACTTGAGTACAAGTGCACTCCCGAGAGAGAGAGAGAGAGAGAGACACCTCCAGACAAGGAGATAGCATTCCAGAGGAAGGGCACAGCTTGGGCAGATACTTTAGAAAAATCAGAAAGAAATGAAATGGTCTGCAGGCCCAGGGAACTCGTAGAGGTATGTTACGGTTGTAGGTTGCAGAGGACAGGGAATGAAGGCCTAAAAAGGTAAGGCCAGAAACATAGAGAAATGAATGGAATAACTTGCTTTCCACGAGGGAGTTTGGATTTTATTGTAGACCAGTGTTTTTCAATTTTAGTAAGGTACATCCCACTATCACAATTTTTGCCAAGTCTCTGTACTGTCCATGTATTATTTATGCAATATTTAAACTATAGTCTCATTTTACTTGAATATACTTATCTCAAAATGAAACATCTTGGCTTGGATATACTATATTTATTTTTTAAGACACACATTAAATATACCACCTGTTTTGATAATGAAATAGGATGCAGAAGGGACACATAGTACACATAGGACACACTTGCCAATTGCATGTGCCTTGAACTGTGCTGGCCCACAAATAAATGTTTTCTTGAGGCAAAGTCCCATTAAAAAAAAAAAAAAGCGTTTGTCTACTGCATGAAGATCATGGTAGCCCCAAGCTAAGCAGCACAGAGTAAGAGCAATCTTGATTCGGGAGGACCCTGCTGGTGCATTTTATGAATTCCCAATAGAAAGAAGCTAAGCGTGCTGTCTTTCTAGCCCATAGGAAGAAGGTAGAAACATTATTTGAAGTTTTGGAAACTTTTTTGCCTCAATTTTGCTTCTTGTTTTGTCTAAGTTTACCTAGAATACTCTGATTAGTGATGAATACTATAAAGTGTGCTGCCTTCTTTCAAGACATTATGGTTATTAGTTATTAGCTTCATCTCAGAAAAAGCTTACTTTGTAACCTTAATATTTAAGTTACCTGAACCATGGTAAAGGTCCCTAAGTTGGTATTAGAGACATGCTCAGTCTTAGATATATTTACAGGTTTCATATACTGCATGTAGTTTCTGGAAACCTGGCAGGGACAGTTAGAAAATGATCTTACATGTGGTTTCTCTTTAATAGAGAGAACTTGAACTAGATCAACAAGAGCTTCAAGGAATGTAAGATTTTCAGTTTGGGATATGTTCAAGATACTCTAAAATGGGTGGCGTCTCAGCAATATTGCTTAAATGATAACATTGAAATGACATAGGAAAAGAAAAGGATGTACCTGCTTCAACTCATTTTTCTCCAGCTCATAAATGTACCTCATATTATTTAATAGTGTAATGAGAATTAAAGAAAAGTTGCAGTCCTTTTTACCTTAGGGATTGAGCTTCAATGTTTGATTTAAATAGGTTTTGCAATGTTTCCAGTTCTCAGAGGCAAAAAGCATTTACACACACACACACACACACGCACACACACTTTATACATACTGAGGAAATGAAAGGTAACCGTGACAATTGGCACTGGGATCTTGTGCTCAGTTTCCAATGCTATACCTTCTTACTTATTTTTTTTTAACAGGTGTAGTTTATTTAACAGCATGGCACTGTATAGGAACTATGAGAGGAGAGAATGAGTAGAAAATAAGTCCTAGAACAGAGGAGAGAAACTTCTGCCAGCTTTTTCAGATTAAAACTGAATTTGGCAATAATTTGTGGAATTTTCATTTGATATTACATCAATGTTTATTGTATGGTATTTTAGACCCAGATGAATTGTTGGCAGATACTTGATTTAAAAATAAAATCCTTAAATCATTCATTTCCTGCTGTATCAGTCACGGCGAACACACATCATTGTCACTCTGGCTAAGATGCACCAACGCATCAAGCCATCTGGAAAGATTGGCTTTGTATGCAGTATCCTTATTCCTGTGGTGTTTTTTCAAGAAGGGTAGTCTAGCTTGCCTCCAGATATTAGACGTTGCAGAGTTTCTGAGGTCTCTGGACCAAGTGGCTGCTTTTCCCATCAAGCACCAATCCTCACATCTGCCCTCCTACAATGGATGGACTTAGAATATAAAGTGATATGATTACATCTCTTTGATATAAGAAAATTTACGGATATCTTAAAAATATGAGCCGTATTCATCTGGGAGAAGACAATCAAAGCAAAAGTAGGAAGGCTTTAAAGTTATTATGACAAGTGCAAATGCACATATTAATCTGATCGCTTTTTCTTTGACTCCCTCAGAAAGATGTATATTGGCTTCTTCCTTTCTGCTTCACGGTACTTGGCTTATTCAAGTAGTATAGCTGTTATTATCATCTACCTTATTTACTTACATAAGGGTTTATCTGCCTACTTACCTGTATGAGGGTTCTCTACATGAAGTTGATTAAAGAAATTTGAGAATATTGGCTATAAGAATCTGTTTATTCTTTTCAGTACCTACCAATAAATGTCCTTGCTCAAACAGACATTCAAAATTTATCGAATAAAATTGCATGATTTCAACCTTGAGAGATCAGAGATTTAAACAAATAGAACTCTTTCACTGTACAAATGAGTAAATTAAAGTTCAGAGGAGTGTGACCTTCCCAGAGTCACCTGAGCAGTCAGTGGAGAGTATTTGAACCGCCACTCTCAGCTGGCTCGAAGTCATTGCTATGATTTAGCATCTTATTTTCTTATAACTTCTTGCCATTTCTGACATTTTCTTAATAGTTATACAGTATTGAGGCAATAATTTTTAATACATGCATAAAAGGTGGTATTGTTAAAACACCAGCTGAATATGCAGAAGTACTCTAAGCAATATGGTACTTCATTCCAGTTTTTCCCTCTGAAGTAAATTGTAATTGTTTTTGCCTGCTGACCCCTTCCATGTCTCAAGTAAATAAGTAGACGTGAGAAGTTTTTTTTTTATTTTATTTTGTTTTGTTTTTTGGTGTGTCACAGATAGTTCTCGCTGTTAGAATTTCAGGCTGTCCAATTATGCATTTGACTTATTTACACTGAGTTTTTAGAATGTACTAGGAAAAGGTCAGAGTAGTTCTAATTGGTCTCTTTTGCAATGTAGAATGAAGTTATGAATACCAATAATGTGACTAGGGGCACCAGGCAGGGCAATGGTCGAACTTTAAGAGGTGCCAAGAATAACTGTTAAGCTACTCCCTCTACTTTATCTTTAAAAACTGTTAATTCAGTCACAGGGTCCTTTGATCTAGGCCCTGTAGTTACACGTTTTATTTTGATAAATAATTTCTGTTAAAGTCAAAATGTACCAGGTCATTGAATTTATTTTACTCAGGCTACTGCAGTAGGGTGTGTGTGCCAAACCAAGGAGGGAGTGTCTCAGCAGGGTGTTTGCCTTAAACTTTATAGGGACAGGTAAACAAGTTGCAGGAAGAGTGAGTCACAGGATTGTTTTATGCTCAGAGGATGTCTCATTCAGTTTACTAAATAGGAAATGTTTATCTCTGCCTTAGCTAGTTTCAGGGGGACAGAGTTCTCACTTTAGTTAATTGCTTATGAGAATAAAGAATAAAAAATTAGCTCGGGGTCAAAGAGGAAGGGTCTGTCTGCCCTTTTCAGCAAGTTCAGATGAAAGGGGAAAGGTCTGTGTTTAGACTTGTCATTTATTAATGGGATGTTAGTGTTGAAGAAAAATGTACATGAATCATAATGAAAACCATCCCTCCCTCTCGGGTAGTTTACCTTGAGGAAGATTTATTTTTCTTCCACTCCCCTGTCACCTTTCTATAAGACACAAATATCAGACCAGCTTACACAGTCATCTTAAGAAAGCTGTATTACTTTCCTGAGGTTGCTGTAACAAATTACAGATCACTACAAACTTGGTGGCTTAAAATAGTGGAAATTATCCTCTCATGATACTGGAGGCCAGAAGTCCCAAAACAAAGTAACTGGACTACAGTCAAGGTGTGGCAGGGCTGCCCTGCTTTTAGAGGCTCTAGAGACAAATCACTTCCTTGCTTTTGTTAGTTTCTGGTGACTTTCTCCATCCCCTTGGCATGTGCCATCATCCTCTGTTCTTCAGGGCCAACATCTTTAAGTCTCTCTGTTCATCATCTCACTGCCTTTACTTTGTTTATCAAATTTCTTTTGCCTCCCTCTTATAAAACCTAGGATTGTGTGGAGGAACCACCTGGAGAATCCAGTTAATCTCTACATCTTAAAATCTTTAATTTAATCGTATCTGCAAACACCATTTTTCCATCAAAAAATAACATTTAAAAGTTCCAACGATTAGAGCCTGATATCTTCAGGGGCCATCATTTAGCCTTTTATAGACTCATACATTTATTTTCCCAAGTTCTTACAGCTAATAAGTGATAAATGAATCCTATCCTGGAATGGGCACTTTGCTCTTTTCCTTAACTGTGTCAATCAAGAAAGGGGCCAAGAGATTAATTCAGAATTGTTTAGCACTTACTATATATTTCCCAGTGGTTGTTACATCCATTATCTCATGTTACGTTTGAGTCAATATTTAGAGAATAATTGGCAGTATTCTTACTTTACAAATGAGGAATAAAAGGCAAATCAGTTTTGTCTGTGCTTTATAAGTGTGATGAAGTTTTCAGTAATCCAGAGAAATGGAAAAAAAAGAACATGGAAAATTGAAATAATTGTGTTAGGGGCATTTCCATTAATCCGTCTTTTTTCCTCTCTCTACCCCCCCAACTTCAGTTCAAAGAATAATCACATATTTTGAAAGAATTGATCACTCTTTAAATATTATGGAAGTTAAAATGCCCTTTTTTCTATGAAATAGTGTTGAAATATTCTTTGTTCTGTTTGTTGGTTTATTTGTTTTCATGTCAATTTTATGTTAGCAATTCAGATTTTTGTTATTACTGCTTAATTTCACTTTTGCATAAGATATCACAGTCCAGGAAATTCTGTGTGCATTAATTTACTACATTATCACAACCAGAGACATTGTGACTCACATTCCATTACTTGTCTCCAAAGCCTGTTTGCTCCCACTGCAAAGGAGTCCTGCTGATTACTGGAGACAAGAAACAGTGAGACCTCCATTTCCCCACCACAGGCTATTTTGTAGTGTTTTCATGCAAAGAGGTAAATAATTGACAGAGTTTGTAATATATAATTTTGTACTTTCTTTGTGAGTGCTGTGTTCTATTATGATTAGCAAGGTGGCAGTTCATTGTCAAAAAGAACAGAAATAAACTGATTCTTCTTGTGGTGTTGGTTGGAAGTATGTTTGTAGGAGACCAGGAGTGTAATCATTGTAATAAAGATACATTCTTGACTCATTCCATTTCATAACTTACAGACCCAGCCGTGCCCTTCCCTAGGTTTCCTGTATAATTGAATTGACGAGCTGCGTATTGAAGTAGCTGAATTTGTGCATGATTTTTCTAATCAAACTGCATATTTTATTACTTGAATTTCCATATATAGGTAGTTGCTAAAAGATTGAATTTTTAAATAATTAAGATGGTTTGAAGAACTGAGCCTACTCTCTGATTTTTCTATTTTTGCAACAATTCTCAAGCTTAAGTATTTTTTTAATTTTTTTTAAATACAGAAAGTAGTTGCTTTGTATAACCAGTCAGTCTATACACCTCATTACATTTATACCTATACTTAAAAAAGCCAAATTTCTATTGTACATCTTATTTGAAAGGAGAAAAGTGAGATCTGAAAATTTCCTTTCTTTAAGAAAATTAACTTGGGATTCAATTTGACATAGGTTGTAGGAGAATCCTATTTCCAGGTGTTGTTCCATTTGAAAACTTATAGTTAAGAAATGTAAGAACTTGTGCTTTGCCCTTATAGGCCAACTCTGTAGAGACAAACAGTTGCTTTTTATCTGGCCATGTATTTTGGGAAAGTGATAGGTCACCCATGCTTCCATTAGAAAGGGGAAGATTTAGATAGAGAGATACGTGGGTGTGTGTTTATAATTTTCAAATCCAACCAAGATATCAAACGAAAAAGGAAGAAAGAAGGAAAGGAAGGAGAGCAAGAAAAAGAGAGATACTGACCTACAGTACTTTGAAATGTCTACTACTTTAAACATCTTTGCCTATACCCTTAAAACAATGATAAAGATTACATATTCTTATCCTGATTTTTACTGTTGATAAAACTGAATTCCAAAGCCATTAAATCCTTTATCTAAGGGCATACCACAAATAAGTGGCAAGCATGAAATTTAAACACAGGTGTGTCTGATGCTAGTGCTCATATTTCTTCCTCACACATACCCCACTTTGTGCTGGCTCTTTTCTAGGGAATGTGGATGCTGCAAAGGTAGGCACTTTTCAGGATGCAAATAGCAGAGTCTTTAGAGTTAGGTAAGATCGTTCAGATTATTATTAGATATTGACATGGTGCAATCAGTTTAGGCATTCTTAAACAGTTCAACCCAATTAAGTATTCTAGTTTCCTCTTCTGTTCAGTGAGGAGAAAGGATGGAAGAGAGGGAAGTACAAGATGATACAAGGTCTACTATCTTAAGAAAAATATGTATAACGGTATTAAGAGCTAAGTGTAGAACAGGCATGGATCCTCAAAATTCTTAATAAGTACTAACTCCCAGTACTTCAGAATCTGACTACATTTAGAAATAGGATCTTTAAAGAGGTAATAAATTTTGAACTAGATTATTATGGTGAACTCTAGTCAATATGACTGGTGGCCTTTTAAAAACAGGAGATTGGGACGCAGGTATGCATAGAGGAAAGACCATGCAAAGATAGAACCAGAGGAGAGGCCTCAGAAGAAACAAACCTGCCTTGATCTCACATGTCCTGACTCTAGAACTGTGAGGAACTAAATTTCTGTTGTTTAGGCCACCCGGTCTGTGATATTTTGTTGTGATAGGCCTAACAAACTAATAAATATGGTTAATGTTATTAAACTCTTTATTGAATTTTTTTTAATGAGAGTTCATGTTGATTGTTGTAGATTTAGAAAATGCTATAAAGTATGAATATAAGTAAAAATACCACTCTACCTTACTCTATCATCCAGAGATATCCATCATTATATCATTAGCAGATTGTAGAATTTTCTCTTAACCCTCTCTTTCTCTGTTTCTCAATTATCCTGGCATTTATTTTCTGTGGTTTGGGATCTATAATAAGTGATAAAAAAGCAAAAGCTAAGCAGATATTGTCTGTGTCCTTTGATGAGGGCATGCTAAGCACAGTTCTCCCCATGTCCTATAGCATCCCCACTCCTGTTCATCCTCCCCAGGTGTGCAGAAACCTGAGAGCCAGTAGTACTTAAAGGATCCACAATTAGGAATTGATAATCATAGTTATTTCTGCTAACCCCAGTAGCCACCACAAAAAATAGAAAGCAGCATGACTTTCTCTCTAAAAATACCATCTGTATCCTACCAACTAGAGATAGCTATATTTTCATTTTTATGTGTACTATGTTTCCCTTAATTACAACATTTGCTACACGTTTCTATATTATATTGTTTTAGAATAAACACTTCTACATTTCTAAATGATGTTTATAGACATTATGATTATAAAATATATCAGAATATTATATCATTATTAATTAACCATGCTATTTTTGTTCTACCATTGACTCATTTTCTACTTATTTTCCTGTTATACAAATCACTTAATAAATACCTCTGAGTGCAAGTTTCTTACAGATTATTTAATTTAAAGAGAAATACATCAAAATAAAATGACTAGATCATAAACATATTTATAAACTTTCATCTCTTTTAAAGCCAGTTTCCTGGGTTCATGTGTGAATTTATTTTCACACTGGCATTGGAAGAAAGAGAAAGTTTTTATGATTCTAGCCAAGGGTAAGCATATTTATTTTGTTTGCTTAACAGGAAAAACACATTTGTTTTAGTGACTATTGATTATTTTATTTTGGTTAGATTAAGTGAGGATGGCATTAAACCAAACCACTGTGGTTTACCAGACCATTGTTTCTTTGCTTCTAAACTTTAGTTCTTAATTTTGTCTTATGCATCAGAGACATTCTTTTTAGATGTTCTTATTCCTTTTCCCTCCCTCTTCCTTCAGTAATCTACTGACTTGTTAAAGTCCTGAGGTACACAGTAGGTAGTGGTGGAGGGAAGTGAGGTCTCTGCTATTATTCTGATTTAGGTTTTGATCTTAATCATGAACTCTACTCCTGGCCTTTCATATGTGGCCTTCTGGTTATCTTCTGCCTTTAACAGAGAGATAAAGAAACAGTTGTAATAAAAAACAGTTGTAACTGTTTTCTCAGTCCTTAATTTTACCATTTCTCCAGAAATGAAGTTCTTCTATAAGAGGGTAGAAATCCCCCCAGTGTCTGCAGCACCCCTGGCTTTCAGTGATCCTGCTAGTCTGTACTTGACTTCCACCAATTTGTTAGCTATTCTATTTGAACTCTAGTTCTAGGAGCCTAGTTGTGTCTATCCTAGGTCATACTTGCTTATGTTTTCTCTGTCCTGGGAGGTAGTATCTCCCCTTGTATTTTGAGCTAGTTGTTTGCTCTGTGACCTCAGCTACTTAAAGGACTTTTTAAAAACAAATCTTGCATTTTTTTCAGCTATCTATATTTGAGTATAATCAGCAAATTTGGAAGATATTTTAAAAATATGTGATAATTTGATATACATTATGAAAGGATTCTCCCTCATTGAATTAATTAACACAACCATCACCTCACATATCTACCTGTGTGTGTGTGTGTGTGTGAACATTTAAGTTCTATTCTCTTAGCAAACTTCAATTATACAACACAGTGTTATAAACTATAATCATCATGTTATACATAAGATCCTCAGACCTTAGTCATCTTATAAAAGTCTTACATTTAAAGTTAGTGTTCTCCCTTTTTATTTTAAGGGTGGAAATAACTCTCTTTCCAGCTTTCTATACCCTTGGGCACTTCCTAATCTTTCCTGTAGTAAATTTTTATTAAGTGTTTTCCAAAATTCTGAGACAGGGAGAGCTTGTGATATTAGATTAAATAGAGGTTAATAATAATATTGAATGAATCACAATCAAACATATTTCTATCACTCTTAAGAAATTCTCTTCACATCAAAAGAAAAATTATCTTAAGTTCCAGTAAGAAGTTTTGAGTTGTGTTTTCCAGCTTAAAATTGTTTTTGTTTCTTACTTAAATATTATGAATATTATTAATAATTATAACCATTTAAATTTGTTCTATGAATTGTACTTATGAGGAGTAAAAATGTTAGTGGAAAATGATATTTTCTTCCTATTTTATATGCTTATGCTTATGGAAAATCTCAAATCCTGGATGATAAAAAAATGAGAATGATGGTTGCTAAAAATATCACCTGATTATAGTTGAACAAACTCAAGTAAACTAAATAGACAAAAGTATTGGCTTTTCCAGTGGTTCTTGCATATAGTGTGAAAGTAGGCCATAAGGATGATTGGGAGGAAGATATGTATATATTTGTGTATCATCAGTATGGTAGGAGGAGATCAACAATAGAGGGTTAGTCTGTAGATATATAGGGTATGAAAAAAAACATGGTTTTCCTCCCTTCCATAAAGACAGGTATTTTTCCCTTTAGGAGTTTTCCATTTAGATCCCTGGAGACTTCCATTATTAAGGATACTGGGGACTGATGAAATCCCATGTTGCTTGAAGGTGTTTCTGGGAGGCATTTGCATGACTGGTTTAAGCATCTTATAAATCTTCCAAAATCTTGGGACAGATCTCAACACTACACAGATTCTATGATTTAGAGGAGTTTATTAATAATCCATAAATCACTTTTGTCCCTAAAAGTTTGTAATTGAATATATTAGTTCAGAAGGTTTGTAAAACCATATGGTTTGGGGTACACTAGCTTTGTATATAGAGATTATTTATTCTTAAAATTTCCCCCTCAGTAGGGAATTTCAGATGATATGTGGCACATAGATTTTTTTGCATGTAGTTTTGCAATGTACACTGTTCACATAAAACACACTAATGTAGTTATTTTTTTTTCTTTTCTAAGTAAATTCTACATCCATTGTGTCGCTTGAACTCACAACCCTGAGATCAAGAGTCACATGCTCTACCAACTGAGCCAGCCAGGTACCCTCAATTGCTGCTTAATGTAGTTCTTGATACATTAAAATAAGATGGCCACTGCTTTTGGCTATTTACATGTCTTTTCTAATAATCCAGTTAGTGTATTCCTAATTTGTAAGTGTTTCTATTCTAAGATGAAAAAATACTCCTTTTGGTACACAAGTAAATGGTAGATTCTTGATTTTTGAAATGGTCATTAAAATAAAATTAAAGCATGCATTCAAGCATTTATTTTTCTTTCATATATATCCATCTCAAACTTGGGAAAAGTATACAATTTTGTATTTGCATTTAGCTCTTGTTTAAAGTTACCATCTAAAAAGTATTGAGGGAGCACCTGGCGGGGGGCTCAGTCAGTGAAGCATCTGCTTTAGACTCAGGCCATGATCCTGGGAGGGTCTGCTTCTCCTTCTCCCTCTGCTACTTCATCCGAATCCTGCCTGCTCATGCTCTCTCTCTCACTCACTCTCTCAAGTAAATAAATAAAATCTTTTAAAAAAATAAAAATAAATAAAAAGTATTGAGGAGGTACTATGGTATAGAGAAAAGAATATAGAAATTGGAATCCGAACTGTCCTCAATAAGTTATGTAACTTTTTTAGATATCAGTGCTCTTGTCTTTAAACAATGCTACCTACTGCATAAGGTGGTTGTTATCATTAAAGATGATATTTCTAATGCCTTTTTAAAGTATAAAATACTCTAGAATTTTTAAAGAAAATGTGGTTATTTTTTTCTGGTATATATTGGTTGTGAAGTAAAGTAGATACTTTGTATAAATTTCTGTGTCCTGTGGGAAGGAAAGGATGGCAGAAGGGCTGCAATCTGTTCTCTGCTCTTCCTGTGGGAAGCCCAGGAAAGAAAAGTAACCTGATCAGACCTTCAAACAAGCTAATAATGGATCTGACAAAACACTATTGGTATTTACTACCATGAGATTCCTTCATTATGGAATGCTTCCAATGTGATTAACGTGATCTGTCTAGGACTTCTTATGGTAAATAAATCTGGAATCTGTGAATTTATGAGCCATTGCTTACTTTTGTTGAAAATATATGTTCATTGAAGACTGCTTATATTCAATATGTGCAATGTTCATCTAAACACAGAAGAAAAGGCTGGGTAGCATTAGAAAACCTGACTTCTCCCTGTTTTATTTGTGTTTTTTATCCTTTAATTATAGTAAAACTTGATACTGAATAAGGTCTTTGTTTCTTAAGTATGATTTCACAATCCATTTTCTTTTTTACACAGGTAAAAATTAGTTGTTTCTAGCAGCAATAATTATTCAAGCTAAGAAACCTTCAAGTTTCCTTTGGTATCTTCTTTTTCCTTCCCATACCTAATCAATTATCATATCCCATAAATTTTGGTTCTAAATATGTCTTGAATGTGTTTGCTTCTCTCCATTCCTACTACTATCACCTCAGGCTAAGCCCTTATCAAGTCTCCTGTGTTTCTTATAAAAACTGCTCCCAGTATCTCCTGTCCTCATTATTATCCTCCTTCAAAGCAATTTTCACATATCAGATTCGTTATTTAGAGGCTCTCAGTAGTTCCCCATGGCTTTTCTTCTAAAGGTCAAAATCTTTCATATTGCTTTATAGGCCCCTGCCTGCTCCGACTTCCTATACATGATCTAATCACATTTTTTCTTCCTGTTTCTCAGTTTTATCAAGCTTTTTCCCACCAGAGAATCTTAACACATGTTGATTTTCTACCTGGATCATTCTTCCCCATCTCATATATTACTGAAATTTCACTTCCTCCCAGAAGATCCCTTGACCCCATATGCTGGAATGGGAATTTATTATATAATCTCAGTATTATATATATTATATAATCTCAATGCTTCTTCAGTGTCTGCAGATAACTTATTCAAATTGTAACTTTAAAACTAATTTCTATAGTCCCCTATGTACCATAATGTTCATAAGGAAAGGAATTATGTCTCTTTTGTTCACTGCTGTATCCCAGTGAAAAAACAGCATCCATCAAGTAGTAAGTACTCTAAAAAATAACTAATACAGCAAGCCATTTCCAGGTGATGAAAGCACAGTGATAAGGTGCTATGTATTAGTAGACGTTTAAGATAGAACTAACCTGGTTCTTTTCTCCCTAATCCCTGTTTGCTAAATATTCTGTAGGAATAACCCTATAATGCATTTACTACAAAAGAATAAGTCAGGTGAGCTATAGAAATTAATACATTGTTTAAGTCAGTAGAGCAACTTTTTTTTCTTTTTTTTTTTTAAGATTTTATTTGACAGAGAGAGAGATCACAAGTAGGCAGAAAGGCAGGCAGAGAGAGAGGGGAAAGCGGGCTCCCTGCTGAGCAGAGAGCCCATTGTGGGGCTCAATCCCAAGATCCTGAGATCATGACCTGAGCCAAAGGCTTAACCCACTGAGCCACCCAGGTGCCCCATTAGAGCAACTTTTTTGAAGGTCTTAGTGTTTAGAGAAAGCTTTGGTTGAGAATGAAGCAGGAAAAATATCTTTTGTCAATAAAAAGAATATCAGATATGTGTAGAGAATAACAGGTCAATGTCTTCCCCAGAAAGAGAAGATGAGTTACAAGCTTGGGAACAAATATAGGTCAGACATTTTAGACTTCAGATTTTCATAGGGGCTAGGCTTGTCAGGCAAAATGTGCGCATTCAGAAGAAAGCTCATGTGCCATCAATCTGCCCTCAGCACAGAACTTTTTTTTTTCACTTTGTTTCTTTTCCATATACGTATAAAGTTTGTTTTTCAGTCAGTTTTTCAGCTATCACTTATCAGCATGTCAGATGGGGAGAAATCTGAATAGACTGGCACAACCAATCATTAGGTTTCTTGTAGAGGAGATGGACATCAGATTGTTCTCAAAGATGCTTCCGGCTTTTTAACAAGTAATAAAGCAGAGCATAAACAGCTGCAAGCAAGACAGAAGAGATCTCTCCTCTGATTCTAGCTTCTATTACATTGCCAGTAAGGATGAGTGGGTTTCAATTTTGATATATCACCTATGTCACTGTAGAAATGGCTCAGTAGGTTGGTAGATTGTCACTGTAAATACTAAATCTTTGAGGAATCTTTTGGTTCAATGGTCTGATATAGTTTTATCAATTACACATGTCACCACATGCTGGTTCTTTCCTTCAGTAGTTTGGTATATTGTCCAATATAGGTGATACATTCAAAGATTTTAAACTCTGTAGAAAATTTGTGATAATAGGATAGCAACTACTTATTTTGTTATAGATTCTGTGGGTTGATGAATGATTTGAGAAGTTTATATTTTCAAAGAACAAATGAAATGGCATGATTTTTATGGCATGGTATGATCTAATGAAGTGTCTCCTCATCTGTCAGTTTCACACACTTAAATTGTGTTTAATACTCCATATGCTATGTGTGTGCATGTGTGTCTACTTCTGGGTGATGATGACATAGTTTATATTACATTACTGTTTATGAGGTAGTATAAACCTGGAAAGAATCAGAATGGATAAGTGCTATAGGGAGAGAAGACTTTGGTGAAGGGAGAGATAAAAAGGAGTGATAAGGACAGAGTTCTATATAGAAGGCCCCTGGGCTAGGAGTGCAAACGTGAAAGAGTATAACCAGCCAGAGGGGACTGAGTCCTTGATTATAGCTCCCCATAAAGACTCCCCAATAGCATTAACTATGCACCAAATTTGGTGTGGGGAGGGCAGCTTTCCCACATGATGCTTTACGGGTAAAGCCTTTGTAGTTGCCTATATTCATACTTCAAACAGCATACATAGCTTTTTGGCAAGGATCTGTACTTTTCATTCCCTCCCTTTGAAAATAATAATATCAGATACCTCAAATACAGTGGTGCCCTTTCTCTGAGGACAGTTCTACAATAAGAAAATGGAGAAAAAGAAAAGAAGTAAAAGAATCAATGCATTTAGCTGTTTGGGTAGTATTAGATACCCGTAGCCTCTTTTGAGTGTTTCCCAGTAGAACTCAGAGAGAGGAAAAGAAGAAAAAGAACATGAAAATGAATTGAGGAAACCTAATTCTAAATGGAGTTGAGAAGCAATGAGGGAAGGGTTCTCACTCAGGTGCCATTTGTTGCAGCTTACTTTACATACCCCTGTAGGAAGCAGTTTACCCAGCAAAAAGTTTTCTCCTTGCCCAGTAATAACCCAACCAATGAAAAACTGCCACAACTCAGCCAATGAAAACCACCACAACCCAAACTCTCATGCGCCCCCCAATGAAACTTCATGCCAAATAGCCGCTCTCAGTGCCTTCCTTTTCTCTTTAAAAGCAAACCCTTCTCATTTGTTCTTCAGTCTTGGCTATGGTTTCCCATAGTTTACATGTCCCAGGTTATAATTCCTCTGCTATTCGTGAATAAATTCACTTTTGTTGGTTAGGAAAATGACTGTTTTATTTTTAAGGTTCCCAGTAGTTGATCAAAACTATGGATAGCTTAGTATGTGGAGGAAAGTTTATAAAGAACATTTTTCAAGGTTTTTAATGTCATGGTATGGAAGTCTTTTTACAGGAATGTTAGTTAAAAGTTCCATTTCTTGATGAAAGATTGTCCAAGGCTCTTCATTGTAACATTCACCCCTGACACTGACAACTAAAAAGGCAATGAGTAGGGATGCCTGAGTGGCTCAGTCATTTAAGCCCCTGCTTTCAGCTTGGTCCATGATCCCAGGGTCTTGGAATCTAGCTCCACATTGGGCTCCCTGCTCAGCAGGGAGCCTGCTTCTCCCTCCCCCTTTGCCCCTACCCCCCCGTTTGTACTCTCTCTCTCTCTCAAGTAAATAAATACAGACTTAAAAAAATTTTTTAAAGGAAAAGGCAACAAATAGACATTTTTGAAAAGGAAAATGGCATCATTAGAGCTATGCTTTAGGAATTGGCCATTTTTAGAACATTCTGAAGGGAAAGAAACAGGAAACAGGGGAACTATTTAGAATGCCATGTTTATAGTTCAGGTAAAGATGAGGCTGACCTGAAGTGGAGTGTTTGCAATAGAAACAAATGGTAGTATACAAAGGGATAATGTGTATTTCATAATTTCACAAATATAGTTTGATAATTGGTCCAATGATAATTGGACAATTGAGAGGCAACACAGTAAGAGATCTAATTATTGAAAGACTTCAGTTAGTTTTCTGATTCTAACATTTACTAGGTATGTGATCATGAATAAGTCTTATTTTTTTTTTTAGTCTTAGTTTCCTAATCAATGAAAAGAGATGCTTATAGATAACAACACTAGATACCTTGTGAAGTTTAAATGCATCATAAGAGAGGCTTAGGAAATCCCAATGTGTCTGTGATATGCTATATAATATAGCTATGTCTATTTCAGTGAGATTGTTGATCATATTTTTAGGGAAATGTTATTATTTCTAGAATTCTGAATTTTTGCACAATGTGAAAACATTCATAAGACAATGGATCATGAAATTCTATGCATTGTACATTTTGTAGCCAAATCACAAGTGATGGGACTCAGATCTTCAAGTTTGGATTGCACTTATTAAGCATAATTCTTCATATTTAAATATATGCTTTGTGCTTACAAAACATTCTGACAAATTAGGTCCTAAATTGTTCAATACTAAGTTGATTTAATATGAAAATAGGGAATTATATATGAAGATAAAAAAATGCAGATGCAATAAAAATAAATATTGAGCATTACATGCTACTAACAAAGTTATTTTGCCCAGCAGTATTAAGAAAATTGGCCTTGTATTAAGAAAATTGTATTAAGAAAATTGGCCTTGGGGCACCTGGGTGGCTCAGTCATTAAACGTCTGCCTTTGGTTCAGGTCATGCACGATCCCAGAGTCCTGGGATCAAGACTCACATCAGGCTCCCTGCTGGGTGAGAAGCCTGCTTCTCAGTCTCCCTCTCCAGCTCCCCCTGTTTGTGTTCCCTCTCTCGCTGTGTCTCTCTCTGTCAAATAAATAAGTAAAATTCTTTTTTTAAAAGAAAAAGAAATTGGCTTTTAAAAATGTTGTGAATATTCTATTGACCAGCTGTACTGTAGAAATAATCCTACTATGTAAATTAGGAACTTGTAACCATGTTGTATAAGTAAATATAACATGCATCTTCAGTGATTTCTGCTGAGAATATAATCTTTTCATAATAAATCTTTGCTGAGACAGTCCTCTATAGGTGAACATGCTGTGCTACTTGTAAAACAGAGAATGAGGACCATTATTGATTATTTCTCAAGTCTCCAGTCCCTCATTAAGTGTTGCAGGTAAATTAAATATAATCATGAACCTTATTCACACTACTATATAAGTGATAATCACTCCATGTTCCTCTTGTTAGTATAGAACTGTGATTATAAAAGAGTTGATTAGGAAAATGAGAAATAGGTGAAGATACAAATAAAAGAAAAATGAAAGATTGTTGATAGCTATGGAAGGGATGAATATTTTATTAATTCTATATATATTTGGATTTTCTGATAAGAAAAAGTGAAAAGAAAGTATGACTTTGGAATCAGAGACCTAGTTCTACTTTTGGGTTTGTTAGTGACTAGTTCTATAATCTTGGAAACATTTTGGTCTTTCTCTCAGTTTCTTTGTGAAATGAGGGTACTGTCTTTTCAGAGAGGGTTACTTTACTATAAGGACATAATAGATAACATCTTTGACAATCTAAGCATAGTTCAGAGCCACCATTTTCCTTGTGATGTTTTGTGCGTGTGTGTTTATATGTGTGAATTGGAAAATTACATGAAACAACTTATAGTAACTGATAGTGACCCTAGTGTTGTGAGGTGTATACCTACACAACCATGTGCAGTAGCATTAAGTCTCTGACACATACTAAATGCAAAATAGACAATTGCTATAATTCCCCATCACCAACACCATTGAACAATGATAAGAAGTTAAGAAATTGGAATTTCAGATGAGACAGTGTATGGGAGAGAAAATTGAATCTCACTGGAGGACAGTCCCTCCCACTCCTCCACTAACCTGATCAATTTTCTACTTCTTTATCTATTAAGATCCTAGTTAAATCATGTTCATTTTTTTTTAGGAAATTAGAACAATATACTAAATTTTCCCATTACTTTCTTTAACTGCCCACAATCTGTGAAGTGGCTTCTCCGTGATAAACACTGTGATCATCACCTATCCCAGGGAAATGTTCTGGCAGTATCTCTGATGTCCTGGCTCACTTTCCATGCTTTTTATTAGACTTTTGTCCCTAATAGTTCTATTTTGCATAATAAATGTTTTGTAAGAGGCTTCAGATGATTTGGTTTAGAGAAAATGAAGTATAAATCCAAAATAAATATATTCATAAAAACAAATTATATTTGAAATGGGAAGTGGGCGAAGCTTCACATTTTCTGGACTTGCTGAGTAGAGCATTTTATGAATTGTGGAACCATATTGAGAAAAGGAATGCTAATGAGATATGAAGACTCTACAAGCTTGATTTCATGTTATTTCTGTTTTCTGTACTTAGAATTCAAGGACAGCAGAAGTGTTTTCTACTAAATGTTATTAGTGAAGGCTATTCTCCTTCATATGGTTATAAATGTGCTTTGCAACCACACCAACTGAAGGAGTAACTTTAACAACACTAACTACAGAGCCAGGAGCATAAGTTGTTTTCTGAAGCACTTACTTTTTATTTGTTTTTAGATACACTTAGGAATTACTTGTGGCAAGCAGTTTACATGCATTTTTCTTATTTAATCCTAATATCCGCATGAGGTAGAGATCATTACTATCCTCAGTTTACAAATGAGGTAACTGTTATGCCCCAATAATGGGTCCATGATTAAAGGAGCGAGATTGATATAAAGCGAAGGTCAAGCAAAGGTTCATTTTGCGCCAAGCATCAAGAATCTAACCAAACTTTCGGGGCCGCACCTCTTACAAGAGAGGGCGACCCTTCTCTGTTTCACAGACTAGCTTTTAAGGGCAAAGGCCATGCGGTCGGGCCTGGCCACGCACAGGTGACCAATGAAATTGTAACACACACAGGAAACTCCACAGAGATGCTAGGTGACCAATTGAGTTACAATTTACCCTAGTAGACATTTGAACCAGCCTATCACACCTTGGTTGGGATTGGCGCCCAAAAGACTCCCATAGGGCAAGGCCCATACTCCTTGGTAACCAGGGAGACAGTAAGCATCCCCCCACTGATCAGATGTCTCCATCTGGCCTGACCCACCCTCGTATCTGGGCTTTGTTACCTGGAGGTGGTTTCCGGGACTTGTTTTTAACTGAATCTCCTGGGGGAAGGGGAGCAGGGACCGTTTAACTTTAATGAAAGCCTCTTGCTAAATAGGTCCTTACAGTAACCAAGGCAAAACAAAAAAACAAAAACAAAAACAAAAATAGCTCCTCCAAGCTAGTAAGTGGCAGAAGCAGCCTTTATAAGATATATAAGAATATAAGAATATAAGAATCATTAGTTAAATTATTCTTTTTTGGGGGTGGGGAGACTCATACTTCATTTCATCTGAAGAATACTATAGGCTCTTTGTCTTCAGATATAAATGATAATGTTATAGAGCAAGCATTGAAGTCAATAATTTCAAAACTAAGTTTACATGATGTTTCTTTCTGGCAACAGTCCTCCCAATCAGGTCTTAAAAAAAAAAGTCACCCTTTGTCCCTATTCAGTAGATGTGCACCATGCCATAGAGGATGTCCAGAACAGGACAGTGGTGAAGCAGCCTCCAGTGAGACCTGTGAAGAAAGGTCTTCGTAATTTAAAATATTTGTTCTGTCTCCTTCCCACTTTGAGAATTAAGAGCAGGGAGAACAGGACGGAGGCAAGCAGGTAGAAAATGAAGCTGTAGAGCCTGGCAAGTCCAAGGACGCCAGCCGTTTCCCCATGACAACGCTGACATTGAGGTCTGGCAGCAATTTAGGACCACTACACTCTTTTGCCCAGCTGGGTGAGGGTGGGGATAGATAGGGCTCAGAGGCTTATTTAATCTGCAATGCTTAACACAGATAACTCAGATTTTCATAATACCTCACCTGTGCCTCCATTCCTTAGGAATGAAGCAAGGAGCCTGAAACCATGGAAGGGAGAGGGGAAAAGAAAGGATGTGTGTAAACTTTGAGAAGCCCCACAGGTGACTGAAGTGCTGCTCTTTGACTGCCAGCTTAGTTCCACTTCTCTTATTATTTGCTCATATAGTATTAGGAAGAGCCAAAGTGGGAAAAGGTTGATAAAATAAGACTGTAGGAAGAGTATAGTGATGTCTGTCTCTCTCTCTGGAGACCTTAATGTTGATGGCTTTAATGAGAGGCAATTTAAATATATGTATTTCAAACACAGAAGAAATTGCTTAACATAACACTATTTAAAATCACAATATGCATGCCTGGGTGGTTTATTTGGTTGGAAAACTGACTCCTGATTTCGTCTCAGGTCATGATCTCAGGGTCGTGAAATCCAACCTTGCATCAGCTTTTGTACTCAGCATAAAGTCTGCTGGAGACTCTCTCTGTCTGCCCCTCCCCCTGCCCATGCTTGCTCTCTTTCTCTCTCAAATAAATAAATAGACCTTTAAAAAAATAAATAACTGAAGTTACATAAAGAATACTTCCTCTAGCAACAGAAGAATTATTAAAAAATAAAATAAAATAACTGATCCACATTATACAACTATAGTCAATGCAAACATGTATATTATATGTGGTCCTCATGAGGGAGTTGGTATAAGATGCTTCCTCAAAAGGGAACTGGTGAAATCCATGTGGAATGTAGCAAAGGCAAATAGCTAGGAGGTGATAATATCTAGATCCTTTCGTGTAAAATTTGTCCTAATTCTAAGTTGTCCTTCAATCATCTGGCTCTTACATCACTTTGCTTTGAAGTGGCTATTTTTTTTTTAATGGAGACTCAACCCATTATGAAGACACCCCAGGCTCGTTTTCTGTAATAGCTCATCAGGTATATACATTGTTCTGCTTTTTCTGGCTTATATGAGATATTGTACAGCTTTGTGTAAGGCTAAAACCTAGGAGAGTTTTCTCCAAAAATACCTGTAGTTGCTGCCTGGAGCATCTCATCCAAAGTTCCTCAGAGTTAGAGTTGTAATAAAAGAAGACTTTTAGCAGGGATTTATAGGTCCCATAAACTGTACATAAATGATTTATTCTATTAGTTTATGTGTTATAGGTATACTGCCTCCTCCCTGCTACAACAACCTAGGATTTGGTTTGTAATTATGTTTGGTACGTTCATATGCACAGTAATAATTATAAATCAAAATAATTAGTCAAATTGCAAAGTGTTGCTTTAAACACACTTTAGTATATGGTGTGTCTTATATATGTCTATGTTAGTTCCAATCTTGTCTTCAGGGCCATTACTTAATCTTTGAAGCTATTTAATGTTTTTTTTTTATAAGATATATAAGAATATAAGAATCATTAGTTAAATTATTCTTTTAATAATCTTTTTTATTAGTTAAATTATTCTTTTAATAATCTTTTAATCATTAGTTAAATTATTCTTTTAATAATCATATAATGTTATGCATTCTCCAGGATGGCATACTTACAAGTCTTCAGTTTAGACTATATGATCTTAACTTGACTGTTCCTTTATTACTAAATAACATGAGAAATAATATTCTGTGAAGAAATTTCTGGTAGTCAAGATATGTGTATTGCTTTAAAAAATTCTACAGACACCTTTGCCAAAAAATCCAAATAACTCCCTGTATCCTTAAAGTGGAGCTCTTAGCTTTGGGGTCAGATTGGATCCTTTGTCCCTATACCTTAGAGATAATTCTTCCCTGTTGAGACCAGAAAATTCACTAAAGCTGCCATTACAGTATTGTAACATCTACCTAAAAGGACTATTCAAAGGACATTTCATTGTTCTGTAAGAAAGAGAACTGAGACTTCACCTGTTTTACAAGAAGAGGATGTGGAACTTCTGTGGTATACATTTGTATGTGGGCATGTCTTTTCCCTGATAAGTGTCTCCATGTGTAACACAATGCAAGCTGAAATTTAAATCCCATTAAAACATACCATATGGTAGTGAATCTGTGAGGACAGAGAAATTGAGTCATCATCAGTCACCAGTCTCTCCCAAAAAGAACCCAGCAGCTATGAAAGTTCACATCTGGACATTAACAGCTATATAAACAGGGACAAAATATTATTGACATCCATAATACATTGTAAGAATTAATTGTGATAATCTATGTAAAGGGCTCAAAACAGCATCTGGTTAATGGTAAGTTTCTATAGATAAAATCATTGTATAATTACATCACTTTATGTATATATGTTATACTTTATGTATGTATTTTATTATTTTGTACATTTTACTTTTTCCCATTTTCCTGAATTTTATTAAGGAGAAAGCAATGATGGTAGATCTCTAGAAACATAGTCAATTTTCTAGGATCCTTCCATCGAAAATGTGCCTTAAACATTATTGGTAATCATGATGCTGAATCTGAAGAAGGTTGGCCAAAGCCATTACAACAGCCTTAAAATAGAGATTATTTACATTGGAATTGATCAATGGCTCTGCATTTTTAGCTGCATTGTCAGCATTTCTTGTATTATCAGGTACCAAGTCCTTGTATTTTTCATCATTATTTCCATATTCAAGTCTAACGGCTAAACCAAGAAGCCAGTCAATTGCTTCTTGTCGATCTTGAATCTTGAAAAGACAGTTCACATCTCTGAGATACTTTTCAAAGAATTTGGGCCAATCCCTGCTGTGGATATTTGTTAAACTACCTCTTTCTTCAATCTTTTAGTGTCAGATTTTCTGGCCTTCAGGCCGAACAATAAAGTTTCTAAATTCTGTTTCGTCTTTGCAGTACAGGCAACTGAATGTCGTCAGCCTATGTTGGAACATGGTCCCCACTCTGGCTGGGTGAAGAGAGGCCAGGAGGAGTAGGCAGTGCAGACACCTGCGACATGGCAAGAGCTGTTTTGTAACATTTTAAATATGATTTTTCCAAAATGGTACCTTTAGTCCCATTAGCCTTCATAATATTTATACCTTTAATGACTATATACAGTAATAAGTATACTTTTTTCCCCAAAAGATTTATTTATTTATTTTTTAGAGACAGCACAAGCAGAAGGGGCAGAGGAAGAGAGAGGGAGAGTGTGAAGTGGGGAGAGGCAGAGGAAGAGGGAGAGAGAATCTCAAGCAGACTCCTGGCTAAGCAGAGCCCAACATGGTGCTCCATCTCAGGACACTGAGATCATGACCTGAGCCAAAACCAAGAGTTGGATGCTTAACTAAATGTGCCATGTAGGAGATATAGTTAACTCAGGTTTGTTTTAATACACATTTCTTCGATAATTATATTAACAGTTAACATATTCTTAGTGTGTTTACTATTTGCTTTTATTAATTTTTAATTGATCTCTGTATATTAATTATACTTTTAAAAATTTAGTACTAAATATAAAAGTGTATATTTAGTATTTAGTTACTAAATGGTTATGAGTTTAAAAAAAGTTGAATTATGCATTTTTATTTACAACACTAGTACATCTATTAAGATGAGTTGGCACATCATTACAAGATGGCTCCAGGTTTGATAGATGACTAGGAAACAAAGAAGAAAATTCTCCAGACTTGTTTAGGGTTGTCATGATTCTCTTAATCCAGAGCTACCTTATTGATTATGCTCAAAATGACTAACATGGAGGAAAAGGCAAAAGTATGGAAAACTAGCATTTGAAAGGAAAAAATCAAGAAACAAAATAAGTTGCAATTCTATCAAAATTGCATTTAAAAAAAAAAGATAAGCTATCATTCTCTTGAAATATATAGAACAGTTAACATAGATGTTGACCTTAAAGCTTAATCAGTTGTGCTATTTATAGGGAAATACATATCAAGGGACCAGGTAAATGAGAGTGAGTTCATGGAAAGAAATAAAGGGACTCTGGCATAAGAAAAATGATGATAAATCTTGAATTATTAATTCTTTTGAATTTCCCAGTTGTTTTTTAAGGTAGATGATTGCCATAGTCATTAGATATAAATTAGATAGATAGATAGATAGATAGATAGATAGATAGATAGATATAGAATTGATAAATAGTAAGTATATTTGAACCAGGGGTCTCCCTACCCATTTGACTACCCTATGGTATAATTTAATTTGGTCACAATTAAGATGCTTCTCTGTTGAAATGCTTAAGTGGTAAAGGAATGTTTGGAAGGAGTGTAAATCCACTCAGCCTCCTCTCTGGCTAATACACCACACTTAACTATAGTCTACATTTAGACTTCTCATTGAAGCTAAACTGACATACTTTCCTTGGAAATATGGTATAGGGTCTGCCCATACTATTTTTTTTTTTTTTTTTTTTTTTCACTGCAGCACTTTTTTATTTTCCTCACACAATGACGCGTTGCTGGGGCCTAATGTTCTCACATGACAGTAGAAAACCAAAAATTTGTTGTCATCTCTTAAAGAATTGAGAATTGTGTACAAAAACCTTACATAAATTAAAAGGATGAATAAATTTACAGTTGTAAATGCAAACCGTTTTCCAACTCAAGGCAATTAACCCACGGTGTTCTTGCCCATACTATTTTTATTGTTTATCTAAAGCAGATAATGACTTTGTTTTTAACCCTGGTTTAATCAAATGAGAACTCTTTCTCAACTGATATATAACAGGTAAGGACATTTAGGACTATGAGTAAATGAGTTTGTAGGTAAAGGAATGCTTTTTGATATTCTGTAACTTAAGACAGTTTCTGAGGCAAGGGAGAGAATGGTGGGATAAACAGTCCATTATCTTACCACACATAGCCTTTTACTGCACCGTCATTAGACATACCCAAGTCCAAATCACAACTCCATTATTCTTGATTATATATTTCCTCAAATTTTCTGGATCTCATGTTTAATTCCCTACATAATAAAATATAATAAAACACAACTTGGTATTGTTGAAGGGATTAAAATTAGTTCCTGCGTGGAAGTCTTCCAATAAAATGGTTCAAAGAGGAAAAGAAACCCTAAAATGCAATGTCTCCTTTCTCTTCATGTATATTCTAAAATACGGAGATGGTGGTAGTGAGGTGGGACTCCTGTGTATTCCAAGGACAATTGCTGTCTGTGACTGAAGAGTCCAAAAACATGTAAAATGTTTTCCTTAGTATAAAACTTATTGTTCGGGTGTTTTTTGACACCAACCACCTATTCTTCAATGCTCCAATTCTCCTAATCTTTGACACTGGGTGTCCAACAATTTAGTTTGTTCACTACTGAAACTTAAGTAGAGTTAGAGTCAGACCCCATAAGCTAAAAGGCTCAGTCCGGTAAGAATTACTTCACTTCAGATACTGCTTACAAATGGAGTACCCACGCCACCCACACTTCTTCCCTGCTGACTACAAGTTGAAGTTGTACAAGTTGAAGTACCCAGGCCACCCACACTTCTTCCCTGCTGACTACAAGTTGAAGTTGTACAAGTTGAAGTACCCAGGCCACCCACACTTCTTCCCTGCTGACTACAAGTTGAAGTTGTACAAGTTGAAGTATCCAGGCCACCCACACTTCTTCCCTGCTGACTACAACCCCTTCCCTGGGTTCCACAGTTTCCTAGAAGGACTCACAGAACACAATGAAACACACACTTTCTGGTTTATTATCAAGGGTCCAAGTTAGGGACAGTCATTTGGAAGAGAGGCATAGGACAAGGTATATGGGGGAAGCAGGGAGCTTCTTGCCCTCTCATGGTGTGCCACTCTCCCAGCATCTCGATGTGTTCACTACTCAGAAGGTCTCTGAACCCTGTTATTACTGTTTCTTTGAAAGGAGGTTCCATTTTGTAGGCATGATTGATTGAGTCATTGGTGACTGGTGATTAATGCAACTTCCATTCCCTAGCTCCTCTCCTCCCTCTGGAGGTCAGGGGATAGGACTGAAAGTTCGACTCTTTAATCATACCTTCATCTTTCTTGAGAGCAGCCCCCATCCTGAAGCTGTCTAAGGGTCCTGCCCATCTGAGGTCAGCCTCATTAGAAGAGTTTCCTATCATCCAATCACTCAGAAAATTACAAGAGTTTTAGGAGTTTTATGATAGGAGCCAAGGATAAAGACCAAATAGCTTTCTATGATACCACACACAGTATATTAGGATAGAAAGGGAACATGCAGATCTGCTATATCACTATACAGATGGAAGGGAAGTAAGTCAGAAAAGGGGTAGGGACATGTTAAGAGCAAAGCCTGAGTTCCAGTTCTCCTGATGCCAAGGTGTATAGGAATATATCCTCTTAAGAACCTTTTTTTGTGTTTGTGCACAGTTGCTAATATTCCTGTTATCCCTAATCCACTTGTTAATGTCCTAGATATTTTATTTTCCTTCATCACTTACCTTCAATTTATCTTGATTATGGAAATACATTTATATTTTGCCAGCTTGTTAATCCCCTTAAATAATTGGTGGATAATTAACTCCAGTAATATCCTAGTTAGCTAGAATTTAACTATAGCTGAACATACTCTAAAAATAAAAATCAAACCTGGAAGGTTATTTCCTTATTAGGTAGCATTAAATAAAAATTGATTCTTCCTTTCTTCTGCTAAATTTAATAAAAATCTTCATTTTACTTTGACATTTTTGTCTTTCCATGTTTTAAAAGGTTAGAAATAACAATATTTCCCTTCTCAATATTTGCCAATCTATAAAAGCTATTTACTACTTACAATCCAGTAAACAGAACCAAAACATTCATAAATTTCTATCCAGCCTTTATTAAATCTCTAGTTTTGAATGATGCTGCAAGGTTTAACAAAATTTAACAATAAAAAGACAGAGCACAGTCTCTATGATAACATGATATTAAATATATTTTTTAAGGTCACCATAGTTCAGTTTACTAGGAAATGATTTGAAACCAGAAATCAGTAGTTGATGCATTTAACTTTGAAGTAAACATTTTTTGAGTGTGATTTAATCAGATGATAGCTCATAGTCAATATCAGGAAAGACAGTGGAAAGAAACATCAGGTTATGATGTTGAGACTCTGGTGAATAAATTTAATGTTTTAGTTCTTTTTTTTTTAAGGTGATGATCTATGCTTATTTAAGACTATAAATAAGCTCTTAAAATTACAACCAACTATAATAAAGACCCAAATTAAATATATTTTGACATATTCACAAAGTATCTTTTGATATTTTCACAATACCAAGAAAATTGAAAATTGTATGTTAAAGTTTATGCTTGTATGTGTTATACATGCATACAGTTATGTGTTCATTGACATGTAGAAAGTGGGACAGATACATAAATTTATTACATTTAGGCCTTAACTATCTAAAAGACATGATTCTACATGTATCTTACTTTATTTTGTTTTATCTTATTTATTCTATTTTTTCCACAAAAGATTTATAGATGTGAAGGTGCTACAACTGCTCTAAACAATACAGTGTTGTAGGTTGCTAGGAGTTTGTAGTTTACATAGCCAGAGTTAAAAAATGGGAGTTGGGTAGGGAGGTTATACCATGCATTAATTAAATCAGGATTTATATATTTTAGTGATGATTCCCTGTTAGAAACATTTTATTCTCAGTAAATCTGAAGTGAATAATCAAGTACCCAGAAATTCTGGAACTTTGTGACCCATAGAAGAACTTGAAAATTTTATATAATTGTGGGATGACCAAGATAATTATGGTTCATTTCCTTCACAATATTTAAAATTCCCTACTGTATAGTTACTTCATATGTCTATTATGTAATGTATATTCTAGAGATTACCTTTAGTAAGTATGTGTAGTCATCATATGAGTTGATACTGGAGATTATATTCCAGGGAAGTATTTCAAGTATCATAAAAATTATGTATCTTTCTTGGCAAACTATAAAAAAGACCAGGCCTTTGTAAATGTGAATTAAATATGCCCTTTTCTTTTTTCTTCTCACAACTTTAAAAGTGCCTTTTTTATCTTATCACCTCAGTACATTAAGGATTCAAAGTACTTATATCAGCAAGATTCTTTCTTTTTAAGCTTCAAATACCAATATGACCTACAGAATATTTCAATTTTAATCAAGGTGGAATTTTATTTTTAGATTTATAATTTATATCTGTTATGTCCAAAGAAAGGTATGTATAAGGCAAAGAATCATTAAAGTCAGTATATCTGAGTAATAAAAACATGTCTAATAGATCTTAAGATATGTATTGTAACTGTAGACAGGTCAAGTTAAAGATTTTTAAGGAACATTGTACTCTATCCTGTAGGCAACAGAAACAAATGATGATTGATTGATTGATTTTCAGTGAGAAATAATATTCTTGTGGACTAAATGACTGTCAAAATATTGTATTGGTTGGCATTCTATCAAAGTGGTATATAACTTACTAAACAATTGTTATTGTTCAACTCTGTTTCACTGTATCATTTTACTCTGTTCATTAAAATTATTCCAGGCAGAGCCTGTAGTTTTATCTTTACTTTATTATATTAAAAATCCAAAACTCTAATCTCATAGCAAATTTAATTGTTATCCTGAAATTTTTCTGGGACCACAAAGACCTCAGATAGCCAAAGTAATGTTGAAAAAGAGAACCAAAACTGGAGGCATCACAATTCTAGACTTCAAATCTATAATCATCAAGACAATATGGTACTGGCACAAAAACAGACACATAGATCAGTAGAACAGGATAGAGAGCCCAGAAATGGACCCTCACCTCTATGATCAACTAATCTTCAACAAAGCAGGAAAGAATGTCCAATGGAAAAAAGACTGTCTCTTCAACAAATGGTGTTGGGAAAATTGGACAGACACATGCAGAAGAAAGAAACTGAACCATTTCCTTACATCATACACAAAAATAAACTTAAAAGGGTTGAAAGACCTAAATGTGAGACAGGTATCCATCAAAATCTGAGAGGAGAACACAGACTGCAACCTCTTTGACATCAGCTGCAGTAACTTCTTGCTAGATACCTCTCCAAGGACAAGGGAAACAAAAACAAAAATGAACTATTGGTACTTCAAGATAAGTACTATCTTGATAGTACTTTGCTAAAAAGCAAAAGCTTAAGGAAATAGTCAACAGCAAAGGAAACAGGCAATAAAACTAAAAGGACCCATGGAATGGGAGGATATATTTGCAAATGTCTTATCAGGTAAAGGACTAGTATCCAAAATCTATAAAGAACTTAATAAACTCAACACCCCAAAAATCAAAAACTCCAGTCAAGAAATGGGCAGAAGACATTTACAGACATTTCTCCAAAGAAGACATACAAATGGCCTATAGACACATGAAAAAGTGCTCAATATCACTCAGCATCAGGGAAATACAAATCAAAACCACAATGAGATACCACCTCACACCAGTGAGAATGGCTAAAATTAACAAGTCAGGAGACAACAGATGTTGGTGAGGATGTGGAGAAAGGGGAACCTTCTTACACTGTTGGTGGGAATGCAAGCTGGTATAGCCACTCTGGAAAAAAGTAGGGAGGTTCCTCAAAAAGTTAAAAATAGGGTGCCTGGGTGGCTCAGTGGGTTAAGCCTCTGCCTTTAGTTCAGGTCATGATCCCAGGGTCCTGGGATCAAGGCCCACATAAGGCTCTCTACTCAGCAGGAAGCCTGCATCCTCCTCTCTCTCTTCCTTCCTCTCCGCCTACTTGTGATCTCTCTCTCTGTCAAATAAATAAATAAATCTTTTTTTTTTTTTTAAGTTAAAAATGGAGCTACCCTATGACCCAGCAATTGTATCTCTCATTATTTTTTCAAAGGATACAAACAGTGATTTGAAGGGACATATAAATCCCAATGTTTATAGCAGCAATGTCCTTAATAGCCAAAATAAAGAAAGAGCCCACATGTCATTCAACAGATGACTGGATAAAGAAGATATGGTGTGTATATACAATGGAACATTAGTCAGCCATCAAAAGGAATGAAATATTGCCATTGGCAGCGATATGGATGGACCTAGAAAGTAATATGCTAAGTGAAATAAGTCAGTCAGGGAAAGATAAATACCATATGATTTCACTCATTTGTGGAATTTAAGGAACAGATGAACCTAGGGGAAAGGAAGGAAAAATAAAATAAAACGAAAATGGAGAGGGCAGCAAATCATGAGACTCTTAACTGTAGGGAATAGAGAGTTGCTGGAGGGGAAGTGGGGTGGTATAATTGGGTGATGGGCATTAAGGAGAGCACTTGAAGTAATGAGTACTGGGTATTATATGCAATTGAGGAATCACTAAATTCTATCTTTGAAACTAAACTATGGCATATGTTAATTAAATTGAGTTTTAAAACTTTTTAAAAACTAAGATGTTATCCTTCTAACTCTTCTCTATTGCTCTCAGGTTTGGGGGATTTTATTTTTTCTTTCTTTTTTCTAAGGAAACTTTGCAACGGAAAGTCATGGCCCCCAGGTCAAGAGTCATATGCTCTACTGACTGAAATGCTTCGGGCTTTGAGGATTTTAAAGAGTGAGAGCTCTTTTATTCTTCTTTTCATCCTATCACCCTGTGTTGTAGGTGTGTGTCGACCCTGAATCTGAAGCAATGTCTCCCCTCTTCTAAAAGGACAAGATTTTCTCTGTTTAGGGAAGAAAGATTAGGGAAAAGAGAAGGCATTTTATGCAACTTATCACATGTGGATAGTGGGCCTGCAGAACAGTTGGTTTGGTCCTTCTCAGATCTGTTCTAATGTGATGGTCTCAGCATGGATGATGAGTTTGCTTTTCCTCTTGAAAGTAGCATTTGGGCCGCCCTGGTTCCTGACATCATTTACGATCCATTCCAATAATAGTTGCTGCGACTACTGCTAGTCTTACCAAAACTGCACACTTCTTACCAATTCCAAGTGAGGTGTTGATGTTATAATCTACTTTCCTTTTAATCTTAATGTTTTTTGCTTCTTCATATGGAACCATGAAAATAGATCCCTAATTCCTGTGAATGATTCTTTTCAAGTACCCCCTTATGTCACTTTGTACAGTTGAGAGGACAACCAGAAATAAGAATCTCTTTACCATGAACCTTAATCTGGGCACACGTCTAAGACACTTTCAACTTTCGTGTTCTTTTCTCTCCTGTTTTCTTAAAAATACCTATAAAGCATAAGCACTGGAGTTTAGCTGACCATAGAATGATAGTTTGTTTTTTAGTAAACCCAGAGGAAAATGTATAGTGCCTAATGTTAACAGGTCTTTTTAAATGTGAGGGTTCTTTAATTTTTTTTTTAAGATTTTATTTATTTATTTGACAGACAGAGATCACAAGTACGCAGAGAAGCAGGCAGAGAGAGAGGGGGAAGCAGGCTCCCTGCTGAGCAGAGAGCCCAATGTGGGGCTCGATCCCAGGATCCTGAGATCATGACCTGAGCCGAAGGCAGAGGCTTAACCCACTGAGCCACCCAGGCGCCCCAGGGTTCTTTAATTTTTTAAAAGATTTATGTATTTATTTGTGAGAGAGTGTGTGCACACCTTTGTGTGCAAGTGAGGGATAGGGCAGAGGGAGAGAACCTCAAGCAGGCTCTCTGCTGAGCACAGAGCCCCACTGTGGGGCTCTGTCCCAGGACCCATGAGATCATGATCTGAGCCAGAATCCCCAGTCAGACACTTACCGACTGAACCACCCAGGCACCCCTGAACTCTGTTTCCATTGTTTGTATTGGTTGTCAATTCTGGAGTAACAAAAATTCTCTCTCATTGTCTTAATATACTAGCTACAGAAACCAAGCTTTGGGGAGAAAAAAAACAGACAAATTTCTGCCAAAATGACTTTATGAAAAAGATACTGGGACCTCACAGAAGCAAGATAAAGGCTGGAAAAATGATCAAAGCAAAATCAGCTCCAGAAAGCTAGGAAACAGAAATTACAGAAGTGGTTTCCTTAAAAGAAACTGTCTGGCTATGGTGGTGTAGCTAAATATAATGAATTCCAAATCTTTTTTTCATCTTTACATGCGTCTGTTTCAAGATTTAATTCCATGAAGGAAATATATGATAAAGCAGGCTTAAATCAGGAGTTCATCCCCTTTTCTGGTAGTGAGATAAAGAAATTAGTTCTTGGCCTATGCAGTGAGTAGCACAGTCTTGCTTCCTACCTCTCCTTCATTGCTTTCCATAAGGCAACACAACATGGGGACAGTAATTTATCCAAAGAAAGACGGTAGTGAATGTTTGTGGGTAAAAAAGAAAAAAAAATAGTGTGTTACTAAATAACTAGGATAGATAAACTGTCCATTTTTATATCATCTTTCTAATTTTGTATCTCAGTGAAAGGCACAATGAGACAACAAATGGAGGCCAGGATTGCCATCCCCAACAGACCTAAATATCCTCTAGCTGGTATGCTTTCATTTGTCTGTAGTGCTCTCAGAATCTTCCAGTTGCTGGATATAGTTCATACGGAAATCATAAACCTAATTAAAAGGCAGGGCCTGTGTTATTAGCATTTCAACAAGCCAATATAAAGGAATTAAAACCATCCATCAGAAGGTGGAAATGCTGTTTGAATCACCAAAATGGGCATTCAAGTAAAAAGTTAATCTATTTTAATAATGTATGTCAAGTTTTCTAATACAGAACTGTTTTTTTTTTGTTTTGTTGTTGTTGTTGGCAAAGATAAAAATTATAGAGCTAAATTAAAAAATATATTGGCCTGAGGGACATGGAAAAATGTGGCCAAATACATTCTTACTCTATTAGATTTAAAAATAAGCATAAAATCTTTTGATATCTGGGATCATGTGAACCACACTGGACGATTAATATATTTCTTTTCTATTTTAAAGTACATTTATTTCCACTGTTGCCACAGAGGTTTTTATTTTAATTTTAAAAATTTGTTTTACTGATTTTTTTTTTGCATACTCTATCATTGTTGTGGTAAAGATTTAAATAATCTGTCATTCCTACTAAATCATGTCTGAGTTTCCAGTAGCCACTGCTATGTGTAAATTGTGATTATTCAATACTAAGGAAGAAATAAATGATCTCACAAATGAAATGTAAACTCAGGCTCTTTAAATATAAAAGACAACTTCTTGCCAATTCTGTCATTTTTAAGTAAATTCTCAGTAAGTTCAAAATCCAAACTCCTTAACGAAGTTCTTATTTATTTATTTTTATTTATTTTATTTATTTTAAGTGTCTCGCATGCTCTCTTCTCCTTGCCAAAATGATCCTCCTTGCCAAAATGACCCTGTCAGCACAAGGTTATATACCTATAAGAGAAAGAAGTATAGACCTTAATTCTGATTATTGTCCTCTAGGTCTTGACATTCTCGTGGCAATGAGATTGCTGTGGCCCCTGTGTTAGAGTTTGCCAAGTTATGTTTCATCCCACCTATCTCTTGAAGCATTGCGCTGGCCTCAGTAGGGTGGACATTACGTTTCTTGTCTTTAACCTTTGGTCCTTATATGCTTGAATTCAGGGCCCCCAGGGGCTCCTGGGTGGCTCAGTTGGTTAAGCATCTGCCTTCCACTCAGGTCATGATTCTGGGGTCCTGGGATGGAGCCCTGCATTAGCTCCTCTCTCTGCCTCTCCTCTTGGCTTGTGCTCTCTCTCATTCACTTTTTCTCTCTCTCAAATAAATAAATTAAATCTTTGAATTCTGGGGCCCCTTCACATCCCACAGCCATACCCAGCCAAGTCCTTTCAGCACTTCCCTCTATCCTTTACCAAAGTCATCATAAGAGGGCTTTTTTGCATGTTGTGAAGAGATCATGTGTTCATCTTTTCATGGCTTGTTTATAGTTTTTAAATTTGAAAGCTCTGTCAGTGTTGAACATGGCAGGAAAGTATAGTATCTGAATGTTCTTTGATTCTTTCAACACATCTAGCAATTTATTAGGGTCTCAAGAATCCTAATTCTTTTTTTTTTTTAAAGATTTTATTTATTTATTTGACAGACAGAGATCACAGGTAGACAGAGAAGCAGACAGAGAGAGAGGGGGAAGCGGGCTCCCCACCGAGCAGAGAGCCCGATGTGGGGCCTGATCCCAGGACCCTGGGATCACGACCTGAGCTGAAGGCAGAGGCTTTAACCCACTGAGCCACCCAGGCGCCCCTATCCTAATTCTTTTTTAACAGAGATTGAGGTAACAAAAATATTGGATCTATTCACACATTCAAAATTTTCCCTTCCTTCTCCTGGTAGCTTTCTATTTCTTCTACTTTCTTTCCCTAATTGGTGGAAACTTTCCTTATATCAATCTTCTGTCTTTTCTACACTATTCTTTATAGTAATATTCTATCGTTTAAATAGCTCTTGATACAGAGCTTTTGAAATTGAGGAAATACCTGACTTGCTCAATAATACTATAATGTCAGGACTATTATAAATTTAGTTTTTTTTTTCCATTTTGTAAGTTGATTCTTAAACTTTAATTGTTTATTTATCCATGCAACATTGCATTAATAATTTGGAACCAAAGGCTATGAACTGGTTTGACTGAAAAGAGGATGATCTTACAGTATGAGGAATGAAAAGTGAAAAAGACATTAATGTATTTTCAAAAGCATTTTTTAAAAGATCTTATTTGTCAGAGAGAAGAAGAGAGAAAGAGAGAGAGAGAACAAGCAGGGGGAACAGCAGGAAGAGGGAGAAGCAGGCTCCCCACTGAGGAAGAAGCCTGACTGGGAACTTGATCCCAGGACACTAGAATCATGACCTGAGCTGAAGGCAGACATTTAACAAACTAAACTACCCACGTGCCCCTCAAATGCATTTTTAATTGATCATTTTATGACACGTATATGCTGTTTTCCCAGAAGATAGCCAACTGTCATTTCTTTATTCACCAGTATCTACTGAAAACCTTCTATGTGTCACACCTTGTTCAGACAATGAATTTTTAAAATGCCTTATGTGTAAGCATGATAATTATGGGCAGCTCTTATAGATAGTCATATAAGTTTAAATCCTAAAATATTTCTTTTCTTACATATATACACAACAAACATATCTTACCAAAATTATTTTAATAACTCCATAACATTGCTGAATTCATTTTGTCCTAAAATTATTCTTCACAGACTGGCTAGAGCAAACATTAATATTTGTGTATGTTATATCATTTTGTTTCATTTAATCCTTCAATATTTTTCATTGCAATTATAATTAAGACTTAAATTGACACTTATGGTATAAAAAGCCTGACATGTACCAGATTTGATTTATATCTGTGTTTTAATCTGAGTGGCCAATATATAATATTCCATCTTTTCTCCTCAGCTAAGGTTCAAAACAATTATGAGAGGGACAAAGTAAGTACAAAGTAAATTAAAATGTGACCTTTACTCCTGATAATGCCTAGGTTGCCATTTAAGCCATATGCTTAAAGCTGTTAGTCAAAGGAACTTACAAGTATTTTATTCCAAAATTAGACTTAACCACTTGGTAATATGCTCAGCTATACAATGGCAAGCCAAACTCATCGAAGATCCATTTGTGAAACATTTTTCATGGAGAAGTATAGCAAATTGTGTACTTCTTAAAAGTAATATTCAGAGAAAAAGGAAAAGGGGATTGAGTCCTGTCTGTTCTTTTGTTCTTCTGCAAGAGTGTAATCAATTCATGATACTATAATTAATATCCCTTTTTTTTTTTTTTTTTTTTTTTTTAGAGAGAGGGTTGGGAGCAGAGGGAGAGGATGAGAGAGAATCTTAAGCCCAATGCAGGGCTCGATCTCACAACCCTAAGATCATGACCTGAGCCAAAATAAGAGCTAAACGCTTAACTCATTGAGCCACCGAGGTACCCCATGATTTCCCCTTTCATAAAAACATGAAGCTTGGAAATTTCTTTCAGTGTTCTCCAGAAACATCCTGCATTACTCTCTACTTTCTATCACTGTTCCACTGATCTTTAAATTCCTTGAACACATCATTTTTTTTTCCTGACTGTGATTCAACAGACAGTTTTCTCTGCTTTCTTCATCTTGACATCTTTCTTCATCTTTTATACCTAGTGAACCTCCCTTACCTATTGTCTTAACACACTGTATTTTTTTCTTTATGGCACTAAAAAAAGTTTTAAATTATGGTTTTTCATAGCTATTTGAAATATGTGTACTTTCCAATACACTCTAGGTTTTATGGAGTCAAAGATAGTGGCATTTACTGCATATTTTACTGTAGAACATATCATTGCTTGGCATAGAGTAGCTAGATCAAGTGTTCAATAAATATTTGTTGAATAGAGCAAGAACTAAAATAATACTCCTGTATTCATTTGCATTTTTAAAATACCTGTAAAACTTCCAGATTGATATTGAACCATACACTCTAGAAATATTAACTGGTTTCTTATAAGTTAAAGTGGGTTCTAGGTATGACAGTAATCTAAATGAGGCTAACATCTTTCTAGGCCTTTCAGTCTTGGAACTGTTGGAATACAGAAAAGCTAGCTAATTTAAGGCTCAAAAACTCAATCAAAGCCTTTGTTTATTCACATTTACAAAACTCCAAGAGTCTTCCTAAGGTTTCTGTCTCTATTTATTATCTTCTTCAATATATCTTTTAACTCACTCTCAGATTATTTGTAATGGTATTATAATAACAACATTGACATCACCAAAAGATGATAACAATGCTATAAACATGTGTATGGCTTATATATTACTTTTTAAAGTGTTTTAAATTCCTTAATTTTATTTCATCCTCACCAGAATCATTGGAGGTAAATAATCTCATCTTGCTTAATATAGAGTTAAGCAAATAAGATTCAAGAAAATTTAAGTAAATGAACATAACACAACTCATAAGTGATGCGTCAGGGTTTCAGATTCATATCTATTATATACAAATTAATTAATATTTCCACACTGAAAATATACAGATTGAATACCCACTCAGAAATGGAACTCTAGTCCCAAACTGAAGAATCTTATTTGAAGCATTCAAGGACCACTCAGCCTCACCCCACCATAACATACGCCACCATAACCACATAATATGGCCTCAATCTACTTTATCTACATCATCAGTGCTCACCTTTAAACTTTGTTAAGACCAGATTTATCCCTCATTTCTTAAACTATGCCTACAATCCCAACTGTTTTCTCTTTTATAAAATCTGTTTTGCACGGGAGGATGATGCAGGAGTCTGTCACACTACCTGTCTCTCCCTCTCTTATTTTCATGTACTTGTGTACACATATGCACTTGCCAGTTTCTTATAAATAAAGAGCCATTTCTATATTTATTTGAAGCAACCTCCTAGTGGTCTCTCAGACTGTTACTTGCCTATATTGTTTTTTTCTTTATTTATGATGTGTAATAATAAAAAAAAATCCAGATTTTGCCATCACGGATGTTATAAATTTGTTGAAGAGAAAAATGGGCATGTACAGAGAATCAAATAATGTGAGGCAGAACCAAAGAGTGGTAAAAATAATAAGAGATACAGAATTTAAGAATGGTGATAATGATTAAGGTGATGGCAGCTAGAATTTATTGACTGTTTAATAAGCAAGATATGCACATGCTATCCTACATGTTTTGCATAAAAATCTCCTAATAATCTTACCTGAAATTCTCTGAGCATCAGTTTTTCAGGTGCAATGAAAGAAGTTAAGTAACTTGTTCAAGACACATAACTAGTGATAAATGAAGTCAAGATTTCAGTACAGGTATCTTTGACTCCTGAGGGTGATTGGATGAGTTAGAACAGAGGAAATTTTTAAATTATATCATTTCTGTTTGAAGCTACCCTGGAGGAGGTAGTACCTGAGATGATCCTGAAAGTCATTTAAAATTTATATTGATGGAGAGAAAGAAGACATAAATCTAATATAACATTAGGCAAGTAAATGCATTACCTCCGTATCTGAGCAGTGATCAGTCTTCCCTTGGCCAGTATTTTCAGAAATTGATGAGGGATATGAAATGAATTTTTTACTATAAATCTTTGCTTTAATATGCACTGTTGCTAGTCATGATGTGGAAAGAGGACAGAATGGATTTAAAAGATCTTAGGTTCTTCAAGTTAATACTGAGACTACCATCTAGAAAAACCTCATGAGAATTGAAAGAATCTGGAAACATTCCTTTCTCTATCACTTACTAAATAAAAGCAAAAAAATAAATAAATGTTTTGTGGTCTGGTGAAATGCACAGAGACTAAGGACTAGGACTAAAAGATTCATCATTGTGTCAGGACATAGGGTATATAACCCCACCTGATGCAGAGAGAGATGTTTGTGGCAAACACTAAAACAACTCCGATTACTGAACAATACTGTGACTTGTCCACAAAATACTACTGCAATAAGTGTCAAGACATGGGTAGTAAAACAGCTTGTAAAAGATTAGAAGGGATGAAGCTTTGGAATCCAAACCCCAACATTTGATGTGTCAGTGAACTGTTTCCATTAGTAATAAAATGGAGGGGGTTGCCCACATAGTTCAGGAAGAAATCCTACAACAAATAGCATCCATCTCAGGCCTGTTTAGTGGTGAGAATATATCACTTCTGCTTGTATTTCAGAAAATCAACCTATTTTCAAGCTGGCTTCAGAGATCTTATTTTTTTTAAAGAAGAAGAAAGAAAGAAAAATGAAAAAAAAGGGCAAAATCAAATGTCGTGTTTCTGCATTTTGTTTTTTTTTGTTTGTTTGTTCATTTTTGTCTTTTGTAAAGCAAAAGAGATGTTAAGTTATTCTGTAAAAGAAGTCACAACTTGCACTCCCGCATGCACACACATACACACATACACACCTTCACATCTTGAGTTCCTACTAGGAAGTTGCTGGCTTGGTAATCTTTGTAGTATAGCACAACAATGCTCCACAATGGTACAAATGTTTTAAGTATTCACTAAACATGAAATGAATTTATGTTCTCAGTGAAAAATGAATATTCACACAGAGAAGGATTGGTGATATTGACAGGTCTAGATCTTCCCAGTTCTACCACAAAAAATGTGGGGCCATGCCCCTTATTCAGTCCCACCAACTAACCATGCATTGCTATACTACTATTGAAGCTTTAAAATGACCCCTGACTAGTGATTTTTTAATTTTTTAAGAGACTTTTCCTTATCTTTATGTTGCATAGTCTCATTTTGCCTATATACTTATAACAGCTGTGTCCTTTGTTTTCAGTAATCAATAAGAGATTTATTGGCATGTGGCTTACTTGAGTTTCACCTCGAGATGGGAAGATACAGTGCTCTCCTAGCAGCCCTGGTTAACTCTGACCTGAGTTCAAGAATTGGTTAAGATGTAGATCTGTGAAATAATTCTACAAAACTCACACACTTCCTTACTCTTTGCCCTCAGATCCAGTTATCAAATTTCCAAACACTAATATTCCACCCCAGCAAATAGCCAATACATTTTCAGAGCATTTTGTCTACATAATAAGTCTAGATTCTGTATTATTTGGAAATCGTTTGAAATAATAGTAATAGAAATGATACAAAGATTAGGAACAGGAATATTGAAGGAAGTAGATGTGAATAGCAGAATGGGAGTAAATATTTTTTGTCATATAGCTCTGAAAAAACAAAACTGAGCCAATGACACGTAGGCAATGGATCTGCCCTCCCACTGAGAAGAAAGAAGGCTGAGATTTTGTAAAAAAGGTTGAATCCATTTATTTAATTGAGTCACAAATTTTATCACATCCTGCTATGGATCAGGCCTTTGTTAAACAATGTGGGTAAATAAATGAAAGAGAACTTCAAAATCTCTAACTGCATGGGTAATTCTAACAGGTACTGAAATGAGAAACTAAACATTAACTAATTCCACAAATGTAAATGCTGACAGTTTCAGACTAAAGTGTCTAGATCTACTCTGACATAAAGCCATCATATCATGGACAGATCTAACCAAGAGTGTATGTTGAGGACGGGGTAGGGGTGGCTGCTTTGTGTCCACATGAGGTCTCCTTGAGTACCATTCTGAACACAGGGACACAGTTACTACACATTATTATTTCGTGAATCCTCATTACCTTGCTTCTCCTAAATTGTAGAATAGAGAAAAGAAGTTATCTTAAAAAATGTGTAAGATATTTAAAAACAGCTGTATTGGATATGTGTCATATACTCCCTTTTGCCAAGTATAGCCCTGGCTACTTTCTAGGCAGTCTGGAAATTTTAACATTGAGGGATTCCTCACAGCCTTTTATTGACTGGGGTAATATCACAATTATGTTTTGAATAGTAGTGTGCACTTCAGAACTCCAAAGTATTCCAAGTGTTTATCTCTGAGGAAATTAGATAAGGGCATCGATGAGATGAAGATTAGGTCAGGTAGAAAGCCTAAAATACAATGACAGTAGTTAAAAAATCAATGACAGTAGTTAAAAAAAATTATTTCTGTTTATGTTGAGGCTCTGAATAGATGATGATTTCCATGTTTAAAGGGAATTGTGTTACCAGGGAAGCTGAGGCTTGCCATTGGAAAGCTTCATTTCAGTACCCATTATAAGGGAACAGAATCTGGGGATGTTTGCATCATTTTAGTGGTGTTTATACCCTGCCTAGAGAAGCCCATGACTGCTGGTGCAAAGGATCAGGGTTGAAGCTGAACTGCATTTGTATTCATTGTCAAGCAGATTCTGGGGAGATGACATGTATTATGTTTACTTGACAGGACTTTTTGTAATAAAATGCTCTTTAGCAGGCAGTTTCCACTTCAGAAATCATGTTAAAAAGAAGTCTTCTTGTGTTATGTTTGAGAAAAAAAAAATAGTAACCTGAAATAGTATAGATAGTATTAAAGGTTCCCAAAAAGAGAATGAATTTCATACCTTCTACTTAGGACTTAGTGAGTTTCAGCTTCTGCATGTGTAAAATGGAGACAATGCGTGCCCTGCTAGGAGTCTCATCTCTCTCTCTTTCTCTCTCTCTGGTATCTTAATATCTCTTCATAAAACAGTCATGATAATAATAGCTGATCTTTATTGAGCGCTTACTACATGCAAAGAAGCTTTTATGTTTTATGTGTTAACTATTTTAATTCTTATAACAATCCTATGAGATTCATACTGTAATAATCCACATTTTACTGATTAGAAAACCAAGGCACAGAGAGGTAGGTAACTTGCCCAAACTTAAATATCGAATTGGTGAGGAGCAAAAGCTGTCCCTCAAACCCAGACCATCTGGTTCCAGATTTATGTGTTCTTAAATCCCAGGTTATCCTGATTCAGATCTTTAAAACTTTGTGTTTGGATCTGGGTCTGTCAAAAATGTTTTTCTTGCATCCTTCCCTAAAGTATTTCTAGTCATATTTCAAGTTTCTCTACAAGTTATAATTTGATGTGGGAAAAAAAGTCAAAGAAACCATTACATGCCCTAACTGCCTACAGCCCACTGACAAGTCCTTGAAACAGGTAGAGTGATCTTCCTCTAGAAGCTCAGCTGCCTTGATGTTGACACTTTGCTGAAGACAAAACACAATCTTAGCTTAACATTATTGTGAGCCCCCCGAATCCTATAAGCCTATTTTAACATATAAAAATTCCTTTGGAACTTCATTTATCCCTACCCCCACCCAAGGTACATGTTAGCAGTCATCCCTCAAGCATATGGCCCACTGATACATATCTGAAAGTTCTTTTGACTATGGTTTTTATTAGACAATAATGAATGCTCTTTTCCTTACAATGCTTTTTCCTAACAACAATGAATGCTCTTTACTTTTATTGGACTATAATGAATGCTCTTTTCCTACGCTCAATAGCTAGCGCTTTTGAGGTCCTGGAAGACTTGCTTGCAAAATTCCTTAGAGACTTCTGCTATCCCTAACTCCCTCTCAACTTGAAAGTATATAATTAGTCACTCCTCATGATCCCAGTGCACCTCTATCTGCCCACAGGTCTTGTCCCCATGCTTTAACAAAACCACCTTTTTGCATCAAAGACACCTCAAGAATTCTTTCTTGACCATTGGCTCTTAACCCCAACATTTCCATATCATAATTGTTGAAAACTGACCTCCATGTTTTGCTATAACACCAAGATAGAGCTTGGGATAAAAAGGAATAATAACTTTATTGCTTTGCCAGGCAAAGGAGGCTGCAGCAGGCTATGGCCTTAAAAAAGTAAGACAACCCCCCCACCCCCACCCCCACACACACACACTGTGGAGGAAGAGGCTTGGGGGGGTGGGCAGGTTAGGGAAATACAGGATCTAGCCAGTTTTCACAGGAATTTTGTGTGTACAAAAAGCTAAGAAGAGAGAAGGGGAGATGTATGGAAGAGAGGATAAAGATATTTTTAAATTAAGCTTTGCTGAAGCATTAGTGCAGCCATTTTGAGTTTTGTTTAACATATTGCTGTTAAGCAGTTTCATAATTTCTTTCAGAACTATTTCACTCAATTCTCCCACTTCAGACTTCTCTGTGCTACCATGGGGATCAGTGTTAACAACTTGAATCACACTATAATTCAACTTTGTTTTCCTCCTTTTCCGTTTTTCCCAACTATTCTGAAAACCTTAGGGGCAAAGACATTATAATTTCTGAATATATTTTCCCTATAGGTAAATGGTAATATGCAGACATAATATGAAACAGTTTGGATTATGCTTCATGAATCATAAAGTACCCATGCAAATGTTACATACAATGATTTATCATTAACAAGGCACTCGGAAAAGTGTTCTCTATGTTGAAAAGAAAATAGGGAAAACCATAAAAGGAGAGTAGTTCAACAGTGCAAGCACTACTAATTTATGCCTCTGATGAAATTGAAAACATTAACTTTACTGAATAGCAGATATTAAAGGAAGAGATTTTCTGTTAGTGAATGTCATGATGTACTATACCAGATGCTGATAAAAAACGGCAGTGCGGCCTACATTATATACTCAGCTGAATAGCTGAATAAGAAGGTAAGAAAAGGCTAGCTGCATCGGTACCCTCATATATGCAGTGAAGTTAAAGATCTCGGTTCTCGGGAGATTCCTCAGTGAGAATGAAGTTCAGGATGCCAAAAAGGATTGGCAAGGCTCTCCTTCCAAACATCTTTGTTTAAAGTGGGAACCTGAGTAGTGTCTGAAAACTTAGAAGAGAGGAAATAATTGGTTTCCAGAAGCAGAGCCATCTTCTCATTATAGATTTGTCACCTTGACAAGGTTATAGTACAGTTCCTAATCTTTCCAAGGTGGATAACAACATCTACCTCACTGGACTCTTTTGGAGATTCCAAGGTGATTGTGTATGTCAAGTTGTACATCAGCACATTTGTAATAGGCTTTTGATAAATTTCAACTTTATCTAACTCCAAACCGTTGTTTTCCTCCTATGTTTAGTGACCTACACTAATTAGTATACCATGTAATTTTAACATTTTAGCTTTAAATGATCATAAATAAAGGCCTAGTTTAAATTGGAGTTTCCTTTGAAACTGCACTTTACTAATCCTATTCATACAGATACACTAAATGCAATCAATTATGATGGTTACCTAAGTTAAAGTTTTAATTGCTCTCAGTAAGTATATTAAATCTATAGTGGTTTCACTTTAATTCCTTAGTAATCAATAATTAGCACATTGCCCAAGAACAATAGAAATTAACCATTCACTGTTAAACATAACATACTGATTCCTAAGAAATTCTATGACTGAAAATCAGATAAAACACAGTACTAAAGAAATTAAACAGACTGAGGAGAGTAGAGATTACTTTATAGTAAATTTCATTTCAATTTTTAAAGGATATTTGAATTTTTATATAGTATAAACATTAGGCTTAAATGTAATTCAGCATTTATATTGATAGCAGTCCTGGTTACTTATAAAAAATATGGATTAGATAGCATGTCTGAAGTGATGCATACTACAGTTTAACCAAGGCTTAAGGACTAGTTGTGGAGGGAGGAAGTTGAGAATTATAAATCAGGATTTTTAATATTCACTCACTTTCACATGCATCAGCATAGATACGCAGGGTATATATTATTTTTCCCACTTTTATAGATGAAGACATAGGTTCAGAGAATAATTAAGGCCCTAGGCCAAATGACACAAAGATAAAGAGTTATGAAACTTTAGAGACAGTATTCATAATAACAGTGTCTATGAAGTGCCGGACACTGTCCTACATATTCAAGATATAAAAGTTAGTAAGACAAAGTTCATGGTTTCACAGGTTTTTTTTAAAATATATAAAGATTTTATTTATTTATTCGACAGACAGAGATCTGTAGGCAGAGAGGCAGGCAGAGAGAGAGAGGAGGAAACAGGCTCCCCTCTGAGCAGAGAGCCCAGTGCGGGGCTCCATCCCAGGACCCTGAGATCGTGACCTAAGCGGAAGACAGAGGCTTAACCCACTGAGCCACCCAGGCTCCCCAGGTTTTTTTGTTTTTTGTTTTGTTTTGTTTGCTGGGGGGAAAAGGAGCAATAAAGTAGTCAGCAGATGAGTAACTAGCATGCCTTTAGAATGATGAGTACTATAATATAAGTAAAGCCAGAGAGAAGATAGATAGATCATGATGAAGAAAGTACTTATATTTTAAGTAGTTTAGCTATAAAAAGCTTTTCTGAAATGTGAAATTTGAGCATTATCCAAAGGATGTGATGTAGTAAGTTATGAGAAGCCCTGAGTGCAGGTGTTCTTAAGTTGAGAACTTGGTAGAAATGAACTTGACATGCTCTAAGAATTTAAAGACCAGTGTGGTGGGACAAGAGTGAGCAAGGGGAGAAATGATAGGAATTGACATCAGTGGAAGAGGCAGCGGCCAAATTATATGTGGCCTTGCAGGAACTTTGAATAATTTGAGGGAGGAGATGAAATGATTTTTGTTTTTAAAGGATGAAAGCATTATTGGATATCACAATTCCTTGATATCTCTTAGTTTTCAGTAATTCTTACATTGATCATTATATAATTTCCGGTCCCTAAAAGAAAGAGATGACTCCCCCACCAAACAACCACCACCACCACAACAGGTGTTTAATTAGTGGAGGATTTACAGAGGTTTAAATAGAGTCAAGAGGAAAAAAAGCAGAGCATAGTAAACCTTTATCTGTTCTTCGACAGGTTCTTGGTGATTTTGTCTTTTTCTGCATGATATAGATTTTCATTAACTAATACTTCGCTCCCACAGAACGATTTCTCTTTTGTAAACAAACAATATCAAGCACCTGGGCCTATATAGTGACTCTTTTCTTTGCCTCTTGGTTTAATGGCCTGAGAAGTCCCACATAAAATTGAGAATGTTCCATGGCTATATCCCTGCATTGAGTCATTCTTCCATTTGGGTTCAAGGCTTCTAGACTTCCTGAACCAAAGGATAAAGGAATAGAATGTGGAAATTTCTCAGTGGAGTGATTAGATAGTACAGGGCCAAGAGCCACTTTTATTTCTACCTTTTAATTCCTGGATACATAGTAATATAGTTATAAGGTAGAATTCACCTTATATTATTCACTCGTCTAGAACATAAATTACATCCATCAAATCATAACCAGGTGTTTGCAGGGTATTTCCTCCAACCTGTTATTCTTAAGCTTTCAACAGGCTATTCCATGGATCTATCAAAACAGCTTTTTCCAGATGGATTGAGATAGCAAAGCTAATACAGCCCATAATGCTTAAACCAATACTTTAAGCCTAAAGTGAGTGCATATGGACAAATTAAAAAAAAAAAAATCCATACATGTGTTTCATGATCCTTTTGATTTCAGTTGGCAAGATCTTGTAATTCTTCTGTTCTGTAGTTTCTCTTGCACCAGCCCTTGTTTTTCTGTGCCAGCTCTGCTGGCATCTAGCTCTTGGTATGGGCTTAGACTTGGTCATGAGGGAAGGTAGGAGTATATTCCTTTCAGCAAAGAAGTTTAGTAGGATTTAGATGTTCAGAGTCCTTTTCCTTGACTGTGTCAGATCAAACGTTTCCATGCTGTATCTTAGAGTCCCAGTCTTTCCCCTACACTATAAGAAAATTAGACAGATTGAACATTTACTTGATTTGACGACTTTACACCCCTTATATTCAGACCCAGCAAATGTTCCACAATCGTTGAAACTGGTAGTCTTTTTCTCCTGTGCTGAATTAGGCATTAAAGTCATTTACTTTGTCCATTCCTCTGTAGCCCCTATTTTTGCTGTAAGCAGCACCCTAAGTGAGTTTTTCTTTATTATTTGATGTCGCACTAAATTGTCTAAGATACTCTCCCATATCTTCTCCATTTGTACCACTTTCCAGTACCATTGTCACTGTAATGTTCTAATCACAATGCCATCGCAAGACATATTACTGGAGTCCCATATTCCCATTTTGATAATCTGTCTTTTGGGTCCACCTGGTATCAATGTATAAAGTTCCCAGCAGGAAAATAAGTGTAGGTTAAAAAGGGCTAATAGGGGTGCCTGGGTGGCTCATTGGGTTACGCCTCTGTCTTCCGCTCAGGTCATGATCCCAGGGTCCTGGGATGGAGCCCCACATTGGGCTCTCTGCTCAGCAGGGAGCCTGCCCCCACCCCCACCCGCCCCTGCCTGCCTCTCTGCCTACTTGTGATCTCCATCTGTCAAGTAAATAAATAAAATCTTAAAAAAAAAAAAAAAGGCTAATCAATACAGCTTAATAGAAGGGCTATTATGAGAATGTGGACAGAGTTAAAGAAAACCAGTAAGGGTTGATGAAGCAACCTGAGGCTACCAGCAGAGCTAAGCAACCACTCTTGGTAATGTAATTAACCACGTTTGGTTTTAAAAGGGACAAACGGTGGTGAGAGCTATTACCAGAACCTGAGAGCAATCTGGCTGTAAAGAACTATCAGTCAAGAGATTTGATTTTTTTAAAGATTTTTATTTATTTATTTTAGAGGGAGAAGGGGAGGGCAGAGTGAGAGGGAGAGATGCAGACTCTCCGCTGAACAGGAGCCCGACTTGGGGCTGATCTCACAACCCTGAGATCACCACCTGAGTCGAAACAAGTCAGCCGCTTAACTGACTGAGCCATCCTGGTACCCCAAGAAATAAGATTTTTAATAGAGGAAATCATTCTTTGCCAGCCTAGAGTCCAGAAAGCAAAGAACCTCTCTTTTTATCCCATTCTCTGGTCTCTAACTGGTACTTATCATTGGTCAAAATCAAATAGAAATTAGAGAACAACCATAAAAACAACACTTCTAGGGATGCCTGGGTGGCTCAGTGGCTTAAAGCTTTTGCCTTTGGCCCCGGTCATGATCCCAGGGTCCTGGGATCGAGCCCCACATCGGGCTCTCTGCTCAGCAGGGAGCCTGCTTCCTCCTCTCTCTCTGCCTCCCTCTCTGCCTACTTGTGATCTCTATCTGTCAAATAAATAAATAAAATAAAATAAATAACACTTCTAGAACACTTTTGGTAGAGGAAGGTTGGAGAGTATGAAAAATGGATCTGGAGCTTACAAAATATGCATAGCATAGCCATGCTTCCCTTCTGTGCATAATATCTAGCAATGTTCACAAAAAGAATAAATTGCCCTTAGATGTGAAGCTTCAGCTACTGAGGACCAGGCTAAATAATTCTCAATTAATCTCAAACTTTAAAATTTTAGATGTCTCCGATTCACATACATCCTGTGAGAGCTATTCTGCAGTGAGAGAAGTAAACTTTAGAGTCATTTTTCAGGGACTGTGTTTTGTTATTGATCAGGCTAGATGGACATTAAAATTACATCAATTTACTGAAATTGCTGTCACTTTGGTAGCTCTTATATAGACTGCAATTTGAAATCAGCTGACAAGACAGTGCTCCACAGAATCCCTTACTTTGCCAGTCTATTTTCATGCTATCTGTAATAGAATAGAATAGAAATAAAAAGAACAGCATTTGAGCATAATTCACTTTGGGAAATACACTTTTACCTATTAAATTATTATTACCAGGTTGGAAAATTAAATATGTTTTTCATAGGCATTCCCAAGAAAGTGTCTATAATTTAGTAAGGTGATAAAAATAATTCAATATGATTTATTCAGTAGCTGTTGTATGTCTAATACTATTGAAGGTTGGCTTAAAAAACTATGACTTTTTTATATATTTCCTTTAGAAGGTTAATTAACTGACACCGTCACACACAAGATATAGATACAGTAACTCATACTGCTGATGTGGGGGCACTAGATATCAAAATTCAACTTTTTTTTTCATTTTTATTAAGTTTTGTTTTTATTCCAGTGTAGTTAATGTACAGATTATATTAATCTCATGGGAAACAATATAGTGTCTCAACAATTCTGTACATTACTCAGGGTTCATCATGATAAATGTACTCTTTAATCTACAGCATCTATTTTGCCCATTCCCCACTCACCTCTGCTCTGATAATCATCAGTTTATTCTCCATAGTTAAGATTTTGTTTCTTGGTTTCTCTCTCTTTTTTCATTTTTCCTTTGTTCAATTTTTTTTTGTTTCTTAAATTATACATGAGTGAAATCATGTGCTATTTGTCTGCCTATGACTGACCTATTTTGCTTAGCATTATACTCTCTAGCTCCATCCATGTTGTTGCAAATGGCAAGATTTAATTCTTTTGAATGATATACAGTGAAATATTGGATATTATTGGAGACATATAGACAGATAGATAGATACACATACATATATATCACCTCTTCTTCATCCCTTCATCTATTGATGGACACTTGGGCTGCTTCCATAATTTGGCTACTGTAAATAATGCTGCTTAAACATAGGGGTGTGTATATTCCTTTGAATTAATGTGGGTTTTTTTTTTTTAATTTTTTTTGGTAAATACCCAGTAGTGTGAGTCTTAGATCATAGGGTAGTTCTATTTTTAACTGGTTTGAGGAATTTCCATACCATTGTCTACCATGGCTGTACCAGTTTGCATAGTCACCCACAGTGCAAGAGTGTTCATTAATCTTCACATCCTCACCAACATTTGTTGTTTCTTGTGTTTTTGATTTTGACCATTCTGACAGGTGTGAGGTGATAGCTCATTGTGGTGTTGATTTACATTTCCCTGATGATGAGTGATATGCATCTTTTCATGTGTCTATTGACCATCTATTTGTCTTCTTTGGAGAATTGTCTGTTCATGTCTTCTGCCCATTATTTAACTGGGTTACAGTTTTTTGGATGTTGAGTTACATAAATTCTTTTTATATTTTGGATACTGAACCTTTATCAGTATGCCATTTGCAAATATCTTCTCACATTCCAGATTCCCTTTTAGTTTTTTTGATTGTTTTCTTTGCTGTGCTGAAGCTTTTTTATTTTAGCAAGGTTTATTTTTGCTTTTATTTTACTTGCCACAGGAGATTATATCTATCTTTCTCTTGTTGATGTGATATATCACGTTGATTGTTTTGTGAATGTTGAACCATCTCGCATCCTGGAAATAAATCCCCTTTGATCATGATGAATGATTATTTAATGTGCTGTTGAATTTGATTTGGTAGTATTTTGTTGAGGGTTTTTGAATCTATGTTCATCAGAGAAATTGGCCTGTAGTTCTCTTTTTTTGTGGCATCTTTGTCTGGTGTTGGTATCAGGGAAATGCAGGCATTGTAGAATGAATTTGGAAGTCTTTCTTGCTCTTCTACTTTTTGGAAAAATTTGAGTAACTCTTCTTTAATGCTTGGTAGAATTCACTTGTAAAGCCATCTGGTCCTGGAGTTTTGTTTGTTGGGAGTTTTTTGATTACTGATTCAATATCATTGCTAGTAATTGAGCTACTTAAATTTTCTGTTTCTTCTTGGTTAAATTTTGGAAGGTTAAATGTGTCTATGAATTTATTCATTTCTTCTAGATTGTCCAATTTGTTGGCATATAGTTTTTAATAGTATTTTCTTAGAATTCTTTGTATTTCTTTGGTGTCGGTTGTTATTTCTTCTCTTCCATTTCTGATTTTGTTTATTTTAATCTTTTTTTAAATGAGTCTGGCTAAAGGCTTATCAATTTTGTTGATTTTTTTTAATAGAAAAACTAGCTTCTCGTTTCATTGATCTGTTCTATTGCGTTTTTTTATTTCTTATTTATTTTTGCTCTTATCTTTCTTATTTCCTTCCTTCTACTGGTTTCAGGTTTTGTTTATTGTTCCTTTTCTAGCTCCCAGTTTAGATTTGTTGAGATTTTTCTTGCTTCTGAAGTAGGCCTTTATTGCTATAAACTTCCCTCTTAGAACTGCTTTTGCTGCATTCCAAAGGATTTGGACTGTTGTGTTTTCATTTGCATTTGTTTCCATGCACTTTTTAAATTTTCTGGTTGACCCATTCATTGTTTTGTAGCATGTTATTTAACCGCCAATGTATTTATAGTCTTCCCACATCTTTTTCTTATGGTTGGCTTCTAGTTCCGTAGTATTGTGGTCAGAAAACATGCATGGTATGATTTCATTCTCTTTGAATTTGTTGAAGTTTGTTTTGTGGGCTAATATGTGATATATTCTGGAAAATGTTCTTGTGTACTTGAAAGGAATGTGTATTCTGCTGTTTTAAGGTGGAATGTTCTGAATATATCTGTTAAATCCATCTGTTCCAGTATGTCATTCAAAGCCATTGTTTCCTTGTTGATTTTCTGTTTAGATGATCTGTCCATTGATGTAAGTGGGGTGTTAAAATTCCCTAATATTATTGTACTATTATCAATTAGTTTCTTTATGTTTGTATTTGGGTACTCTTGTGTTGAGTGCATAAATATTTACAATTATATTTTCTTGTTAGAGTGCCCCCTTTGTTATTATGTAGTGTTCTTCTTTGTCTCTTGTTATAGTCTTTGTTTTAAAATCTGTTTTGTCTGTAAGTATTGCTACCCAGGCTTTCTTTACACATCTGCTTGTTTGTAAATGCTTCTCCATCCCTTCACTTTCAGTCTGCATGTTTCTGGTTCTGAAGTGTGTCTCTTGTAGTTAGCATATAGATGGGTCTTGTTTTTAATCATTCCATCACCCTATTTCTTTTGATTGGAGTGTTTTAGTCCATTTACATTCAAAAGAGTATTTATAGGTATTTATTGTCATTTGTTACTGGTTTTATGTTGTTTTTATAGTTTTTTTCTGTTTTCTTCTTTAGCTGTCTCCTCTCACAATTAGTTAGCTTTCTTTAGTGATATACTTGGACTCCTTTATTTATTTGTATATTTATTCATTTTTTAATTTAGGCTTATCTATCACCGGTTTTTGATTGGTAGATATTAATCAGTGTGCATATAACATCTCTAGATAGCGGTGTATATTAAGTTGTTGATCGCTTAAGTTTGAATCCATTCTATACTCTTTTTCCCATGTTTTAGGTATAGTTGTCATATATTACATTCTTTTATTTTGTGAGTCCCTTGACTGATTTTTACAGATATATTTATTTTAAATACTTCCATGCTTCCTACTTTCCTTAGTCTTGCTTGTGGTTTTCCATTTCCACTCAAAGAGTCCTCTTTAACATTTCTTATAGAGGTGGTTAGTAGTCATGAATTCCTTTAACTTTTGTTTGGGAAACTTTTTATCTCTCTTTCTATTCTGATTGATACCTTTGTCAGATTAGAGTATTCTTGGCTGGGGGCACCTGAGTGACTCAGTCTGTTAGACATCTGCCATCAGCTCAGGTCATGATCCCAGAGTTCTGGGATTGTGCCCTACATCATACTCCCTACCCAGCGGGGGTCTCCTTCTCCCTCTGGCTGTCCCTACCCCCACTTGCTCTCAAATAAATAAGTTAAAAAAATTTTTTTTTTTTAAGAGTGTTCTTGACTGCAGATTTTTTTTTTCCTTTTATCACTTTGAATATGTCTTGCCACTCTCTTCTGGTGTACAGAGTTTCTGCTGAAAAATTAGCTGATAGCTCTATGGGGTTTCCCTTGGATGTACCTCTTTTCTCTTACTACTTTTAAAGTTTTCTCTTTATCACTACTTCTTGCCATCTCAATTACTGTGTGTCTTGGTGTGTACCTCCTTAGGTTGAGTTTTTGGGGGGATATATGTGCCTTCTGGATCTGGATTTTTGTTTCTTTCCCCAAATGTGGGAATTTTTCAGCTGTTATTTCTCCAAACTAATTTTTGAACTTCCTTGCTCTCTGTTCTCCTTTTGGGATCCCTATACTGCAAATGTTATTACCCTTGTGGAGTCACAGTATTACCAAATTTATTCTCACTTTGTGTGTGTGTATGTACATACAGGTATATGTATACGTATATGTATATACGTATATGTATATATGTATACATATACCTGTACACAGACACACAGACACACACACACACACACACACACACACATATATATATATATATATATATATATATATATATATATATATTTTTTTTTTTTTTCCCCCTTGCCTGCTCAGCCTGATTACTTTCCATTACTCTGTCCTCAAGGTCACTGATTCAGTCTTGTGCTTCTTCTAGTCTGTTATTTATTCTATCTAGTATATTTTTAATTTTAATTATTTTGTTCTTGATCTCTGATTCGTTTTTTTTTTATCTAACTGTTAAGAGTTGCACTGATGTCTTCCACACTTTTCTCAAGTCCAGTGTTCATCTTTATGATCATTAATATAAATTCTCTATTAAACATTTTACTAATTTCCATTTCCCTTAGATCTCTTGCTGTGCTGTGATTTTGTCCTGTTCTTTCATTTAGGACATATTCCTCTGTCTCCTCATTTTTTCCAACTCTCTGTGTCTATTTCTCTGTGTTAGGAAAGACAGCTATGTCTCCCCCACTTGAAAGTAGTGGTCTTATGAAGAGGAGATACTGTAGTGCCCTATGTTCAATGTCCCTATTCACTGGAACCTGGAACTTCATGGATATCTCTATGTGTGATATGTGTGTGCTGCTGTTATAACTGAGCCACTTCTTCCTTCAGTTCACTCCGGTTGTCCAAACTTTGAGGCTCAATCATGACCGAAAATTTATTTGCCACTCTTATGCAGTCCAAAGTTAAAGAATCTGTACCAGTACCTGCATTTGATACCCACAACCTGACCACTAAAATAAAGTTTCAGGACCCAGAATAGGGCCTCAGATAAGCAGAACTACCTAGAAAATGTGGTTTTAACAAGTTAAAATTTCATCTGTAAGTTGCACAGGCCTCCCCAACCCTGTAAAATAGTATTTGGTTATATAATTGCCATGAAGGGAAAATAAAACACTCAGGATTTTGTGGAAAGATTAATAGTAAATAATAAATATGTCTAATTTCATCAGGCTATAAAACTTTATATATACATTTCTTTGGGTTTAGAGAGACTATGAAACCTAATATATATCACAAAACAAGATTAATATGATTATAGTATAAAATTATATTTCAGAAAAAAATAAACATTAGAAAATTTTATTTAGAATTGGAACTTTGTCTCATAGCTACAGGTAAAAAGATTTGGATACCCAAATAGTCAAAGTTAACATTCAAATAAGAATTGATTGAGCATTAAATATTTGCAATACACAAGGCTATCATTCTTTGGTATTACAGTGATTAAACTAACAACTACTATTTATTGAATGCCATGTACACTCAATTTTTAAAATATATGTTCATATCCCCTAAATAAGTTTTATTTCCCCCATGATATGTTGGTGAACAACTCAGATACTTCAGATAATTTGCTTTTGTTAACAAACCTAATAAACTAGACATGGTAACCAAGACTGTATAAAAAATCTCTGCCTTTATTTTATTATTCTTGGTGCCTGCCTTTTTTCCTTCAATACAGGGACAAAGGAAGCTATGTTTGTTACCCCCCCCAAAAAAAATAAATAAATAAAACTCCAAAGTACACTAGTTTTGAGAACAGAGCTGGATTGGAGCACAAAGATGAGACATAGCATGAAGATTTCTCATCCCTTCAAGATTCTTTGTGTACTCTATGAAGCCAAGTTTCCCCATCTAACACCACAGCTACTGTCTAAAAAGTTTGCAGATTCTGGGTGGTAATTGATTCCTATCAGGATTTTACTGAATGCCTTAGGAATTAACAGGATTAAAACAAATTAGAAGAAAACAAAACAAAACAAAAAAAGCTAACATTAATTGAGTTTTACAAAATGGCAGTGCCTCTTTGCAGAACTTTGTAAGTATTGTAACAATAACTGTGGAGTGAGTTCTATTATTAATCTATGTATTATAGATAACAAAACTGTGGCTTTTCAACATCACCTGCAAAATCTATGATTCAGGGGCACCTGGGTGGCTCAGTCATTGTTTGGCTTCGGCTCAAGTCGTGATCCCAGGGTTCTGGGATCGAGGCCTACATCAGGTTCGCTGCTCAGTGGGAACCCTGCTTCTCCCTCTCCCACTTCCCCTGCTTGTGTTCCCTCTCTTGCTGTGTCTCTCTCTGTCAAATAAATAAAATCTTTTAAAAATTTTAAACTATTATTCAAACACAGGTTATTACGTATTATGAAGGCTTAAATGATACTATATTAAAGTGTTAGATATAGAACACCCTATACTCTATCATTTAAACACCACTGTGTTTTGGGTATTTGATATTTCTGTCTCCAAAGACAGGCAGTGAGAAGTAGGGCTCCTGAGCCTCACTAGGCCTCCTTAATGAGGGTGAAAGGGAGGAGAAGAAAACCTTGAAGACATGATTCTCCACTCTGCCTTACTTCCCAGTACTCTTCTACCCCTCGCTCTTCCCTTTCACCCTCCTTTTTGGCCTCCAGGGTCCATAGAACTCAGGAGCCCTTTGTTTAGGCAGTGAGATTGAGCCCTACATTGGTGCTGATCTACCTGACCTTTGACCAGTGTGCCACTCCATGGGGAAAAATGGAATTTGGGGGAGTTGGCACCTCCTTTTGGGTTAGACTGGTTTATATTTTCATGATAAGTGATGAGAAACTTCACTGTTACTTTCATTTGGGTTCCTTGTTTTTAATCAGTTTTTAATCAGTTACTCTACCTGACAGCTCAGCTCTCTCACCTGCTCAGCTGAGTTCCTGACAGACAAGAGTGATCTGTTTATGTTTTTTAACTTTGTGAAAGATACTTTAAAATTGGACAAAACAGACTTTCCCTTCTGGTTATGGTATAGAAACTCACTAGAGACTTTCATTCTCATCCTTACAATCAAAACAAGACAGATATTCTTTAAAAAGTCATAGTTTGAAAAATATTAGAGAGCTGAAGTGGCCAGGGCCTCCCACAAGTGCAGATATAGCCACCTTCCAAAGGCAAGGATCAGAGCAAGAGAGCTGAGAGAAATCCATCAACGGTTCTTTGAGATGTCAGTTACCAGAGAAGTTTAGAGAAATCTCCCTCATCCAATCTCTTCTACTGAAAAATACAATTAAGAAAATGAGTAAGTAAATACACAAAAAGCAAAAAATTATTCTCATGACCTTTCTGTCAATTGACTTATTAAAAATATGAAAAGAACTCTTGAAAATTAATAATAAAAAGATAATTTAACAAAAATAAAGAAACCAGAAAAAAAACTTTCTTAAATAAAGGTTCACAAATGAAGATATATCAGTGGCCATAAACACAAGAAAAAAGGTTCTCAACATAAGCAGTCATCAAGGAACCACAAATTAAAACAACTATATATCACTTTAGAAGTAATAGAATAGCTAAAAATATAAAAGCCTAAGAATGCCACATGTTGATGTGGTATAGAACAAAACTGGAGGTTTCATATGTTTCTGTGGGGTAAAATTATAAAACCAAAATGGAGAAGTACTTGGCAGTTTCTTGTAAAGTTAATCATATACCTACGTAAGGACCATACTGTATGTAGGAGGATGAATTCTGAATAAGTCACAGAACATAGTTATCTGCTTCATGTCTGCCATTTAATATTACTTATACTAAGAAATACTATTTAGTTTTTCTGAAGCTCATTTCCTCATTTGTAAAGTAAATACTTTGAAGAGGTAGCTTTGAAGATCTTAAGAAACTTTCAAATACACATGCAATTCTATGTAATGAAGACATAGAATAGCATGCAGAATGCATGAGAAGTGGACTGTATCTTAAAGACCATAAAGAGATGATAGATTGAATAAGAATAAGAAGGCAAATCTAATGACAAATTCTATGGCCAGAACTGGAAACAGTGTTTAGGTAATAGAGTGACTAGTTTAAGATTACTCTATAGTGGATAGTTTACTAAATTGCTAAATTTTAGAGCTTTACAAGCCTAATGTGAACTCCCTCCCCTGCCTTTTATTCCTTTATTCTGACTCCAAGTTTTCTCGTTCATAAGCAGATGCCTGAAATATGAAAACAGAGGTACTTTTTTTTTTCATTTTTGTGTTGTTTTCAAAGATAAGAAGGGGATTCTATAGTGAAAGTATGAAGTATTTTATTTATTGGTTTTGAATAGGATCAGGAGAGAATTCAGAAAATAAATTTTAGAAGAGAAAGGAGAAAATGCACCCTATCTCAGTAGTTCTCCATTGTCTTCAGGATGGTGTGCCTTAGGACAGCACATGGCAGAAGCTAATTCCCATGTCAAAGGAAAGGAGCAGGAGAGGTCTTCAAAATTAAACCATCTGGAGTTCCCTGAGGCCTCCCTGCTTCCAGTTTCTACTAAGACCCATGTGTGTTCAATGTTTCCTTAGATTTCTACATTCTTTTATTAAATACCATCTGTTGGTTGGAGACCTTAGGGATTAGAACCACCTTAAACCTTGATATGCCTTACTGCAATGTTTGGATGGCTTCATTGGTTGACTTACTATTTTTTTCATTATATTTTTGGGAGCTTTTTTGGGCAGGAATAGTAATTTCATTACTAAACATGTATAATACTGCCAAATTATGCAATAATACACTTTATTATAAAAACTCTTCCCCTACCTGAGTGTAATTGACCTGCACTTTGAGGAATTTTGCAAGTTCAATCTGATAGAAAACTTTTTTTTTTTTTTTTTTTGTCTGTGAGTTGTGTGTGAAAATTAAGGTAGATTAAAAAATTAAAAATCTATCTTGGGCAATGTAGTTGCATCAAAATGCAAATCAAATTTTGATTTGAAAGTTTGTGCAAAAGGGAATAGGGAGAACTACATTTGGTATGATGTTTTTTCCAAGACAAGCAATTCTAGTCTTATGTGTTTCTGAAATAATTTGGAAAATTTGGAGAATGCATTTTTTTTTTCAAGATTTCTTATTTGAAGTAATTTACACGTTCTCATAAGAGCAGTTATAATGAATTGGGGTGTGTTTTTGAGTTGGGTCTCTCCTCTTTGGGCCAACTGTGAGGAAATTGTGAGACGTTGCCCTTAATGTTCTTAACAGACCCATTTTTATTAGAGAAATTCTACAAAGAAATGTTTTAATTATGTCAAAGATCTTAACAAGAGTTCTTAGAAAATCACACTTAATTCCATATTTACTCTAAAGCTATTTCTCATTTTGAAAATTTTTGTTGGCTTCAGAAAATCACTTTGGCTCTTCATCATTTACTCTAGACTCTTCTAGAAATGGAACTGGTTGGGGGATTTTTTTTCCCCTTTAATTTGTCTTTCTCCTAATAATCTGTCAATGCAGCTGAAAGAAGACAATTGGAATTTGCAACACTCTATCTAGAAATTGCTTTGGCTAACTGTGTATGTTCACTAAATAGTTTTTCTATCTTCTAAGTTAACAACTTCTAACAGCAATCTCTCACTGTTCTTCATGCCTCCACTAACAGTCTTATCTTCTTTACAGTCCCCCAACTCTAAGTAAAGTCATTGCCAAATGTTTTAGGTTTTAGTTATGGTAGTACCCCACACCTGGAATTGATTTTTGATTCAGTTATCTATTGCTCTGAAGAAAAAAAAAAAAAAAAAAAGCCCACCAAAAACAAATGGACCTAAAAAAAAAGGGTTTTTTTTTTTTTAGCTTTTTTTTTTTTTTTTTTTTTTTTTTTTTTTTATTGCCAGCCTAGTCAGTTGTTTGGTTTTCTCCAGGGATTACTTCTGAAGTTTCAAATATTTGATAGTTCACTGGAGTTGGAGGATCCAGTATGACTTACTTCATATGCATTTGTTTATACAAGTTGTAGGCTATGCTGCCTTGGTGTTTCTCTGTGTGATCTCTCTTCCTCTCAGTTGGCTAAACTCGGCATCTTGACAGGAAGGTGGTTTCCAGATTTCAGGAGATGTAGTGTATGATGTGTTCAAACCTAGTCTCAGAAACACATAGGTTGTTACTTCTGTTTCATTATATGGCTCAAAGTAATTCATAATGCTATTCCACATTCAAAAGGTGAAGAAAAAACACATTAACATTACAAAGAAGTGTGGGCAAGCCAAGTTATGTTTATTTGGGGTCATTGTTACAGATATCTAACACATCATTAAAATTTTCATTCTATAAATTTTTCTTCTGGTTACAGTGAACCTCTTTAAATTTTAAGATCTTTGCTACCAATCTGCTGGGATCACTCAGTCTTCTTTCATACCTGATGACCAAGGTTGCTAATTCTAAAGTTCTGTTAACCTAACTATATTCTGTCCTTGCATTTCCATCTTAATATTAATGGTCAATAGGTCAAGGTCAAGAAGGGTACTCCAAACAGCATGTTTTCCTAGAGGTACAGTAAACTCTGTTTCTTTTTAAAAGACTTATTTGTACAGCTTAAACTATGAGATATTATTATATTCTTGCTAGCATATTTTCTGACAAGAAAACTATAATCCGTCAGATCTTTACTCCTCCCTTTCAGCTCCCCGGCAAATATTTGACTGCTTTTTTTTTTTTTTTAAGATTTTGTTTAATTATTTGATAGCTCAAGTAGGCAGAGAGGCAGGCAAAGTGAGAGAGAGGAGAAAGCAGGCTCCCCGGCAAGCAGAGAGCCCGATACCAGGCTCCATCCCAGGACCCCGGGACCATGACCTGAGCCAAAGGCAGAGGCTTTAACCCACTGAGCCACCCAAGCACCCCTTGATTGCTTTTTTAAAATGGTTCCTGTATTTTAATGTGACTTGTTGCATGCATGTGTGTGTGCACATTTGTGTGCATGTGTGCTTTGCTTTTTTCCCCCTTAGCTTCTTGGATCTGTTGTTTTTATAGTTTTCATGAGATTTGGAAAAATTCATTCATCATTCTTTTAATTCCCTCTTTAATACCCCCTCCCCCTCACTACTCATCTCTTCTTCAGGACTCTAATTATACATTCATTAAATTGTTATTAAAATTTTCAGTTACCTCTGGAATTTGTTATATACCTTTAAATAATGTGTATTCGTCTGTATATTGAGCTTTTGGGGGAATCAGTTTCGCCTTTTCAAGTCCTATTTTTGTGCTTGACTAAAATGATTCAGAGAAGGCTTCATTCCAGCGATAGGTCATCCCTATTACAGAATGTAGTATATCTGGAGGCACTGGTGAATGCTAAAGGAATTCTCCAAGTGCTCTCTATTCTGATTGTACAGAGTAAGAACAACTTCCCAACCTCTATGAGCTTTTAGAGTAGATTAGCCCAGCTTTGTGAAGATGCACTGTGTGCTTTCAGAGTCTTAGACCAGTGAGTGACTCGGGACACCTCTCTAGAGTTCTGCCTTGCAAATTCTCACCACTTCATCCTTCCTGCACTCTGATCACCCTCTCCTCAGCTCAGAGAAACCGCTGTGCTGAGAAAAATGCCTCCAGGCAGAAATCTCAGTCAGCGTCACAGCGGTTGTTTTTTAGATTTCTGTTTCCAGTTGTTTGCAGCATGAGGATAATCTGCCCATTATGCTACCTGTTCAAAAGCAGAAGACCCCCCCAGTAATAACATCATTAATGTTTTTTCTTTACACAAGTCTGAGAAGGTTGAAAATACATTGTTCGTTATCATTGCCATCATTTTCTCCAGGCCATTTTCATTTCAAGAAATAATTTTAAATATTCTTAGCTTAATTTTAGAAGTTTATTTAACAATTTATTTCATCAATTTCAGGATACACTTTGCTGGTAATTACAATTAATGACATACAGACTTTAATCCCCTAACATATTTTATTTATCTTATTTTATCATTATTATTTTATTTATTTATTTATCTATTTATTTGACAGAGAGAGATCACAAGTAAGCAGAGAGGCAGGCAAAGAGAGAGAGAGGAAGAAGTAGGCTCCCCTGAGCAGAGAGCCCAATGTGGTACTCGATCCCAGGACCCTGAGATCATGACCTGAACTAAAGGCAGAGGCTTAACTCACTGAGCCACCAGGTGCCCATATTTGTTTGTTTGTTGCTTTTTTAAGTAGGCTCTGTGCTGGATGTGGAGCCCAGCATGGGGCTTGAACTCACAACCCTGAGATCAAGATCTGGGTTGAGATCAAGAGTCAGATGCCCAAACGACGGAGCCACCCAGACTCCCCTTCAACATATTTTAAATATGATTATGATAAAAATGTTGAATGTTTTTACTTGATGATAAATATTTATATTCCTTCTTCAATTATGTGGTTCTTCAATAGTCTTTTGAGAATACTATAGCTTTTATTATCTAGCTTGATAGTAAACCATGAGTAGACAAATAGATATTGAAATTAAATATGACTATTCTCCTATCCTTCCCTCTCCCTCTCCCCAATATTCTTTCTCTATGTCAAAGCACAAATTATTAAGGTTTTTATATTTGTGTGTAATGTATATTTAAACATGATTGACAATGTATTGTATAGCTATAGTTTTTTGGAAAAGTCGGTCTTTTAGGAATTCTTTTTCAGATCTTCAGTAAATTTTTTCTTTAAATTTCAACAACAACAGAAAACACTATTTTTCTCCTTGTAAACTCTTCAAAAGTACAGGCTAGGTTTCACACTGGGCTTTCGGTATGCATAGAATGTGATAGTGAATCACTGTTTACATTTGGGAAGCTTGCTTAATTACCCAGCAACTACTGGCCAAGTCTATATATGGCTCTTTTAACATTTAGCCCCACATATTCTGTCCCCTGTTAACATTGGACTGTTAATGTAAGCTGTAACTTTCATGTTTCAGCTCTGGATTCATTTTGTCCTCTCAGCTTAGATGTCCAAAAAAGTGAATTACATTTCTAGAAGATATCCACTTGCAAAAGAAACTAGTTAAAATTTTCTTTCTTCCCTAATAATGCTCCTTCCCAATCACCAACTACAATTTTCCAGGACATGTTACTAATATCTTAATTAGCTGAGGCAGATTATCTACAAGGTTTGGGTTTACTGTGTGCATTTCTTTTAGTATCTGTAAAACACCACTTGTGAGTGAAAAATGTAGTGAGTTGTGCAATGTTTTCCCTTTTATTTATTTACTTATAGTTTGTTTTTTTACAAATACCTTATAAATGCTATATAGTTAATTATTTCACAAGCAATACTGTGATGTATTTTTTTCTCCCTTTCTCTTGAAAAGAAGAAACATGGAAATCTCTGTCATCACTACTACTGCTAATAATTATTATAGCTAACATTTCTCTTACTTGCAAAGTACTAGATACTGTTTGCAGTACTTTTCTGTGAAAAACATATTTAAAACATTAACATTGCAAGGTATGCTTGATTATTTTCTCCTATTTTATTTTACAAATGAGAACCAAAACACAGAGTCAAAGACTTGCCCAGAAAGACTGGTAAATGGTGAAACCAGGGTTAGAACCCACACTATGTACCACAACTGCAGTGAGCTAACATGCCTACATTGTCTCAGTTAGGAGGGATGGAAATGACCATTGATCGTTCAGTTCTTTTGCTTAAAATGTCTGAACTAAATCTTTGATACATAAATGTTGTGAATGTTAAAATGATTGCATACAAATAGAAAAATGTGCTGTAAGTTTATAGAACTATCATTGATTAGAAATTACTTTAGTTCATTGTGTAATTAATTGCCTCACCTTGCTCATCTGTAAGCAGGAACTGTTTCTGTCAAATATTCAGTGCCTTTCTATATCTAACTTAGGCATTGTACCTAATAGGCAATTAATAAATATTTATTGAAACATAAAGATGAATTAAAAAAGTATATAACGCTATAAAACTTCATCCTTATATAAATATTCAGAGTAATATTCAGAGGTAAATTACAATTTCAAAGATGTGTATATTTTAAACTCTGTGTGTGTGTGTGTGTGTGTGTGTGTGTGTGTGTGTCTGTTTTGGGAGGGTGAAAGTACTGTGATTCTAAATGACTAGAAATCCTGTTATCCATCCACCTACTGATACTTAATTATGACTTAAAGGAGCCCTGTTGCAGTTGAATTAAATGGCATTTTATTGACCCTGAGAATTTTTTAAAAAGTGATTTTTTACATTTCCCATGTATACTAATAGCCACTGAATTCAGAATGTAAGTGATCCATTGGCTCTTAGCTATCTCTTTGTGCCTAATGATTAGTAGCTCTTATTCTGTATAGTATCACATCTTTAACCTGGGACATCTATTGTGTAGAAAATCAAAATCTGCATTTTTCAGGATAATCATGATAGTACTTTGTAGTTGATTATCCCTGGGCTTCAGTAAAACCTAGAAGTATTAATTAAATTTTATGGGATTGTATTTCCTTTAAAATATGTGTGCAGAAAGATCAAGATACCATTATATTTTCTAAGAGATTGGAAATGAGTGATTGAGAAAAAACACTGCCCTTTTTCTCTTTTATTTGATTTTAAAATATTTGAGACTCTTTTTTTAAAAGATTTTATTTATTTATTTGACAGAGATCACAAGTAGGCAGAGAGGTAGGCAGAGAGAGAGTGGGGGAAGCAGCCTTCCCACCAAGCAGGGAGCCTGATGCAGGGCTCGATCCCAGGACCCTGGGATATGACCTGAGCCAAAGGCAGAGGCTTTAAAGCACTGAGCCACCCAGGTGTCCCAGAAATATTTGAGACTCTTGACTGACAAATGGTATTACCTTTCTAATAGACTCTCCATATATAAGATCAAAATATTTAAGGGTGCGTGGGTGGCCCAGTTGTTAAGTGTCTGCCTTTGGCTCAGGTCCTGAATGCAGAGTTCTGGAATTGAGCCCCACATCAAACTCCCTGCTCAGTGGGAAGCCTGCTTCTCCCTCTCCTACTCCCCCTGCTTGTGTTCCCTCTCTGCTGTGTCCCTCTCTATCAATCAAATAAAGAAAATCTTAAAAAAAATATATTTAAGATTTCAGGAGCACCTGGGCAGGTCAGTCAGTTAACCATCCAACTCCTGATCTCAGCTCAGGTCGTGATCTCAGTGTTGTGAGTTCAAGACCCCGATGTTGGGCTCCACACGGGGAGTGGAGCCTATTTGGAAAGGGGGCATGGCACCTGTGTGGCTCAGTAGGTTAAGCACCTGACTCTTGGTTTTGGCTCAGATCATGATCTCAGGGTGGTGAGGTAGCCTGTCAGGCTCCACATTCAGTGCAGAGTCTGCTTGAGATTCTCTCACCCTCTCCCCCTCTGCCTTCCCCACTACTAAAATAAATAAATAAATAAATAAATAAATAAATAAATAAATAAAATCTTAAAAAAAATAAAGATTTCCTTCTTTTAAAAAATGAATTTAAGATTTCATTAAAATAAAATGCCTGTTTTATATTCACAGAAGGAAACCAACTATTACTGGCTAATACTTCCTTTTAGTTAATATTGTTCTTTACTTCAACACCAAATATTTGCAGTTATCTTCCCTATCACCATTAGCTTCTGAAAGATATTTCAGTCACACATATGTTTTAAGAATAATTTATTTTATTTTTTATTCAAATTTTATAAGAAAAATATTATGTGAAAAAATTCCTATAACTCTTGATTAATGTTCAAACATATTTTTAGTCCAGTGTTTTCCTAAGTTAAACTTTTTTTTCCTACAAAATAAAATATTATAGTTAAGATTGAGTATTTTAGGATTAGCTGAACCTAAACTAAAGCCTCTACTATGTTCATGATGTGTGGTTCGAGTGAGTACAAATCACTTCAAATGTTTAAGTCTAAATTAGCTGATCTTTAAAATGGGTATGTATACTTCATGGATTTATAGGGGTAATCAAATAAGATCATGGATGTAGAGGTCTTAGCACATAAGAAATAATAAATTGTAGGTGCTCACAGCTATTGTTTATACCTTTATTAATTCTCTGGCCTCATCCTCTACCACATTACCTAACTCATTCTACTTCAGAACAGTGGATCTCTTACTTTTCCTCTAAACCACTGATGTCTTATGGCACTTTCTACAGTTATGGGAAGGCAATGCCCTATGCAGTTTCTGCTAGGCATGTGTGGTTATTGTGTACTTCCAAAGTGTATCGTGCCATCAGAGAATGAATTTTAATTTTATTTAATTCCAGTTAATTTAAGTGTAAGTAGCTAATGGCTCCCTTATTTTATAGTACAGCTCTAAAGCACCATGGACTTTTTGTTTGCTATTCTTTGCCTTTAGTGCTCATTTCTAAATTTTGCTTTCCCATATTCTTCAAGTGTTTGTTCAAATATCACTTTCTTAGAGATGCCTTCTTTGCCAGTCTATATAAAATGGCAGTACATGTTCAAATAGTCATTCCATTTTATCCTTACGTAAGTTTAACTTTATGCCGTTGGTCACATTCTGATAAAACTGTGATATTGTTGTTGTTGGTTTTGTTTAGGCTTTCTTACACTACAGTAAAAGTTCTGTGAGAACGTGGATTTTGTGTAATTCTTTTCACTGTTTCATCCCAGTGCCTAGTATATGGCTGATAGAGGGCACTTAGCACATATTTGTTAAATAATGAAATAACTGAATAGATCCCATTTGCCATCATTACTGGGACTCTGTTTTCTCAAGGCTTTTTCCTTCCAGTCCTAGTTACAGGTTTCCAATGTAAAGTTTGTAAACTCACAACCTGCAATTGTATGCAGAAACAGGTATACTTACTTCAGACACTGTGGTAGTTAGGATAATTGCAGCCAACCTTGTAAAATAAAGAAAATTGACAGGGAGGCAGTTATGATGATTAGGCAGTTAAGGCTAGTGGGCAAGGTGAGAGTTGACTTGTAGAATCAGGACATTGGCTTATGAAGAAGCTGAGGAACAGTCAGAAGGAAGTCCTGACCAGTAGTGATGGGTAAGAAGTACTGAAGTCTGGTGGAAAAAAAGCAAGGGTAAAATTGCAGGAAGACAGGGTAAACTGATGCTCTGCACAGAAAAAAGGAAATTAATAGGGAATTAATCATAGAGTTTAACGAGCTTGAGACAATACACAAGCTGACAAGACATTGAAGAGGCTTCATGCATGCATGAGACCCTTTGTGGGCTGGAATTCTGGGAGATGAGTCCAGTGAAAAGACTACAGCTAGAGCCTGAGATTTGGGATATGTCTGCTGGGGAGCAAATATTCACGAGTAGATGAGCTCAGAAAGGGAGAGAACATCACTTATGGAAGAAGGGTGAAACAAGGTGCTCTGGGAATATGCAAAATTATAGAGAAATGGAGTCATGTAAAAGGTAAATGGTCTTGATATTGTCTGGAATTGAATACTAGTTCTGGCACTTGCTAACTGGGTGACCTTGTTCAGTAACCTACCATTTTGATGACAGTATCGCTATAATTGTAAAGTGAGAAGTATAATAATATCTACTGCAGAAGGTGGTTGTGAGGCCACATAAATTCATGAATGTAAAATGCTTAGGGAAATTCTTTGTTTACAGAAAATTCTCAGACCATGATGTTAGATAACAACAGAAGATATTAGGAGAGTAATGTGCAGAAAGGTTGCACAAAGTCAGGGAATCCCATGAAGGAGAATGTTTCAAAAAGAATGAAATCAGATAATAAAAATCACTTTGAGTACCTAATTTGATTTGAGTTAATTCTCATAGCAACTCTGTGTGAGATGAAAATAAGCATCCATTTCTACATAAGTAGACTGAGACTCATAAATATTACATGTGGAGTTGGAATTCTAGTCCAGGCCTGTACAGCTCTAGAGCCCATTCTCTTAACCTACATTTCACATTTCCCAGAGGGAAGATGAGGGTACAAGGAGGTCTAGAAGGAAGATGAAGACCATGGTGGTACCATTGAGCTTGAGTGACAAGAGCAAGTAGCATGTATTAAATGAAGGACTGCAAAGCAGATTGCCAAGAATTTAATTGAGGGTACACAGAGGGGAGATGGAAGTGACTTAGGTGGACAACTCTTCTGGCAACCTTGACTAACAGCAAGAGACAAAATAGAGTAATAGCTGGAGGGCAAGAACATGTAAAGTAGAGCTGATTTAGAGAAGGGAAATAGGAACATGTTTCTACCCAAATGATGGGAGAAAAGTGGGAAGGAGGCTACTGGAAATGGAGGTTTGAGCAAGGAGGATAAATAGCAGCTCTTAAATTGAGAGGACAGAGAACTGGCTAAGGAAGTCTGAGCAGGGGAGAGTAGATGAGTGGACCTGGATGTGAGAGAGGCAAAACTAAAGGCTTTGTTGGATTTGGGGTCTCTTACTCCATGAAACAGAAGAGTAAAATATCATTCTTTTTTTCTGTCTTCAAAAGACAAGAGATTTTTTCAGATGAATGAAGGGTGGGAAACTGGAGGTTGCTAAGCAATTACAAAGGAAGACCATGAGTCAAGAGAGAGAACAGGGAGAGCATGGCCTGTGGTGTCTACTCTGCATTTCAAAGAAACGGAAAGACAAATAGTTTTCCAGACCTGGTGTGACAACCCTGCTGCATCCCTATGTCCGGTGAGGTATAACCCGCAGGGGACAATGTGGACCACACCGTCACTGTATACATGTATTTGTTTCTTATTAATGTGGTAATATATATCTCTTATTAATGTGGTAATATAAATCTCACAAATGTAGTGACCTACAGTCTTACAGTCTGGAACTCATAAATCCAGAATCAGTATCACTGGACTGAATCAAAGTGTTGGCAGGGCCTGTCCCTTTTGGAGGCTAGGGGACAATCTATTTCTTTCCTCTTCTAGCTTCTAGACAAACCGGGCATTCTTAGGTTCTGAATCACTTTTGGTTCTGAATCACTCTGAATCTCTGCTTCTATCATCATATGCGTTTGTTTTTATCTCTGACTGCTGATACTCCTGCCTGCACTTGTAGTTACATTAAGCCCACCCAGATAATCCAACTTCCTCAACATCTTAATCATATCTGCCCTGTTCCTTTTACCAGGTGAAAATAACATATTCAAATATCCCAGAGATAAGGACTTGGACATCTTTTGGTGGGGGGGAGTGTGCATTATTTAGCCTGTTACATATCTCTAAACTAGAGTATACATCTTTCTGAACTATTGTGTTCAGATAATTCTCCCTGTTTGTAGGAGACCAGAGAGTCTCTGATGAAAATATCTCCAGAGGGAAAAATGAAACCGCCAGGTCTGTGAACAGTAAAAGCAGCAGAGTACCTGCGAGAGTCCCGTGGTGGTGGGATAGTGCTTTGTGAAGAGGATTTGTTTCTGGGTACCTGTGAGACAGCTCCTGCTGGTGGGTATGGGGAGGGGTGGCTCCAGGTGACTTTACAGGTGGATAGGAGTCAGGAAAATGTAGGAATACAGATATTAAAGCCTTTCTCTGGACCTGAAAAAGTTTGGTAATGTCTGAGGAAGGTCCCTGTAAGTATTCGTGGACATGTAACCCACTTTAATTCACTTTCCACATCCCTAAATGAAATCTATTATTTCCTGAAGCCATACAGTTTAAAAGTACTTGACCTGAAAGTAACTCATTTAAAACTCACAGAAACTCTGGTGGGACAGGACTCCTTTTTGTCAGTTTGTTTTTTTTTTTTTTCTTTTTTAATTGTTGTTGTTGATTTTTAAACAAGGAAACAGAAGCTATGTGATTTTTCCAGGGTTACACAGCTAGTATGTAGTAGAACCCAGTCACAGTTTATGAATTGATATCTTTTATTTTCTGCCATCTCAGATTAAATCTTAATTGTCCTCCATAATAGTCTCTTGCATACAACCCCAACTCCTTTCCTTTGCTTATTCAGGAAAAAAAAAAAAAAAAAAAAAAAAAAGACCAATTGTAGCAAAATAAACTTTCTGCTTGCTCTTACTTCACTGATATAGCTGGATGTGGCTAGAGGAAACCTCATCACACTGATAAATCCATGATATTTAGCCTCAAATATGCCATTGGTGCTGTCCACAAATCCTGCTTTCTTAATTTGGTACATTCCCTTTCCCTGTCTATGAGGTGACTATTTCATACCTTCTTTATTCTGACCTCAAAAACTCCTCATATTCAGAGTCTCAGCTGGTGAGAAATCAGCCAACAAGAAGAAAAATTTCACAGGCATCTTCATCTGAATGCCCAAAGTATATTTATTTATCCACAAATACCATCTAGACACTGAACAATCAGAATTCCCATTGTTCATAAATCATCACTTACGGCTTATGAATACTTCTAAGTAGTGTAGTATCGCCAGCTCAGGCTACCAAAGTTGAATTTACATAGCCATGTTCCTTCACACACATTCTACTTGCCTTCCCACTGCTCCCAGTGAGGAAGTGGAATGAGAAGGAGCTGTTTTGTAAGCTCATTAATGAAGAAAGCAGGGACTGTGTTATGTTGGACTTATCTGTTTAATAGGTGGAATTTGGAATTAGATGCCTGATTTCTAGTTCTGGCTTGGCCATGTATAGGCTGTGTAACCTTGAATATGATTTGGTTTCCCCCATCCTAACAGAGAATTTATAGCAATATCCATATCATATTGAGTGGGTTAAATGAGACAACTCATGTAAAATGCTCAGACCATGTACCTGGTAAAGAAAATTGAACACACCTAGGCATAATCTCACTGATAACATGCTTCATATTCCAGGTAAAATGCAGGTAAAGTCTCTTAAGGATAAGATACAAGAAAATTATATCAAAGCCAAAGGAGTAGGGGTACCTGGTGGGCTCAGTCAGTACATCATGAAACTCTTGATCTTGGGGTCCTGAGTTCAAGCTCCACATTGAGTGTACAGATTACTTCTTTAAAAAATGCTGAAGAAGGGGACAGATGTCCATAAAATCCCCTCAGTACAGGAGTTGATCCAAATATATCAGTTTGACGTGTCATTCTTCTAATAGGGGACCAGCCTGGACATTTGTTGGGAAGTCTGTGTGTCTTTGGCACAGGGCATAGCTAGAGCATTTATCACATAAAACAGATAAGGCAGCTTTAATTTATTAGTCAAGCTGTCTCAGGGCTCCATTTTAAGGTATATTTTGTAATGGTCACATTAGGTGATGCCAAAGGGCCAGTTGGGACTAAATTTATCAGAAAGGAAAGATTTCTAGGTCAGTACATCATTTAAGGATACATAAGATTTGGTCTGTTCAGGGATGGGGCCAAAAGATTACTGATGTCTTAGAGAACTATTTCTGAAAGTTCTTGGTGAGTCTCTCTTTTGGGAGTTGGTTGTAAAAACACTAAATTCTGAACCATTACCAATTTGTCTCTGTTTTGTCTTCATACACATCAGAGGATTGTAGTGCATATCTGTGTCCTGTCAGGCCTTTTTCTATAGTAGGAATAGAAGCAGAAGGCCTGTGGATTTTTATTAAGAGTAAATTTCTGGGATTTACAGGTTTCCTTTGTTTTCTGGGGGAAAAAAATCACATCCATTGAGATTTATCTTTAGTCATATAAACTTAAGGAATGAAAATAAAATGGAGTATATTCAATTTTAAATATAGTTTAATATGCTTGAGTTCATATACTTAACTGCATATATAATATGGATTAATATTATAATAAGGCCTTTAAAAATGAAGGCTAAAGTGGTAAACACAGTAACAACAAGCATAACTGGCATCCAGATATTGGCTTCTGAATGTCGTTTTTCAGTAAAATGAACCAGTGTTCTTTGGAGAAATTGTTGATTTTAGGGACAGGGAGGTAAAAGATAAGATATTTTTCAGCCACTTTTCCATGTTGCCATCACAATTTGAACTTGTATCTTTTTCTATACCAGCAACACTACTAAAAAGAAGCTATTCATTTTTAAAAGGGATGAATTATCATTATTTTCTGTGAAGAGACTATCTTCTGTAGGGTTTATAACCTGTACCATACATCTTCAGTGTAGTAAAGACTGCTTTAACATATTTGACCTCTTTGCAACGATATTTTCATTCTTTGAATGTTAATTTATTTAACATGTATTTCATTTGAGTACCTAATGTGATTGCTGATACCTTATAAAGGCACTGTTTCTGAAAGTAATTTTAAAAATTAGGACATCTGGGTGGCTCATTGATTAAGCATCTGCCTTTGGCTCAGATCATGATTCCAGAGTCCTGAGATCAAGCCCCACATCAGGCTTCTTGCTTGGTAGGGAGTCTGCTTCTCCCTCTGCCTGCTGCTTCCCTTGTTTGTGCTCTCTCTCTCTGACAAATAAATAAAACCTTAAAAAAAAAAAAGTTAAAAAAAATTTTGAATGAATTTAAGAAATGTACTGAATATTTGTTGATTGTTTCCTCCGTAAGTCAGTTTAACTTTCATTTTCATATTCATTTCATATTCATTTTATTTCATATTCAAAATAATTCCATTATTTTGACAGTGGGATAAAGAATATGGGTATTTGAGAACTCACTCACTTGCATATAAAGATTTCAGTTTTAAGCATTATTTTTCCTAAAATTAGCATTGGAATGCTTTCTAAAAGAAATACTTTGCAAACCCTGTTTCACTGCAGAATTTCTAAGTCTATATAGAAACAATTATAGTTGAACAAAGATTGGCAATTATTTTGTGAAGATTTTCTTTCAGTTGTATATAAATCTCTTCTAACATTTAATAAACAATTAATAGAAGTTTATTTTAACCTAAAAATACTGTAATATCAAAAAAGAAGGGAGTGCTCAAAAAATTAAAATTTATAGAGGCATGTTATGAAGGCAGCTGAACTTAATTACCTATTAAGAATACCTTACCATGAGGGAGGAGTCAAGATGGCGGAGAAGTAGCAGCTGAGACTACTTCAGGTTGCGGGAGATCAGCTAGATAGCTTATCTAAAGATTGCAAACACCTACAAATCCAACGGGAGATCGAAGAGAAGAAGAACAGCAATTCTAGAAACAGAAAATCAACCACTTGCTAAAAGGTAGGACTGGCGGAGAAGTGAATCCAAAGGGACGGGAAGACAGACCCCGGGGGGAGGGGCCGGCTCCCGGCAAGCGGCGGAGCAACGGAGCACAAAATCGGGACTTTTAAAAGTCTGTTCCGCTGAGGGACATCGCTCCAGAGGCTTAACTGGGGTGAAGCCCACGCGGGGCCAGTGTGGCCTCAGGTCCCGCAGGGTCACAGAAGGATCGGGGTGTCTGAGTGTCGCAGAGCTCGCAGGTATTAGAACAGGGAAGCCGGCTACAGAGACGGAGCCGAGGAGTGAGCTCACAGCTCGGGCTTACCTTGAACCGGTCGCAGGCTCGGTGAGCTCGGAGCGCAGCCGGAGGCCAGGCAGACGGGAGCAATTGGACGCTGTTCCCTGAGGGCGCACTGAGGAGTGGGACCCCGAGCTCTCGGCTCCTCCTGGCCGGAGACTGGGAGGCCGCCATCTTCCTTCCCGTCCTCTGGACTCTACGGAAAGCGCTCAGGGAACAAAAGCTCCCGAAAGCAAACCCGAGCGGATTACTCAGCCCGGCCCCTGGTAAGGGCGGTGCGACTCCGCCTGGGGCAAAGACACTTGAAAATCACTACAACAGGCCCCTCCCCCAGAAGATCAACAAGAAACCCAGCCAGGACCATGTTCACTTACGAGGAGTGCGGTTTCAATACCAAGGAGAGCCGCGGAATTCCAGAGGAGGAGAAAGCAAAGCACGGAACTCATGGCTTTCTCCCCATGATTCTTTAGCCTTGCAGTTAATTTAATTTTTTTTTCTTTTTCAATTTTTTTCTCTTCTTCTTCTAAATTTTTTTAAACTTTTACCCTTTTCTTTTTTAACGTTTTTTAACTAGTTTATCTAATATATATATATATTTTTTCCTTTTTATATTTTTTTCATTATTGGTTTTCTTTTTTTTATTTGTTTCTTTTTTCTTTTTTCTTTTATTTTTTTTCTTTCTGAACCTCTTTTTATCCCCTTCCCCCCCCCTCACGATTTGGGATCTCTTCTGATTTGGCTAAAGCATATTTTCCTGGGGTTGTTGCCACCCTTTTAGTATTTTACTTACTCCTTCATATACTCTTATCTGGACAAAATGACAAGGCGGAAAAATTCACCACAAAAAAAAGAACAAGAGGCAGTACCAAAGGCTAAGGACCTAATCAAAACAGACATTGGTAATATGTCAGATTTAGAGTTCAGAATGACGATTCTCAAGGTTCTAGCTGGGCTCGAAAAAGGCATGGAAGATATTAGAGAAACCCTCTCGGGAGATATAAAAGCCCTTTCTGGAGAAATAAAAGAACTAAAATCTAATTAAGTTGAAATAAAAAAAGCTATTAATGAGGTGCAATCAAAAATGGAGGCTCTCACTGCTAGGATAAATGAGGCAGAAGAAAGAATTAGCGATATAGAAGACCAAATGACAGAGAATAAGGAAGCTGAACAAAAGAGGGACAAACAACTACTGGACCACGAGGGCAGAATTCGAGAGATAAGTGACACCATAAGACGAAACAACATTAGAATAATTGGGATTCCAGAAGAAGAAGAAAGAGAGAGGGGAGCAGAAGGTATATTGGAGAGAATTATTGGAGAGAATTTCCCCAATATGGCAAAGGGAACAAGCATCAAAATCCAGGAGGTTCAGAGAACCCCCCTCAAAATCAATAAGAATAGGTCCACACCCCGTCACCTAATAGTCAAATTTACAAGTCTTAGTGACAAAGAGAAAATCCTGAAAGCAGCCCGGGAGAAGAAGTCTGTAACATACAATGGTAAAAATATTAGATTGGCAGCAGACTTATCCACAGAGACCTGGCAGGCCAGAAAGAGCTGGCATGATATATTCAGAGTTCTAAATGAGAAAAACATGCAGCCAAGAATACTATATCCAGCTAGGCTATCATTGAAAATAGAAGGAGAGATTAAAAGCTTCCAGGACAAACAAAAACTGAAAGAATTTGCAAACACCAAGCCAGCTCTACAGGAAATATTGAAAGGGGTCCTCTAAGCAAAGAGAGAACCTAAAAGTAGTAGATCAGAAAGGAACAGAAACAATATACAATAGCAGTCACCTTACAGGCAATACAATGGCACTAAATTCATATCTCTCAATAGTTACCCTGAATGTTAATGGGCTAAATGCCCCAATCAAAAGACACAGGGTATCAGAATGGATAAAAAAACAAAACCCATCTATATGTTGCCTACAAGAAACTCATTTTAAACCCGAAGACACTTTCAGATTTAAAGTGAAGGGGTGGAAAAGAATTTACCATGCTAATGGACATCAGAAGAAAGCAGGAGTGGCAATCCTTATATCAGATCACTTAGATTTTAAACCAAAGACTATAATAAGAGATGAAGATGGACACTATATCATACTCAAAGGATCTGTCCATTTCAGTGAGGGGAGTGTTAAAGTCCCCTACTATTATTGTATGATTGTCGATGTGTTTCTTTGATTTTGTTATTAATTGGTTTATATAGTTGGCTGCTCCCACGTTAGGGGCATAGATATTTACAATTGTTAGATCTTCTTGTTGGACAGATCCTTTGAGTATGATATAGTGTCCATCTTCATCTCTTAT